>NW_028270160.1:2360000-2660000 GCF_037043375.1 Chiloscyllium plagiosum
CCCATATCCCTCCAAACCCTTCCTATTCATATACCCATCCAGATGCCTCTTAAATGTTGTAATTGTACCAGCCTCCACCACTTCCTCTGGCAGCTCATTCCATACACGTACCACCCTCTGCATGAAAATGGTTAATGAGCAACTGTTAATTAATTTGTAAATAATCCCCAGAAACTAAGCCCTTGAAGTAACTCCTCACAGAAACCAAAAAAATTAAGTTCACATTTACTGTTGGAGTCAAAATCATTGTATATCCAAGAGATTCACACAACATTTTATTGGAGATATTATCCTGTTCATATCAGCTACCTATTCCTATTCCAGGTTAATGGTGCTCTGTCTAACCCCTGGGTCTGAGTTTAATGCAGTGATTTTTGTAACAGGACAGGGGGGTAGAGTTGGGAGGCAGTTTCATACTTGATTTGAACAGGATTTCTTTCATTAGGGAGTGCTCCCTGAAAATGTAAAGTATCAAAGTCGGAAGGTGAACAACTGCCAAGACAGTTTGCTAATTAACGCAGTGATAACTGATATTCGGATCCTCCTGGGCTTTCATTAAAATATTTTCAGCTGATGGGAGTGCACAGCTGGAATTAATCCTTGTTATTGGACGCTGTAATTCCATTATAGTAACCCGCCCAGGACTGGGGAGTGTGAAAGTTGCTTGTTTGGGGTTATCTTGTCGATTAACTATCATAATTTTGAAGCTTTTAAATTCGGTAAGGAAACTTAAAGAAGACTCGGTATTTTACATCAAGGAGAAGATATTCTCCAGCCATGAGTTTCCACTTTTATGAGATACCGGCTGTCCACTAACACTGCGTGTCTTCCTATAAAACCCCACAGTGGGATAGAGTTTCTGTTAGCTTGCACCACTATTGCCAGAATGAAACAGGTGTACTCACAAACATTTGGGGCGTTTTAACAGCAACTTACGTCAGACATAAATGACTTACTTAACATTAAAAATCATCTCTCCTTCAGCTGGCTCTGTCACATCTCCTGTTCAAAGATTTCACCCAAATTCTCCAGGACTGGCATTCAACACCAAACTGTTCCACAAACTCAGACCCACTGGGCTCCCCATTTCAGCCCAAGCCAGCTGTCTCAGGGATGATGTGGAGGAGCCAGTGTTGGACTGGGATGGACAAAGTTAAAAATCACACAACACCAGGTTATAGTCCAATAGATTCATTTGGAACTTTCAGAACGCTGCTCCTTTGTCGGTAGCTACCAGATGAAGGAGCAGCGCTTCAAAAGCTAGTGCTTCCAAGTAAACCTGTTGGACTATAGTCTGGTGTTGTATGGTTTTTAATTTTGTCTCAGGAATGTGAGTCTACCTGTTAACAGTGTCTTTCTCTGTAGTGCAGGGGCTGTGTTGCAGAACTCTGCTAAATCTTTATTCACTGACACACTGACAAACTGTGGGATATATAAAGAGTGTGTTAGGGATTGAGCAAGTTGAGGTAGGGAGAGTGGCACTGATATAGAGATGGGTCTGATGGCAGTGTTGATGGGGAATCGGTGGGTATAAAGGATCAGATAAGTAGAGTGGCAGCTTTGTGAGGTCAGGTTGTGCCTGAGGGGGAGTGGGGTGAGGGGTTCTGAGGGTTGGGATGATTTTGGAGGGTCAAGGGTTAGAGAATCTGTGGAGGGGGTCAAGTTTTTGAAAATGTTAGAATGGTCAAAGGTCAGCAGAGATTTCGAGGGTTCAGAGATTGAAAGTTTTCAATGGTCGGGGTAGTTTTGAAAGGTTAGTTTCAGAGGGTCAGATTTTGGAGCACCAGGGTGGATGGGGTTGGGTGGGATATGGGGGAAGCGATGCAGGGATGGCAATGGTCAGAGAGTTGGATTAGTGTCAGAGGGATCACGTTGGTTTGGAGGATCAGGGCTCAAGTTAGTGGTGTTTGTTGGGGGAGGAAACTGGGGGAGGAGAGCGGCCAGTTGTATAGTCACCCAGAGGTTAGTCATCGTGTCAATGTGTGTCAGATTTCCTGAGTAACTAGCCAGGTGATTAAGTCAGATCTCACCCATTTCTCTGACTTTTTGTCAAAGTCAACTTTCACACAGGGTCCTAGGAAGCTGGGAGGGTGCCCATCAGAAGCTTAAACCTTTCGAGCAGTTTGCACGCAGTCAGTGCATTGGGAGCTCTGACTGGTATCTCTGGGGCTACATCTGGTCGGGACACTGGAAAACCTTAGCTAGTATATGTCTGTTGGAGAAGGCCTTTTACAGCCAGCTGGCTTTATTAGGTGCACATGCTTTAGCTGTTATGTTTTTAAAAGGTTCACAAAAACAAAAAAAATCCTTCTGCTCTGAAGAAATGAAAAGCCTGCAACTTCAGTAATGGTCAGTCACACGCTTCCCTCCAGCCACAGCCTGGAAGGTTAGTTCCTGGTTGGTCGATGCAGGATTGGCTTCGAGCTGCAATGGACCAATCACAACCTGAAAGAAAACCTCTGACTCTGTCTTGCAAGCTCAGTGGAGCTGTCATTTTGGACCCTTATTCCTACATCATCGATGAGTTACTGTAAGTAAATTGTATAAATTATATTATACCCACAGTGTACCAATTGGGAATACAGAGTGGAGGTAATTAATCAGCTTCTTTATCCTAACATTGGTGTTATTGTCAGTCACTGTCATACAACTTAATAAGAAGCTAACCAAGAGTTTGTAAGAAGTACTTTTGGATCAGCACTTTGAACTATGATGGTGTGGCCATCATGGAGTCTTAGATATGACACGAGCAGGAATGGTTGTTGGATGTTCCAGGGTTTAGATGTTTCAAAAGGAATGGGGGGAGGTAAAAGAGGTGGAGGAGTGGCATTGCTAATCAGGGATAGTATCACAGCTGCAGAAAGGTCATTGAGGGTTTGTCTATAGAGGCAATACGGATAGAAGTCAGAAACAGGAAAGCAGCAGTTACTTTATTGGGAGTTTTCAACAGATCCCCCAATAGCAAAAGAAGCATGGAGGAGCAGATTGGGAGGCAGATTTTGGAAAGGTGCAGAAGTAACAGGGTTGTTGTCATGGATAACTTTAACTTCCCTAATATAGATTGAAACCTCCTTAGTGCAAATAGTTTGGATGGAGCAGACTCAATGTGTAGATAGGCCGACTAGAGGGGAGGCCATATTGGATTTGGTGCTTGGCACGAACCATGCCAGGTGTCAGATCTCTCGTTGGGAGGGCACTTTGGTAATAGTGATCACAATGCCAGTCATGGAGATGGATAGGAGCAGACGGTATGGGAAGGTATTTAATTGGGGACAGGGAATTACAATGCTATTAGGCAGGAACTGGGGCACCTAAACTAAGACCAGATGTTCTCAGGGAAATGTACAACAGAAATGTTAAGGTTGTTTAGGGAGCACTTGCTGATAGTGCTGGACAGGTTTGTCCCACTGAGGCAAGGAAGGGATGGTAGTTTGAGAGTACCTTGGGTGACAAGGGATGTGGAAAATCTAGTCAAGAAGGAGAAGGAAGCTTACTTAAGGTTGAAGAGGCAAAGATCAGACAGGGCTCTAGAGGGTTACAGGGTAGTCAGGAAGGAACTGAAGAATGGACTTGAGAGCTAGAAGGGAGCATGAGCTTCAGCAGGTAGGATTAAGGAAAACCCGAAAGCGTTCTACACTAACATGAAGAACAAGAGGATGGCCAGAGTGAGGGTAGGGCCGATCAGGGAGAGTGGAGGGAACTTGTGCCTGGTGTCAGAGGAGGTAAGAAAGGCCCTTAATGAATAATTTGCTTCAGGGTTCACTAGTGTGAGGGACCTTGACATTTCTGAGGACAGCATGAAACAGACATATGCTGGAACAGGTTGATGTTAAGAAGGTGGATATGCTGAAAAGTTTGAAAATCATAAGGTAGATAAATACCCTGGGCCAGATGGGGACACACCCTCGGTTACTACAGGAAGCGAGGGAAGAGATTGCTGTGCGTGTGGTGATGATCTTTGTGTCCTCACTGTTCACTGGGGTAGTGCCAGATGATTGGAGAGTGGCAAATGTTATTCCCCTTTTCAAGAAAGGGAATAGGGATAATCCTGGGAATTACAGACCAATCAGTCTCATGTCTGTGGTGAGTAAAGTATTGGAGAGGATTCTGAGAAACAGGATTTATGATTACTTGGAAAACCATAGTTTGATTAGAGATAGGTCATGCCTCAGAAACCTCACTGAATTCTTAGAGGATGTGACAAAACACATTGATGAAGGTAGAGCAGTGGACGTGGTGTACGTAGAGTCATAGAGTCATAGAGATGTACAGCATGGAAACAGACCCTTCAGTCCAACTCGTCCATGCCGACCAGATATCCCAACCCAATCTAGTCCCACCTGCCAGCACCCGGCCCATATCCCTCCAACCCCTTCCTATTCATATACCCATCCAAATGCCTCTTAAATGTTGCAATTGTACCAGCCTCCACCACTTCCTCTGGTAGCTCATTCCATACACGTACCACTCTCTGTGTGAAAAAGTTGCCCCTTAGGTCTCTTTTATATCTTTCCCCTCTCACCTTAAACATATGCCCTCTAGTTCTGGACTCCCCGACCCCAGGGAAAAGACTTTGCCTATTTACCCTATTCATGCCCCTCATGATTTTATAAACCTCTATAAGGTCACCCCTCAGCCTCCGACGCTCCAGGGAAAACAGCCCCAGCCTGTTCAGCCTCTCCCTGTAGCTCAGATCCTCTAACCCTGGCAACATCCTTGTAAATCCTTTCTGAACCCTTTCAAGTTTCACAACATCTTTCCGATAGGAAGGAGACCAGAATTACACACAATATTCCAACAGTGGCCTAACCAATGTCCTGTACAGCCGCAACATGACCTCCCAACCCCTGTACTCAATACTCTGACCAATAAAGGATCTTAGCAAGCTGTTTGATAAGGTTCCACATGAAAGGCTCATTCAGAAACTAAGGAGACATGGGTAACAGGGATATCTGGCTGTCTGGACACAGAATTGGCTGGCCCATAGGAGACAAAGGGGAGTAGTAGATGGAAAGTATTCAGCCTGCAGCTCAGTGACCAGTGGTATTCCACAGGGATCAGTTCTGGGACCTCTGCTCTTTGTGACTTCTATAAATGACTTGGATGAGGAAGCAGAAGGGTGGGTTAGTAAGTTTGCCAATGACATGAAGGTTGGTGGAGTGGTGGATAGTGTGGAGGGCTGTTGTAGACTGCAACGGAACATTGACAGGATGAGGAAGTAGAAGGATGGGTTGATCAGTGATCACTGATCATCCTACTGGGCTGATCAGTGGCAGATGGAGTTCAACCTTGAAACATGAAGTGATTCATTTTGAAGGTCAAATTTGAATGCAGAATACAGGGTTAAAGCCAGGATTCTTGGCAGTGTGGAAGAACACCGGGATCTTGGGGTCCATGTCCATAAATCCCTCAAAGTTGCCACCCAAGTTGATAGGGTTGTTAAGAAGGCATATGAAGTGTTGGCTTTCATTAGCAGGGAGATTGAATTTAACAAGGTTATGCTGCAGCGTTACAGAGCCCTGGTTAGATCACACTTGGAATATTGTGTTCTGTTCTGGTCACCTCATTATAGGAAGAATGTGGAAGCTTTAGAGAGGGTGCAGAGGAGATTTACCAGGATGCTGCCTGGACTGGAGGGTATGTCTTATGAAGAAAGGTTGAGGGAGCCAGGGCTTTTCACATTGGAGAGAAGAAGGATGAGAGGTAACTTGCTGGAGGTACGAGATATTGAGATGATGTGGAGATGCCGGCGTTGAACTGGGGTGAACAAAGTTAAAAATCACACAACACCAAGGTATAGTCCAACAGGCTTAAT
Source organism: Chiloscyllium plagiosum (assembly GCF_037043375.1). NCBI lineage: Eukaryota > Metazoa > Chordata > Chondrichthyes > Orectolobiformes > Hemiscylliidae > Chiloscyllium > Chiloscyllium plagiosum. The sequence continues at coordinate 2,365,816 of NW_028270160.1, forward strand.
TGGAAGAACTAACTTTTGGAGCGCTGTTCCTTCATCAGGTGGTTATGGAGTATAAGATCGGAAGACACAGAATTTATAGCAAAAGATTACATTGTTCAATATATCATTTCAGTTTCATGACAAACTTAGATTGTAGTTGAGGTTAGTATTCCAAAGTAGGAATTTATAAAATGTTACATGGATTGACTGCCTGCAGAATTACATTTGCAGATACATTCTATTTTGCTCAAAAAAATGTACAATCTGCAGGCAGTCAATCCGTGTAATATTTTACAATTCCTACTTTGGAAATAGAATCAGTCTGACTCAAGATTGGGATACAGACAGACTCTAACCTCATGCCTTTAATGCATTGGCTGAGCTGAAATGTCATCTTTTGTTATAAAACCTTAATCTATCTCGAGAATGTGATTTGAAAGAAGTTCTGGGATTTACATATTAATGAACCAAAGACTGCAACCCATTCTAAAAGATGAAAGACTTAACTACAATCCAGATTTGTTCACTATATCATTTCAGGAATCTTTTGCTATAAATTCTATGTCTTATGGTCTTATTCTGCACAACCACCTGATGAAGGAGCAGCACTCCGAAAGCTAATGCTTCCCAATAAACCTGTTGGCCTATAGCTTGGTGTTATGTGACTTTTAAAGATGTTGAGAGGCACAGATAGAGTGGATAGCCAGAGACATTTTCCTGTGGAGGAAATGGCTATCACGAGGGGGCATAATTTTAAGGTAATTGGTGGAAGGTTGAGGGGAGATGTCAGAGGTAGGTTCTTTACACAGAGATCGGTGGGTGTGTGGAATGCACTGCCCACAGTGGGAGTAGAGTCAGAGACATTAGGGACATTTAAGTGACTCTTGGATAGGCACATGAAAGTTAGTATGATGAAGGGTATGCAGGTTAGTCTGATAGAGTAAGATAAAAGACCAGCACAATATCGAGGGCTGAAGGGCCTGTACTGTGCTGTACTGTTCTAAGTGTTATTTATCTCATTCATGTGTTTAGTGTAAAAGTAGAGAAGCTGACCAGGAGAGAGCCTGTACACTTCAGGGTCATTACTTGCCCTTGGCACACACGAAGATAGCAATACAACTGGGAGAGGCACAGCGCCACATGTGTCATAAATCAGAAACAAAATGACTGATATGATCACAAAAATACTCAACAACGATCGTAAAAAGCCAAGTAGGGGTGGTCTGCCAATCGGGAACTAGATATTGCTCGAAATAAAGCAAGGTCACGTTTAAAATGGTAAGAATAATACCAAGGCTTGTTGCTGCACTTTGGAGGTCAGTATTTTACCAAAATTAACACTTTATTAAGAACAAGGTTATCTGTTGTAAATCTGCCCAAACATTTATCAGATTCAATGTCCAGACGTCCTTTGTAGCCAGTTCCGTTTTAAGATTATCCATACACTTTCAATGGAACGTCTGAACTGGTTTCGATATCTGACATTGAACATTCTATTCCTGAACATTGATGCCCAAGCTCCTCATTAAAAAGCTTTGAGAGATCGGCCTTTTCTCTCACTGAGTGGTTATAAATTGTAAATAGTAAAGTACCCCCTTTTGCCACTCCTTTAGTGACTGTGTACCCTGTCACTGCTCATCATGTGGCTTCCTTCCAGTTCCTCTGAGTTGTCCATTGACTTCTGTCATTCCATGGGCTGACTCAGTACACAGCATGGTGTCAATCTCTCTCTATCCACAACACACAACACCTCCTCATGAAATGAAATTTATGAAATGTGTATTTTTGCCTCATAGAGTGATAGCAGTTGCCCGGGCTTTTTGGAGGGTCAGTGTGGACATGATGGGCCAAAGAACCTGCTTCCACACTGCGGGGTTCGATGACTCTATGATTTGTACACTTGAAATATCTAACGATGTTTGTTTGTGGCGGCATGAGAAATTGCCTAAAGGAAGCTTGAACATTACAAGCACTCATCACTGAATCTGCACTTTGGGATCCCCATGGTTTCCGACGTGGGCCTTTGGGGATCAGTGCCTTGTGAATGTTTACGTCCCAAAAATATCAAGACATGATTCTCTCGAGATAACTTTCAGGTTTCTCTTCTGTACAATCTTCTGGTCCGATTCCTGGTTTGTCTGATTTGCCAGTGATCTTTCACAATGTGACAAAGCATGAGTTTGCTCAGAGCTGGTTCCTGAAGTCACTTTCAAATTCATAATCTTAGCTGCTTTTATTTTTTTCGCAACACTGGCCTATCAGAAAGCAGTGCTGCCCTTAAAATTGACTTCTCATTTCCTACAAAGGTAAACCAATTCCAAGCAGTTACCTTCATGGGTATAAAACATGGAACGGCACGGTGGCACAGTGGTTAGCACTGCTGCCTCACAGCGCCTGAGACCCGGGTTCAATTCCCGCCTCAGGCGACTGACTGTGTGGAGTTTGCATGTTCTCCCCGTGTCTGCGTGGGTTTCCTCCGGGTGCTCCGGTTTCATCCCACAATCCAAAGATGTGCGGGTCAGGTGAATTGGCCATGCTAAATTGCCCGTAGTGTTAGGTAAGGGGTAAATGTAGGGGTATGGGTGGGTTGCGCTTCGGCGGGTCGGTGTGGACTTGTTGGGCCGAAGGGCCTGTTTCCACACTGTAATGTAATGTAATCTAATCTAATGGAACAAAAACTTCACCCGTTACCCCTCGACACTTTCAAACCTGAACAAAATACCATTTAGGCTCACCCTAACCAATCGGTTCAGACTCGGAGGGGCCTATTAGAATGCCCCTTTTCCAAAGTGAGCCTTGGGGGGGGGGGTGAATGATGTTTGATTTGTTGGAGGAGGGGAGGGGGAAGGGTAGCAGAAGGGAACACACACCCTTGAACTTCCTAACCCTCCTCCAGTGAGGTCCAACCTGGGAAGCCTAAATGTCCCACAACCTGTTAAGGCAATTAATACCCTGGTCAGGGCCACATTGTGCTCCCACTGGGGATAACTAACAGCTGCAGAGAATAATCCTCCTTCGGTTGGCTTGTGACCTCCTGCAGGGGCTCAGTGCAGACATAGAAGGAGGTCTCTATTCAAGACACTCGATGCCTGCCCAGATTTAGGAAGTGGGAGGAGATCCACTGAGACCCATCTCCTACCTTTTCTCCTGACAAGCTGCTCTCAGCCACATGATCCCCATCCCATCCTCAATCTTGGAATCCCACGGCAAACCCTGGGCAGCTGGCATGTTCATTGACAGCTGACTCTGGCCTGTGGTTCCCCATCAACATATCGCTCCTCAGGAATCATGTCTACGTGGCACTAATCCCTTTACTGTCACTTTCTGAAGGTGAATGCAAAAGGACAGGGTTTGTTTCTGCCTCTCCTGTGTTGATAGAAAAGTGATTGCTCTGGATCTTTGAAGATTGTTCTTGAAAATGTGTTTGTGATTGACAGGCACCTTCAAGATGACCTTCCTTAATCCCTTTCTTTGAACCAGGTTGTGCTGTTATAGATTAAACCTGCAACACTTTATTTCACTCGAGTCATTTTCTGCTTTCACTCAGCAATATGCTGCAGCCTTCCAAATATATTTGTGTTCTTCCCATTAATTCCCAAAACTAGAGCCTCAATTCCCATTTCTTTCACAATTCCCTCCAAATATTCATTTACCCTTTAGTGTCCAATTCATTTTCAGCTGCTTGAGTAAGCTCAGTTGTTTTAGGTTCAGAGTCATCTATACAACTTGAACACTTTACATAGTCCTTTAGTTCACACTGAAGGTTTTACTCCATGGTTACTGACAGCTCTGTAAACTCATTCAATTGACTTATCAACACCTAATCCTGTTCCCTAAACTTTCCTTTAAATGTCTTTCCCTGCACAACTCTCTTCCCATTCTCAGATTGTGTCGTATAAAACTTCCATTGCTCTTTTCAGGATGAAGTTCTGAAAGTGAAGTCAGTCTGGGCTTTAAATTCTGTGTTTAACTGACAGTTCAGATTCACCCGCGCCTGGCTTTTTTCATCACACTTTGTCGAGAATTCTGATCCTTGAAGTCTGTCAGATCTCCATTAAAGATCAGCTTTGGTTGAAGCTGCTTCTGTGAGTTTATCATTGAGATGTTCAGGGTTTTACCTCCTGTGGCCAATATTTCCATCATGTTGTGTTTTTCATTAGCAAATGCAGCTCTGGTGTTTGGGAGGGAGTTCTCAACCCAGTTCCCAGGGCTGCCTTTGATTTCTGAAACTAACTTTTCTTGGCCATGAGCTTGTCATATTTCTGCCTCAGTTTTTTTCCAGCATCCTGAGTTACCCTTTAAGTCATAAAACTGAACATTCCTGTAAACCAGTTTGTAATTGCTGATTTCTTTGAAGTATTCTTTTACTTTCCTTGGATCCCTACAAGTGTGGAGGGAAGCCATTCGGCCCATCAAGTCCACACTGCCCCTCTGTCCATAAAGCATCCCAACCCAGCCCTGTAACCTCCTATTTCCCATGGTTAACCCACCTTGCACAATCCATCCTAACCTATACATCTTTGGACTAGGAGGAAACCAGAGCACCCGGAGGAAACCCACACAGACACGGGGAGAATGTGCAAACTCCACACAGACAGTCCCTGAGACTAGAATCGAACCTGGGACCCTGGCGCTGTGAGGCAGCCATGCTAACCAATGAGCCACCGTGCCAGCCATTACCTGTTTTATTATTATTGCTAACTTCTGTCTTTGATTTGTCTTTCATGTTCAAGTCTTCACCTTTTTCTCTTTCTATTTGAAGTTGCTTTTTCCTAAACCTGAGTTCTGGCCAACTCAAGCTATGTTTTACCTGGGTTACACAAACAGTCATGGAGTCATAGAGGTGTACAGCACGGAAACAGACTCTTTGGTCCAACCCGTCCATGCCGACCAGATATCCCAACCCAATCTAGTCCCACCTGCCGGCACCAGGCCCATAGCCCTCTAAACCTTTCCTATTCATATACCTATCCAGATGCCTTTTAAATGTTGAAATTGTACCAGCCTGCACCACTTCCTCTGGCAGCTCATTCCATACACTCACCACCCTCTGCGTGAAAAAGCTGCCCCTTAGGTCTCTTTTATATCTTTCACCTCTCACCCTCAACCTATCTTCTTCCAATCCAAAATATTGTCCTATTACCTCAACTCTTTCTGCTTTCTTAGCACTTGCTTTTAATTCTGAATCCAATGCTTCTGTCATTAATGTTGTTCCAAGCCTGAATAATTATAACAAATTATTCAGATATTTATCCTCCTTCTTCAGAAAGGTTGCAGCAGCAACTGACAGTCATTCTGCTTCTTTCAGTGCGTATCATAGCATTGATAGTAATGAAGGCTGATAAGTCCCCAGGGCCTGATGGTCTACATCCCAGGGTACTGAAGGAGGTGGCTCGAGAAATCCTGAATGCGTTGGTGATCATTTTGCAATGTTCTATAGATTCAGGATCAATTCCTGCAGATTGGAGGGTGGCTAATGTTGTCCCACTTTTTAGGAAAGGAGGGAGAGAGAAAGCAGGAAATTATAGACCAGTTAGTCTGACCTCAGTGGTGGGAAAAATGCTGGAGTCAATTATAAAGGATGAAATTACGACACATCTGGATAGCAGTAACAGGCTAGGTCAGAGTCAGCATGGATTTATGAAGGGGAAATCATGCTTGACTAATCTTCTGGAATGTTTTGAGGATGTAACTCTGAAGATGGACAAGGGAGATCCAGTAGATGTAGTATACCTGGACTTTCAGAAAGCCTTTGATAAAGTCCCACACAGGAGGTTAGTGAGCACAATTAGGGCGCATGGTATTGGGGGCAAGGTACTAACTTGGATTGAAAGTTGGTTGGCTGACAGGAAACAAAGGGTAGTGATAAACGGCTCCATTTCGGAATGGCAGGCAGTGACCAGTGGTGTACCGCAGGGATCAGTGCTGGGACCACAGCTTTTTACAATATACATTAATGATATAGATGATGGTATTAAAAGTAATATTAGCAAATTTGCTGATGTTACAAAGCTGGGTGGCAGGGTCAAATGTGAGGGGGATGTTAGGAGATTACAGGGTGACCTGGACAGGTTAGGTGAGTGGTCAGATGTATGGCAGATGCAGTTTAATGTGGATAAATGTATGGTTATCCACTTTGGTGGCAAGAACAGGAAGGCAGATTACTACCTAAATGGAAGCAATTTAGTTAAAGGGGAAGTACAACGAGACCTAGATGTTCTTGTACACCAGTCAATGAAGGTAAGCATGCAGGTACAGCAGGTAGTGAAGAAGGCTAATAGCATGCTGGCCTTCATAACAAGAGGGATTGAGTATAGAAGCAAAGAGGTTCTTCTGCAGCTGTACAGGGCCCTGGTGAGACCACACCTGGAGTACTGTGTGCAGTTCTGGTCTCCAAATTTGAGGAAAGACGTTCTGGCTATTGAGGGAGTGCAGCGTAGGTTTACGAGGTCAATTCCTGGAATGGCGGGACAATCTTACGTTGAAAGATTGGAGCGATTGGGCTTGTATACCCTTGAGTTTAGAATACTGAGAGGGGATCTGATTGAGACATATAAGATTATTAAAGGATTGGACACTCTGGAGGCAGGAAACATGTTTCTGCTGATGGGTGAGTGCCGAACCAGAGGACACAGCTTAAAAATACGGGATAGGCCATTTAGAGTCATAGAGATGTACAGCATGGAAACAGACCCTTCAGTCCAACCCATCCATGCCGACCAGATATCCCAACCCAATCTAGTCCCACCTGCCAGCACCCGGTCCATATCCCTCTAAACCTTTCCTATACATATACCCATCCAAATGCCTCTTAAATGTTGCAATTGTACCAGCCTCCACCACATCCTCTGGCAGCTCATTCCATACACGTACCACCCTCTGTGTGAAAAAGTTGCCCCTTCGGTCTCTTTTATATCTTTCCCCTCTCACCCTAAACCTATGCCATCTTGTTCTGGACTCCCCGACCCCAGGGAAAAGACTTTGCCTATTTATCCCATCCATGCCTCTCATAATTTTGTAAACCTCTATAAGGTCACCCCGACCTGGACCCAATATACCGGCCACTGCAACGGACAGCTGGAACTGACAACCGGAAGCGGGAGATTCAAACCACTACAAATGCCGGAGGAAACATCACAGAAGCGCTTCACAGGAGGCTCCCAAGCACTGAGGATGTCACCTAGACAGGGGACGAAACATCTGCAACACAAATTCCCAGCTCGGCAAACAAAACCACAACAGCTCTTAAGGATAGTGGAATCAAGGGTTATGGGGATAAGGCAGGAACAGGATACTGATTGAGGATGATCAGCCATGATCATAATGAATGGTGGTGCTGGCTCGAAGGGCTGAATGGCCTACTCCTGCACCTATTGTCTGTTGTCTATTATTCACCAGGGAAACCTTCATGAGCATTAGCCTCAGCGAGGTTCATTACTAAGTGTTTGTGGATTTCAAATCCTGGCAGAATCCTCAAATTATGTTGTTATTGTGGACTACATCACCCGTCTCATGTTGCAATCTGACCAGTAATTTTTCTTATTAAGTGTGAGATCCAGGAGCCTTACTAAGAGAAAAAAGCTACAAGATTCTACAGTTTATCTCAGAAAATAAATTTCAGTCTACATTGTATTGCTACTCAAACATTCAACAAGGAGAAAGTGAAGACTGCAGATGCTGGAGATCAGAGTCGAGAGTGTGGGGCTGGGAAAGCATCCGAGGAGCAGGAGAATTGACGTTTCAGGCAGGAGCCTTCATCAGGATGAAGAGTCCTGATTCTCCTGCTCTTCGGATGCTGCATGACCTGCTGTGCTTTCCCAGCTCCACACACTCTTGAATACAGTGTACAACACATTCTGTACAGCATCTTGAGTGTTGTTAGAGCTGCCCCCAGCCAGACGAGTGGGGAGTATTCCATCACACTCCTGACCTGTTCCTTGTAGATAGTGGACAGGTTCTGGAGAGTCAGGAGGTGAGTAACTCACCACAGTATTCCCAGCCTGTGACCTGTTTTTGTAGCCACTGTGTTTATGTGGTGAGTCCAGCTGAGTTTCTGGTCACGCGCATCACTCAACAGCTTTTTTTGCTTGAAATATTTTCTGAAAGAATCATGCAAGTTTTTAACAGAGAGGAGTCATCCTGTCCCATGTTACCCACAGTGTGGTCCCTCTCAAGGAGTGTCAGCTGGCTTTGTTTTGTCTGTCAACAGAATAAAACTGCAAATGCAAACTTTATATTAATCTCTTATGTCAGAACTAGCAGACTCAACTGTGTCAATTACATTAATAGGCCAGAGGAAATGCAGCTCTGTCAGAGCATCGTTCCATGGAGATAACGCCTATAATTCTGTTTTTAAAGTAACTTGTGTTTTCTGGCCTGTGACGGTATGTCCGCAAGCTTTTATTCTTGACAGAAGGCAGGAGGCTAGCTAGGCATTAATTGAAATTAGACAAAATCAATAAAAACAATATTGCATCATATTTCTCTTCAAATCTTCCTTACAGCAATTTTATTAGATATTTATAATCCATATCATTCTGCATGTGCCTTTAGGGTGGTTCCCGTGTCAACAGTCATTTTGAAAGCTTCAACACGTAACATGTTTTAATTAGCAGATATTTATCACACTAAAGGCAGCACACATCAGATATTATACTCTTTGTTACTGATGCAGAATAATCTTGAGTAGCAGATAGAAAGAAAGCCAGTTATTGGTTTGAAGTTGGAGTTATAGCTGCCCTTCCTTTGAGCTCAGCATTTTAGAACATACACTCACAGAAACATAGCAAACAGAAGCAGGGGTAGGCCATTCAGCCCATCTAACCTACTCCATCATTCAATAGGATCATGGCTGATCATCCAACATAGTTCCCTGTCCCTGCTTTCTCCCCGGCCCTTTTTGTGGGAAAAAGATCTGCCACCCTACCCACTCACAGCATGGCCACATACAAAACCCAGACACTGCCCACTCACAGCATGGCCACATACAAAACCCAGACGCTGCCCACTCACAGCATGGCCACATACAAAACCCTGGAGCTGCCCACTCACAGCATGGCCACATACAAAACCCTGGAGCTGCCCACTCACAGCATGGCCACATACAAAACCCTGGAGCTGCCCACTCACAGCATGGCCACATACAAAACCCTGGAGCTGCCGGATATAACGCAGAGATCAAGTCTGACAATACATACAGAAACTACCCAGAGTGCTCCTGTCTTGGCCAAACAGGCTAACATAAAAACCAGACATGGCCAAGCCCCTCACAGACCAGAGAATACACTCCCTAAAACAGCTTCCACAATCAGCTCCCAGCCCCAATTAGCACTGCAGTCCCAACACCCTAAGGGTATTTTTCCCATTCAAAGTTTGTGAGAAGATTTGTAGCTCGGGTGCTCGTTGTTGTGGTTCTGTTCACCGAGCTGGAAGTTTTTGTTGCAAACGTTTTGTCCCCTGTCTAGGTGACATCCTCAGTGCTTGGGAGCTTCCTGTGAAGCGCTTCTGTGGTGTTTCCTCCGGCATTTGTAGTGAGGCATCCTTCCCCATTGAAACCGGTACCGCATAAACAAAGAGGCAGACCGAGAAACCCTGGAAGACTTCACTCGCAGGAGGAACACCATGGACAGACCTGGATGTCAGGAGAAGGGACATTTACACATATTCCCACAGACGGAAAATACAATGAAGAATCCTCTAGAAGATATTCTCACCCTCTCACAGCTCGATGGCTGGAATCTCCTGTGTCAATGAATTGCTACTGCCGGACGTTTGATTAACTTCCACACGGTTTATTCTTGTTTTAATCTCTTTCCAATTTTCCCCATTGTACTGTAACTGTTTTACAATGAGCACCTTGGTGTTGTATCCCTATAAACATGCCTGCACCTTCTGTTCTGGGAAGAGAGTATTTGGCCACCCGTGGGGAGCCAGCCTCGTCAATTTCTCTTCCGTGATATCGCTTTCTCTAAGAAACTGGTTGTCAGTTTCACCACGATCCTTGTTTGTGGTCTCTGATCCATTGTGCTGAATTTGTCCGACAGTTTCATCACTTTAACCTGAAGAACCATATGTAACTCCTGATGAAGGCTGAGGTTATAATTGGCTGTTCTTGGTGAAAATGAAACATCCATTGTCGATCTTACCAATGAGCAGTAAGAATGGGAAGCCACTTGCTGAGGGAGCATCTCCATTGGGTTCATTATCCTTGTTAATGTCTTGGTCCTGGGTCAGCGTTTAACAATCACGTTGATCGTGGGGAAATCAAGGGTAGCTGAGCACACACATCCACATGTACATAGATGCATACTGAGGCTGTAGGGAAGGGACAGTCTGGTGGTAGTGTGACTGCTGATGTAATCCCCACCCCTGGGAGCATGGGGTCAAATCCCAGCACACCAGTTAGTCAAATGTGAACTGAATAATGTTTACATACAAGGGTGATTGGACAAGGCTTAGGACCAGTTCCAGTTGGTTACCACCTGCCCAGAGGGTTTTTCACCAGTGCTCACGTCTGCTGTCTCTGCCCGGGCTAACTCCAGCAGATCACAGGAACTAATCTGCTCTTTTCTTTCTCAGAGTGACTGAGGAGGAAAATGGCTGTGATGCTGGGAGTCAGTGTTGAGTTCCCATTGGGGAGAAAGTGAGGTCTGCAGACGCTGGAGATCAAAGCTGAAACTTTATTGCTGGAACAGCACAGCAGGTCAGGCAGCATCTAGGGAACAGAAGATTCGACGTTTCGGGCACATGCCCTTCTTCAGGAATGAGCAGAGAGTGTTCAGCAGGAGAAGATAAAAGGTAGGGAGGAGGGACTTGGAGGAGGGGCGTTGGAAATGTGATAGGTGGAAAGAGGTCAAGGTGAGGGTGATAGGTCGGAGTAGGGTGGAGGCGGAGAGGTCAAGAAGAAGACTGCAGGTCAGGAAGGCGGTGCCGGGCTGGAGGGATTCGGCTGAGACAAGGTGGGGGGAGGGGGGAATGAAGAAACTGGTGAAGTCCAAGTTCATCCCCTGTGGTTGGAGGGTTCCCAGTCGGAAGATAAGACGCTCCTCCTCCGACCGTCGTGTTGTTGTGGTTTGGCGGTGGATGAGTCCAATGACCTGCATATCCTCGGTGGAGTGGGAGGGGGAGTTGAAATGCTGTGCTACAGGGTGATTGGGTTGGTTCGTCCGGGTGGCCCAGAGGTGCTCTCTGAATCGCTCCGCAAGTAGGCGGCCTGTCTCCCCAATATAGAGGAGGCCACACCGGCTGCAGCGGATGCAGTAGATAATGTGGGTGGAGGTGCAGGTGAATCTGTGGCGGATATGGAAGTTTCCTTTGGGGCCTTGGAGAGAAGTGAGGGGGGAGGTGTGGGCGCAAGTGTTGCACCTCCTGCGGTTGCAAGGGAAGGTGCCGGGAGTGGAGGTTGGGTTGGTGGGGGGTATGGATCTGACAAGGGAGTCGCGGAGGGAGTGGTCTCTACGGAAAGCTGATAGAGGAGGGGAGGGAAATATATCCTTGGTGGTGGGGTCCGTTTGGAGGTGGCGGAAGTGACGGCGGATGATGCGCTGTACATGGAGATTGGTGGGGTGGTAGGTGAGGACCAGTGGGGTTCTGTCCTGGTGGCGGTTGGAGGGGCGGGGCTCAAGGGCGGAGGAGCGGGAAGTGGAGGAGATGCGGTGGAGGGCATCGTCGATCACGTCGGGGGGGAAATTGCGGTCCTTGAAGAAGGAGGCCATCTGTGTTGTGCGTATTTTGAACTGGTCCTCCTGGGAGCAGATGCGGCGGAGACGAAGGAATTGGGAGAATGGGATGGCGTTTTTACAGGGGGCGGGGTGGGATGAGGTGTAGTCCAGGTAGCTGTGGGAGTCGGTCGGTTTGTAGTAGATGTCCGTGTTGATTCGGTCGTCTGAGATAGAAACAGAAAGGTCTAGGAAGGGGAGGGAGGAGTCCGAGACTGTCCAGGTGAATTTGAGGTCGGGGTGGAAGGTGTTGGTGAAGTGGATGAACTGTTCAACCTCCTCGTGGGAGCACGAGGTAGCGCCGATACAGTCATCAATGTAGCGGAGGAAAAGATGGGGGGTGGGGCCAGTGTAGTTGCGGAAGATGGATTGTTCCACATACCCTACGAAGAGGCAGGCATAGCTGGGGCCCATGCGGGTGCCCATGGCTACTCCTTTTGTTTGGAGAAAGTGGGAGGATTGGAAAGAAAAGTTGTTCAGGGTGAGGACCAGTTCAGTCAGTCGAAGGAGGAAGGGTACTGGGTGGTACGGCGGGAAAGGAAGAAGCGGAGTGCTTTGAGTCCTTCGTGATGGGGGATGGAGGTGTACAGGGACTGGATGTCCATGGTGAAGATAAGGTGTTGGGGACCGGGGAAGCGGAAATCCTGGAGGAGGTGGAGGGCGTGGGTGGTGTCACGGACGTAGGTGGGGAGTTCTTGGACTAATGGGGACAGGAACGTGTCGAGGTAGGAGGAGATGAGTTCGGTGGGGCAGGAGCAGGCTGAGACGATGGGTCGTCCGGGGCAGTCAGGTTTGTGGATTTCCCATTGAGTTCCCATTGACCAAACAAAGACTGATCCAACACAAAGCCCAGCAGTAGATGCAGAAATTGACAGAGCATCATGAGAAGGAAGGGCTATTGTTTGGGGAAAGTGCAGGGCCTGGGAGAGAGGGGAAAACATCACACATTACTAGGAGCTGTATGTATGGGGAGGCTGGACTCAGGCAGGCAGTGTGACCAATTAGGTCAAGGTCATCCCTGTAACCAAGAGAGAGAGAATCCATGTGGAGCTGTTACTCTGGTCCTTTCCCTGCTCATTGGTACATGAGTGGAAAAGATTCCATTAAATATCACAAACTGGCCCCTGAGAAAACCATCAGAAAAAGTATTTTAACATAAGGCAAGAAAAGGAGCTGTTAACCTATGAACAACCAAGCTGCATGTAAAAGTCATGGTTGTGAAATGTGTCATACGAAACCTACACTTTCAATGGTCTTTATAACTGGAGACACTGTGGACAAAAACAGAGGATTTTAGCTGAATTAATTACAAACCAGTTTGACTCCACAGTAACGATGGTTTCTAATTCTGGGTACCAGGTTTGTAGCTGGCACCAGGTTTGAAGATGGCAGAGAAACTGAGGCTGTTCTCTTTAAAGTCAGGAGACCTGATGAGATTGAATAAGATATTAACAAAAATGAATACTCAGAGGAAAGAGATAGAGAAAGGATAGGGGGCTGTGGTGTAACTGGGTGAGTTTCTCTTTGAAAGAGTTGGTGCACACATGGAGGCTAGTGCTTCATTATTCTACACCAGGTTATAGTCCAACAGGTTTAATTGGAAGCACACTAGCTTTCGGAGCAACGCTCCTTCATCAGGTGATTGTCGCTCCGAAAGCTAGTGTGCTTCCAATCAAACCTGTTGAACTAGAACTTGGTGTTGTGTGATTTTTAATTTTGTACACCCCAGTCCAACACCGGCATCTCCAAATCATGTTCATTATTCTATGTTATGAACCCAAAATCCATCAGAAAGATATCATGCAGAAGCTGTCGAGGATTAAAAAGACGGGTTGGAGAAGGGGCCCAGAAATAAGAGCAGGACCAAGGCCCATGAATGCACTTCCTCACCCTGGGAAAATCTCTCCTTGACAATCCATGCTGAGGTGGAATAGGAATGGGAGGGCTGCGAGGCTGGGGCTATGGAATGCTGGTTCACTCTGTGAAGTATTAATGGACACGGAGAAGGAGTCAGGGAAAATGTTCCTCTGGAAACTATCGACCTTCATCGGTTCGAAGGAGAATGGAGAGAGGAATATCTCTATAAATGGACCAACAGTAAACTCTTGCTCAGTAAAGACTCAAGGCTAAAATTCACAAATCTACTTCTAAATTACTCAGTTGTATCACCTTGGTGACCTTTATGTTGTTGTAAATACTTCTAGCCCAGTGACCATCCAAGACCTCTGAATTTCTGCAAGTCTCAGCTCTCAAGGAGAATCATTCAGGTGTAAGTCCTCACTGTCATGAGCCTATCCCCTCTCCCTCCTTCAAATTCACCTCAAGAAATTCCACCTCCTTGACCAAGTGTATGGTTCCCTCTCATTTCACCCTATAACAAATTTTGTTTGCTAATACTCATGTGAAACACCTCGGGGTGGTTTACTGTGCTATGTAAAAGGTGCTATCTAAATGAAGTTTGTCCTTGAATTGTAATGATCCTATTTGTCAAGAATAATGAGACAGTGGAATAATCGCGAAACCTATCCTTATTACTTTTAGTTTAACTAATCTGGTGTAAATGTTTATACCTACTTTGAGGAAACTTTGGGACCAAGCGTTTGTAGACAATATGGAACTGCTGAGAAAAAAAGTTTGTCCCACATTTGAGGTACATGAAAATTGCAAGTTTCCCATTACTTTTTCTCAATTTGTTAAAATCACCTGCAGACTGGGTGACTGATAAATGTCACAGTTTAGAGAGTCCAGCGGTACTTTAATATATTTAGTATAGTTTAATATATGCTGAAAATGTGTTGCTGGAAAAGCACAGCAGGTCAGTCAGCATCCAAGGAACAGGAGAATCGATGTTTCGGGCATAAGCCCTTCTTCAGGAAGTCCTCCTGAAGAAGGGCTTATGCCCGAAACGTCGATTCTCCTGTTCCTTGGATGTTGCCTGACCTGCTGCGCTTTTCCAGCAACACATTTTCAGCTCTGATCTCCAGCATCTGCAGTCCTCACTTTCTCCTCTATAGTTTAATATATTACCATTTCCAACACCCCCACCCACTGACCACACACCCTGATCCCAAAAGTCAGCTTTGTAAAGCCCAAAACATTCAATACAAGTAGGAGAAAGTGAGGTCTGCAGATGCTGGAGATCAGAGCTGAAAATGTGTTGCTAGAAAAGCGCAGCAGGTCAGGCAGCATCCAAGGAACAGGAGAATCGACGTTTCGGGCATAAGCCCTTCTTCAGGAATGAGGAAAGTGTGTCCAGCAGGCTAAGATAAAAGGTAGGGAGGAGGGACTTGGGGAAAGGGCGTTGGAAATGCGATAGGTGGAAGGAGGTTAAGGTGAGGGTAATAGGCCGGAGTGGGGGTGGGGGCGGAGAGGTCGGGAAGGAGATTCAGTACAAGCAATCTACCCACAGGTTCCCTTCTCCCTTCCCACACTTTAACCTTTACCTTGGAACAACTGAGTTCCCTTCAGGAACACCCACGATTTCTGTCAAAGTTTGACTAGTAGCTAGTTTAAGCTCATTCTTATGCAGTATGCTCATTTTTACATCCTGTGACTCAATTGCAAGAGAAACTCTCCATAAAGGTTTGTATTAGGAATCAAAATGAAGGAAAGCGAGACAAATAACACACACAAACCCCATGATCTCTCTGTTTTATGGACATTAATCTCACAGCAAAAACTATTTTTTATTTAAAAAGAGAAATGTAACAAAGTGTAATAGAGAGAAGCAAAAAGAAAGGTGGTCAAGAAACTGCCAGCTTTATAGTGACATCTGTAGAAGTTTTTAAAAAGCTGCACTTTGCACCTGACCTAGACTTAACAAAGACCAATCTGTTCCTTTGCCAAAATCTTAAATTAATGCTGGGTTTGCCGCAAATGTTAATGATCCCTCTCGGCATCTGCAGGGGGTTTCAGTAAAACAACAGGTGTCAGCTTCTGCAGAGAATGGAGCAAGTCAATATTATACGGTTCAGGCTTGGTCCCATTTCCTGGAACTGTCTCCTGTAGCTACAGGAAGTGCTCAGGGCCTCTGGGCTGGTTCAGAAATATCCACATTTCTCGGAAACAAGGATAAAATATTTATCTGAATCCAAACATTTTATAAAACCATATTGAACAATTTTATGAATGAGATCCCAGCTGAATGCACAATGATGATTGGATGTTCATTGATTATATCGGTGTTACCTGATGATTAGAGCTGAAAATGTGTTGCTGGAAAAGCGCAGCAGGTCAGGCAGCATCCAAGGAGCAGGAGAATCGACGTTTCGGGCATGAGCCCTTCTTCAGGAATGAGGAAAGTGTGCCCAGCAGGCTAAGATAAAAGGTAGGGAGGAGGGACTTGGGGGAGGGGCGTTGGGAATGCGATAGGTGGAAGGAAGTTAAGGTGAGGGTGATAGGCCGGAGTGGGGGTGGGGCGGAGAGGTCAGGAAGAAGATTGCAGGTTAGGAAGGCGGTGCTGAGTTCGAGGGTTGGGACTGAGACAAGGTGGGGAGAGGGGAAATGAGGAAACTGGAGAAATCTGAGTTCATCCCTTGAGGTTGGAGGGTTTCTAGGCGGAAGATGAGGCGCTCTTCCTCCAGCCGTTGTGTTGCTATGGTCTGGCGATGGAGGAGTCCAAGGACCTGCATGTCCTTGGTGGAGTGGGAGGGGGAGTTGAAGTGTTGAGCCACGGGGTGGTTGGGTTGGTTGGTCCTGGTGTCCCAGAGGTGTTCTCTGAAACGTTCCGCAAGTAGGCGGCCTGTCTCCCCAATATAGAGGAGGCCACATCGGGTGCAGCGGATGCAGTAAATGATGTGTGTGGAGGTGCAGGTGAATTTGTGGCAGATATGGAAGGATCCCTAGGGGCCTTGGAGGGAAGTAAGGGGGGAACGTGTGGGCGCAAGTTTTGCATTTCTTGCGGTTGCAGGGGAAGGTGCCGGGAGTGGAGGTTGGGTTGATGGGGGGTGTGGACCTGACGAGGGAGTCACGGAGGGAGTGGTCTTTTCGGAATGTTGATAGGGGAGGGGAGGGAAATATATCCCTGGTGGTGGGGTCCGTTTGGAGGTGGTGGAAATGACGGCGGATGATACGATGTATATAGAGGTTGGTGGGGTGGTAGGTGAGGACCAGTGGGGTTCTGTCCTGGTGGCGATTGGAGGGGCGGGGCTCAAGGGCAGAGGAGCGGGAAGTGGAGGAGATGTGGTGGAGGGCATCGTCGATCACGTCTGGGGGGACATTACGGTCTTTGAAGAAGGAGGCCATCTGGGTTGTACGGTATTGGAACTGGTCCTCCTGGGAGCATTGCGGCGGAGACGAAGGAATTGGGAATATGGGATGACATTTTTACAGGGGGCAGGGTGGGAGGAGGTGTAGTCTAGGTAGCTGTGGGAGTCGGTCGGTTTATAGTAAATGTCCGTGTTGATTTGGTCGCCCGAGATAGAAATGGAGAGGTCTAGGAAGGGGAGGGAGGAGTCTGAGACGGTCCAGGTAAATTTGAGGTCGGGGTGGAAGGTGTTGGTAAAGTGGATGAACTGTTTAACCTCCTTGTGGGAGCACGAGGCAGCGCTGATACAGTCATCGATGTAGCGGAGGAAAAGATGGGGGGTGGGGCCAGTGTAGTTGCGGAAGATGGACTCTTCCACATATCCTACGAAGAGGCAGGCATAGCTGGGGCCCATGCGGGTGCCCATGGCTACTCTTTTGGTTTGGAGGAAGTGGGAGGATTGGAAAGAGAAGTTGTTCAGGGTGAGGACCAGTTCAGTCAGTCGAAGGAGGGTGTCAGTGGAAGGGTACTGGTTGGTTCGGCGGGAAAGGAAGAAGCGGAGGGTTTTGAGGCCTTCAAGATGGGGGATGGAGGTGTATAGGGACTGGATGTCCATGGTGAAGATGAGGCGTTGGGGACCGGGGAAGTGAAAATCATGGAGGAGGTGGAGGGCGTGGGTGGTGTCCCGAACGTAGGTGGGGAGTTCTTGGACTAAAGGGGACAGGACCGTGTCGAGGTATGCGGAGATGAGTTCGGTGGGGCAGGAGCAGGCTGAGGCAATGATTATACAGGGAAACCTGGACAGAGGCAGAAGTGCATTCGGGCTCTCAAGAGATTGTCTGTTTCTGTGAAACTGGAAACAAAGAGTTCTCAAAAAAACACCTTGGCATCCAAGCAGTTCTTGGGAGATTAATTACAGTTAGAGCTCATGCTCATAATAACACAAGCCCTGCTCTCAATTCTGCTGGGGACTCAGGAAAAGGCTTGTCCTTCACTAGGAAGATCCTTTTAACTATTCTTCAACTTTGTTCGTCACTGATGCCGTGTTTCTGGCACCAGCCTGTAACTTACATGGCATCATGTAACATAATATTCCAGTATAAAGACACCAGCCTCAACTTCAACCACTCTCCATAATTAATGTCGTCAGTATGTTCAGCTAGATGTATGTAATATATTGTAACATTAGTCAGTATGAACCCAGGCTGTGTATGTAATTGTAATATTGTAACTATGTAAATAGTTGGGGTTGTAGCAAAACTTCAAGGTATCTGAGTCAGCAAACTTGACTTTCTATGATAAAGCAAACTTTGTTTTAATTGGCACCTTATGCACTGGCGCTCTCAGTAAACGGGCAAAACTTACATCTCTCAAATACCAGAAAGTTTACTGTAGTAGTCTGTCCAATTATTATAGCTTTTAATTCATTTATCTCAATGTAAATAATCTGGTTGTTCAATCAAATGGCTACACAAAATATCAACAGTTCATTCAAATTCGAGTCAACTTCTCCTTAAACACTGCGATGTCCAAATAGTCAGTTTAGGGTGTGATTGAGAAGACTCTCAGATGGTCAGCTTTATTTAGGGCAAAGTTACATTATTATTTCAGTGATGTATGCTGGAAATAAAGTATAACAATGATGTGTGTACCCCCTTGCAGTTATATTACTTTGTGTGTGTGCTTTACATTGATTATGTAGATGTTTTAATTCTCTAGAATATTTGATCAACCAGTGTACCTTTGGTTAACAGGTACTGGTTAATAAGAAGTTTACTGTCTGTGTTTTGTAAGCACCAAAACATGCCTTTGTATTTTTCTATCTGATCTGATCCAAGCTCTTCCAAAGGTTTCTTAGTAAGCTCCAAATATGTTCTTTCATATCTCTTGTATTTAAATAAACATTCACCATAAAATCTCCCTTTTCCTCAGTTTCTATTGTTTCATCTCAAACTTGACCATTACCTTGATTTCCTGTATGGTAACTACATGGTATTTTTTAGGACCTCTGATACCACTTGACCATTACCTTGATTTCCTGTATGGTAACTACATGGTATTTAGAGGAATTGAGTTCCGGAGTACTGAGGTCATGTTGCAGTTGTATAAGACTCTGGTGCGGCCACATCTGGAGTATTGTGTGCAGTTTTGGTCGCCATACTATAGGAAGGATGTGGAGGCACTGGAACGGGTGCAGAGGAGGTTTACCAGGATGTTGCCTGGTATGGTAGAAAGATCGTATGAGGAAAGGCTGAGGCACTTGGAGTTGTTTTCATTGGAGAAAAGAAGGTTTAGGGGTGACTTGATAGAGGTGTATAAGATGATTAGGGGTTTAGATAGGGTCCACAGTGAGAATCTTTTTCCTCGTATGGAGTCAGCTATTACAAGGGGGCATAGCTTTAAATTAAGGGGGGGGTAGGTATAGGACAGATGTTAGGGGTAGGTTCTTTACTCAGCGAGTTGTGAGTTCATGGAATGCCCTGCCAGTAGCAGTGGTGGACTCTCCCTCATTATGGGCATTTAAGCGGGCATTGGATAGGTATATGGAGGATAGTGGGCTAGTGTAGGTTAGGTGGGCTTGGATCGGCGCAACATCGAGGGCCGAAGGGCCTGTACTGCGCTGTATTCTTCTATGTTCTATGTTCTATGTAACTACATGGTATTTATATAGGACCTCTGATACCACTTGACCATTACCTTGATTTCCTGTATGGTAACTACATGGTATTTATATAGGACCTCTGATACCACTTGACCATTACCTTGATTTCCTGTATGGTAACTACATGGTATTTATATAGGACCTCTGATACCACTTGACCATTACCTTGATTTCCTGTATGGTAACTACATGGTATTTATATAGAACCTCTGATACCACTTGCTTCATAGAATCATAGAATCCCTACAGTGTGGAAACAGGCCCTTCAGCCCAACAAGTCCACACTGACCCACCAAAGAGTAACCCACCCAGACTCATTCCCTTACCCTATTACTCTACATTTACCCCTGATTAATGTACCTAACCTGTACAGCCCTAAACACTGCGGGCAATTTAGCACGACCAATTCACCTGACCTGCACATCTTTGGAATGTGGGAGGAAACTGGAGCACCAGGAGGAAACCCATGCAGACACGGGGAGAACGTGCAACCTCCACACATACAATCATCCGAGACTGGAATTGAACCTGGGTCCCTGGCATTGCAAGGCAACAGTGCTCATCTTCAACTGTTGTTTTCTTGAGTTTAATATTTCTTTTTCTACACTTTTAAGCATAGTAACTACTCACTGTTCTTTATTTCTTATTTATTGGAACCAATCATTTGTCTTGTTGTAGAGCTCACTTGGTGATTAATTTCCTATTGGCTATATCTTGTAAAAGACTCTGTTTGTTGCAAATCATGCCAAACTGCACTGGCTCCCTCTTTGTCTGAAATGTAAAAGCCCCACCTTGTAGTTGTAAATCCTTCCTCGGTTACACCTCTGTCTGTCAACTCCACCTTAACCTGCCACATGATTTCCTTCTCTTCTCAACCTCTCATCTTACTTCAACACTGCAGACAATGTAACTTGTGTCTGTAGAGTAACAGTTGAACTTTTTAATATTGTTTATGGATGAGCACCCTTTGTAAATATGTCCAGGTCTCTATCTGGGCTGGGAGCTCATTTTAAGTGTGGTGATCTTATTAGATGGGTGGTGCGTGATGGACTGAGCTGCCAGAGGAAGTGGTGGGGGCTGGTACAATTACAACATTTAAAATGTATCTGGATGGATATATGAACAGGAAGGGTTTAGAGGGATATGGGCCTAATGCTGGCAAATGGGACCAGATTAATTTGGGATATCTGGTCGATGTGGTCAAATTGGACCAAAGGCTCTGTTTCCATGCTGTATGTCTCTATGACTCTGACTGAGCCATCCATTGAAGTCATTGCAAGGGAAGGTCATAAAGGACAGTAATGGTCAGCCTTTTTGATATCATCAATTTGTGGAATTTTCCAAAGGTCAAATTTCCTCAGTATCTGATTTCAGTCTGTCATTTTTTTGGAATAAAATTTCTTCAAAAAAACTGGAATGAATGAGGTTGATTGTCTTTAGGCCTTTGTGCACTTGGGAGCTGGCATTTGTTCAACAGTTGAGATTTTGATCTTGTCATCCTGTCTTTAGATTGTTGGATCTCACACTGGCTCCCTCCTACTGCACCATTGTCCATCACCATCAACATGATCTCCAGAACACCCAGTGCCCATCATTTCATCAACACATTCACAACATTTCAAATCAGTTCTAACCCTTTCTTTGGAAACAATACTTTCATTTCTTATTCCTTGGAGCGGAGGGGAGGCGGGAAAGCACTTAGATGAGCACTTGAAATGTAATAACATGCAAAGTTATGGGCGGAGTGCTTTGGGGTAGATTAGTGTGGATTTGTCAATACAGATTGATGGGCTGCATGATTGGATGAGTCTATATCCATGTCCCACACCTGTTCACCATCTACAGTATTGTTCTCATTCTCAAAAGCTTTGAGATATCATCCTGGATATGAAAGAGTAATTTTATCCTGGCCACAAGCCTAATGTAATCCCATTCACTGCCGGCCAGCAGGTAAAAGCTCCCTGAAGTCCCCTCTTGAGGAATGCCCAGTGTTGTCCTGAGGCACAGTCCTGTACTTAAGGGGCCAGTGGGAGACATTTCCCAGGATGAAGGAACTTAAGGTTTGTCATATTTTGGTCTTTCAACATTTCAACATTTTAAATTCATCGCTACATCAAACTATCAGCTCTGTCAGCAGAGTTATTGGGGGGGGGGGGCGGTTCTGAAAGAGCTCTCAGGCCAATGGTCTGACTACTTTCTGGAGTCAGTGCCAATGAAGTTGAGAACAAAGAACAGTACAGCATAGGAAAAGGCCCTTCAGCCCACCACGTCTGTATCTGAGTCACCTGCCTCATGTATTTCAGTTTCTGCATTTCTGGTTTCAGCAATAATTTTGCAGAAATGCTTCATTTAACGCTGGTCCAAAACCCAAAATTGATTGAACCTGATTCGTCTCCTTTGCCTTGAGTCTAACTTACCTGCAACAATGAAAGTAAAACACCCTGGATAATGGAAATCTAAAATAAAACATTAAATATCTGCCTAACATGCCTCAAAATATTACTTGTTTTTGGTTGCTGCATGATTTGCAACAATTTGCATGGACATTATTTATTAAAATGGAGTATCAGTAAATAGTGCACAATACCCAAAATCCGATAATGATGGTGTGAAGCGATGCTAACAGTTATTGCACTGGGGGTAGAAAGATGACAACAATAGGAAGGGGAATGGTTAGGGTGCTGAGTCCCTGCATTATAGACATCCTGGCTGAACCAGTGGATGGGCTAGCCGCTGCAAAGCAGTGTCTGGGGGAGTGTGTTATTCAACAAGATTTCTCTTCACATTTGCAAGTAATCACTGGTCACATGATCTGTTCGTTCTAAACTAAATATGATAAGATAAATTAATTTTTAGAAATGATTATAGGGCAGTTGAGAATTTCTCCCAATAATTGCATGACATTGGAAACAATTTTGACAAAAACTAATTTATTTAATCACAGAAAAGAAAGGTTATTGGTGGAAATGTCAGTAGAGTTTGCATCTGGGATCTCATTATCTGATATTATATTGTGAATCCTCATTGTTATCATCTTTCTAATTATAGTCAATGCGGACTTTTCAATAAATTCTGTTCAACCGATCATTTAAATTGATTAAGTTACAATAAGAGGATTTGATCTGTCAATCTATTCCTTCTGACTGGTGAGAATTTTGACAATAACAGCCGCTAATTTCACAAAAACATGCTTTACAGGTTTGAGAAACAGGATTTAAGATCATAAATTTCCATTTAGTTCTAGTACTGTAACTTATTGGTGTCCAACAGCAGGAATCAATAATTCAGCTCATAAAAACTCCTAGCAGCACAATCTCTAACCTCGACATGAGAGCTGTTAGTCAGCGTTTCAAATTAATTCAGCAGCTCCTCATTGTTTGCAAGTGTGTAAGCTCAAGCACAATCTAACTTTGCACTTTAGTGAGATTGCTTGCCTCGACAGAGGTGTTTCTCAAATTATGATTGTTGCTCCATTTCATCTGGCAGCAATTTTATTTTCAAAACGCTGGCCTGAGAATGAAGGCAGCTGATGGGGGGTGGTGGAGGATGTGGTTTTTTACAAGTTCACCATCACTTTAGAATAACCATAGTGCTGCCAGACTAGAGATCGGTGATTTACGAGGCGAAGAGTTAAAAATATATGAAGATTGGATCTGGAGATGTTTCACTGGGGTTCATGGGATTGTAACTTGCATTATGTTGTGTGGCAACTTGCTGCCTGGAACACGTTCCTCCCCACCCCCTCAACCCCCACCCACACCCCCACTTAACGCTGTCACTGTTTGATCCACCATTGACAGTTTAACAATCTCTGTGGTGAAGGGAAGAGGTGTTTGTGATGCTGCACGCAGACCCACATTCACGCATTGAATCATTGTAAACAGGCCGTGCCGCTCTCAGGGAGTGCGGAGCACTATCTGGATGTGGCGTTGCATTGAAATAACGCGCCGTTTAAAATTAAAGCCACCACCTGTTGGAACACAAATTATCTGAAGGTCAATCGAATTGTTGGATAAGCACATATCTGCCTTCAGATGTGACTAAACCTTTGGACAGGAAATGGGAGCAGGAGTGGCCCATGGAGTATATTAAACCTGTTCCACCTTTCCACATGATTAAGGCCAAGGTTCAGAGCCATGTTTCTGCCTCATCTCTTCAGCCTACATTTTAGAAATAATACCACCTGCTGGGAGATAATTGCACAATGTTCCAATCCATGAAGCACATTGGAGAGTGTCAGAACAGAGACCTAGAGGTTCAGGTACAGGTCGACAGGGCAGTTAAGAAGTTGTTTAGCACACCTGCCGTCATTGCTCAGTTGTTTGAGTACAGGAGTTTGAATGTCATGTTGAGGTTATATAGGACATTGGTGCAGCCTCTTCTGGATTACTGTGTCCAGTTCTCGTCGCCAGTTAATGGAAGGATATTATTAAACTGGAGACAGTTCGGAGGAGATTTACCAGGATGTTGCCAGGACTGAGGGTTCAAATTATAAAGGAAGCCTCGATAGGCTAGGACTTCTTCGGCTGGAGGATAGGAGGTTTAAGGATGACCTTGTAGAGGTTTATAAAATCATGAGGAGCATGGATAGGGTGAATGGCAGATGCATTTTCCCTCAGACGGGGGATTTCAAGACTAGAGGGCATACATTTAAGGTAAACGGAGAAAGATTTTAAAAAGACATGGGTCAATGTTTTTACAGAGTGGTTCGAGTGTGGAATGAACTGCCAGAGGAAATGGGTGGATGCAGGTACAGTTATAACGTTTAAAAGACATTTGGATAAATTTGTGTATAGGAAAGGTTTGGAGGGATATGGGCCAAGAGCAGGCAGGTAGGACGAGGATAGTTTGGGATTGTGGTCAGCATGGACTGGTTGCACTGAAGGGTCTGTTTCTGTGTCTATGACTCTCTGCTTTTATGAGGTGGACTCAAATATAGCCTTTAATCCACCTTCACACTCCCCTCCATGGAAATGACTTTCTTACTGGACACGTGATGTATGACACAGTACCATGCAAACTGAACTGGTTTGTATCTCCCGTGACCTCATTGATCTCCCTGAAATGAACTTCACATTCCATAGCTTCATCACAGTCACAAGTACCTTTCATCTACTCAACATCATCCATTTCACGTTTGGAAGGCAAATTAACACAACTCTGCCAAAACATCACCTCTGCAAGTCCTCAGAGTTTGAGGAGAAACATCTTTAAAAACATGGGAGAATGAGGATGATTCCTGACACCGTGCCATTGGGAAATGTGCACTGGATAGAAGGTCCAAGTTCTCCATCTGACACACAGACGGTGGGTATCCACAGAGTAACCAAAGTGTGCAGTGAGCTATGATCCTATAATAAGGTTAGAGCTCCTCCTGGAGAGACAGGGGCTCTCTTCGACAATTTTACAAGATTTCAATTGTGCACAAGTCACACACAGAAAAGCACTTGGATAGTGAAGGCGTGGAGACCATCAGGATAACAACCAGAACACAAGACTGCACACACCAACAAGCTGAGAACATCCAAATGTGAAGATAAATCTGTAGAAGGTTCTATCATTAAATCGCTCAGTACAGAAAGGCTGTATCCCCGGAAGGTTCACTAATCCCAGCCTTTACCACTGTAGGTCCATCGCCCTGAATGTCCAAGTATGTTTTAATAGTTGTGAGGGGCCCATCCTCAACTCCCCTCCCAGAAAGTGCATTCCAGTTTCTCACCATTTGCTGAGTGAAAAAGTGATTTCTTTCTCAAATTCCCTCTAAATCTCCCAACTTCCACTTTAAAACTATAGCCCCTTGTTGTTGACCCTTTGACTAAGGCGGACAGCTGCTTCCTATTCACCCTGCCCATGCCCCTCATAATCTTATACCCCTCGATCAGGTCCCTCTCAGCTTTCTCTGCTCCAAAGAAAACAACCCGAGCTTATCCGGCCTCTCTTCATCATGGAAAGGCTTCATTCCAGGGAACATCTCCCTGCGGTGCTATCACTTCCTTCCGAGAGCACAGTGACTGGAACTGTACACAGAGCCCCAGCTGTGGCCTCACCATCGAGCTGTCCAGCCCCCACATGGCCCTCCCTGCTCCTAAACCTGAACTGGATAAGGCCAGAATCCCCTGCCTTACCCACCCACCCTGCCACATTCAGGGATCTGTGCACTAACATCCCAACATTCCTCTGTTCCTCTGAGTCCCTGCCAGCCTCCCTCCCACGTGTATTTATCAGGGTTAACCTACATCTGCCACCGACCTGCCATCTGACCAATCTCTTTACATCCTCCAGTAACCTAAGGCCACCCGCTGCCCCATAGACAGCCCCCAGACAAGCTTTGTGTCATCCACAAACAGATTGATCATCCCAGCAACACCCCCTACCATTCCTATCTCCATCGTTTATGAATATCATTTACAATATGGACCCAGCACTGATCCCCGTGGTACACCACTGCACACTGGGTGTCTGACACTCACCCAGCCAGCTACCATTATCCACGGTCTATTGTCATGAAGCTAATTTTGGATCCACCTTGCCAAATTACCCTGGGATCCCATGAGCTTTTACCTTCTTTATCAGTTTTCCATGTGGGACCTGATCAAAGGCTTTGCTGAAATCCACAAACTACATCAACACCCTATCCTCTTCCTCACACTTAGTCACCTCCTCGAAAGATTCCATCAGGAGTCTGGGGGAACACAGCAAGGCAGGCAGCATCAGGAGGGAGAGGAACACAGCAAGACAGGCAGCATCAGGAGGGAGAGGGACACAGCAAGGCAGGCAGCATCAGGAGGGAGAGGGACACAGCAAGGCAGGCAGCATCACGAGGTGGAGAGGTCGACATTTCGAGTGTTACCCTTCTTCAGGACTGGGAGAAGATTGAAAGGGGAGCTGCAGATAAAGGGGGTGGTGGGGGCAGGGTAATGAAGTGGGGATAGGTGAAAACAGGTAGAGGGTACAACCTGGTTGGCCAATGGGAGGAATGAATCTGGTGAGGGGCTGGGAACGGAGTCGTGGAATGGGAAGGAAGGTTACTTGAAATTGGAGAATTCAAATGTTGAGTCGTCCGGGGTGTAGGCTGCCCAGGCAGAAGATGAGCTGTTCCTCCAATTTATGGTTTGGTTCGTTATGGCAAAGGAGAAGGCCAAGGATGGTCATGTCAGAAAGGGAGTGGGAGGGGGAATTAAAATGGGCAGTGACTCGTAGGTCTGGTTGGCCCCTGTGGGCCTGGCTGAGATGCTCTGTGAACCGTTCCCTAAGCTTATGTTCGGTCTCCCTGATGTAGAGAAGACCACATCGGGAGCATCTGATGCAGTAAACTAGGTTGGAAGAGAGGCAGGTGAACCTCTGTCTCACGTGGAAGGACTATATGGGGCCCTGGATGGAGGTGAGGGGAATGATATACCAGTAGGTTTTGTATCTTTTCCAGTTGCGGGGAAGGTACCTGGTAGTTCGGGGGAGGTTGGTGGGGGGGTGAAGTGCAAACCAAGGACTGTCGAAAGTAACAGTCCTTGCGGAAGGCAGAGAAGGGTGGGGAAGGGAAGATGTTCTTGGTGGTGGGGTCTAATTGGGGTTAGTGGAAGTGTTTAAGGATGATATGTTGGATACAGAGACTGGTGGGGTGGTAGGTGAGGACAAGTGGGACTCTGTCTTTATTGTGTTTGGGGGTGGATAGTTTTAGAGCAGTGGAACAGGGAATTGAGGTGGTGTAGTGGAGGACTGTCTGGACAGAGGGAGGAAAAGCACATTGTTCAAAATAGGGAGTGAAATGTCTCCTCACCTGAGCAGCTGCGGTGGAGGCAGAGGAATTGGGAAAATGAATTTTTTGTCTAAAATCTCCTATATTGCCTCACTTCTTATATGAATTGATTTCTTATAGAACATCCTGGGATTCTCCCTCACCTTGTCCAGCAGTGTTTCCTCAGGCCCCCACCTTGTTCTCCTCATTGCTTTCTTGAGCTCTGCCCTGAATTCCTCGAGGGCCTCTGGTGTTTTGTTCCCTTTGTCCCTGTTGTACGTTTTTCTTTTCCTTTTCATCCAATCCTGAAGATTCCTGAACAGCCAGGATCCTCTGGGTTTATTGCTCCTTCATTTCACCCTCAAGGGAACATGTTGTACTTCCCCAGTTCCTTTCTGAACATCTCCCACTGTTTTGTTCAGGTTCCTGTTCCTGGTCTACTTTAGCCAGCTCCTGCCTTATTTTAATAAAATCTGCCTTTCCCCAATCTGAAATCTTTCCCTCAAGACCATCTTCCACCTTTTCCACAACACATTTAAAACACTACCGTGTTGCTGTGGCTATCAGGAGAAAGGGAGGACTGCAGATGTTGCAGAGTCAGAGTCGAGAGTGTGGTGCTGGAAAAGCACAGCAGGTCAGGCAGCATCCGAGGAGCAGGAGAATCGACATTTCGAGCATAATCCCTTCATTTAAAGGCTCATTTCTGATGAAGGACTTAATCCGGAAACGTCGATTCTCCAGTTCCGCGGATGCTGCCTGACCTGCTGTGCTTTTCCAGCACCACTCTCTCAACTGCTGTGGCTAACAGTAAACCAGCCCCTCCTACTGTTACCCCAAACACTGGTCAGGCTTCAGTCCTGACAAGGTGCTCAAGCACTCCCCTGTCCACTGCAGGCCCATCTACATGTTGATAGAAAAAGGTCTCCTGTATAGAGTCGGACAACACAGAATCAGGCCCTTCGGCCCAGCATGTTGATGCTGACCAAAAACACATGAATCCCACTTCCCTGCACTATATCCATAGCTGGCTATACCCTGGTCTTTTAAGTGCTCATCCAGATGCTTCTTAAATCGGTGAGAGTACCTGCCTCCACTACCCACTCAGGTAGCACAGTCCATATTTCTACCACCTTCTGAGGGAAAGAATTGTCTCTCAGGTCTCCTGTAAACCATTTACACCTCACTTAAACGTGTGCTCTCTGGTCTTTTGGTCACCACATTACAGGAAGGATGTGGAGGTTTTGGAGAGGGTGCAGAAGAGGTTTGCCAGGATGCTGCCTGGATTAGGGGGGGATGAGCTATAAGGAGAGGCTGGAAAAACTCAGGTTATTTTCTCTGGAGCGACAGAGGCTGAGGGGAGACTTAATAGAAGTCGATAATATTATGAGATGCAAACATAGGGTTGATGTTTACAACATATA
This sequence comes from Chiloscyllium plagiosum, assembly GCF_037043375.1. NCBI lineage: Eukaryota > Metazoa > Chordata > Chondrichthyes > Orectolobiformes > Hemiscylliidae > Chiloscyllium > Chiloscyllium plagiosum. The sequence continues at coordinate 2,394,572 of NW_028270160.1, forward strand.
TTAATGATAAATATGAAGGTATTAAAAGTAATATTGGCAAATTTGCTGATGACACAAAGCTGGGTGACAGGGTGAAATGTGAGGAGGATGTTAGGAGATTACAGGGTGACTTGGACAGGTTAGGTGAGTGGACAGATGCATTGCAGATGCAGTTTAATGTGGATAAATGTGTGGTTATCCACTTTGGCAAGAAAGGAAGGTAGATTACTACCTAAATGGAGTCAAGTTAGGTAAAGGGGAAGTACAACGAGATCTAGGTGTTCTTGTACATCAGTCAATGAAAGCAAGCATGCAGGTACAACAGGCAGTGAAGAAAGCTAATAGCATGCTGGCCTTCATAACAAGGGGAGCTGAAAATGTGTTGCTGGAAAAGCACAGCAGGTCAGGCAGCATCCAAGGAACAGGAGAATCGACGTTTCGGGCATAAGCCCTCCTTCAGGAATCCTGTCATTCCTGAAGAAGGGCTTATGCCCGAAACGTCGATTCTCCTGTTCCTTGGATGCTGCCTGACCTGCTGTGCTTTTCCAGCAACACATTTTCAGCTCTGATCTCCAGCATCTGCAGTCCTCACTTCTTCTCCTTCATAACAAGAGGAATTGAGTATAGAAGCAAGAGGTTCTTCTGCAGCTGTAGTCACAGGTGAGGTGCCGGAAGACTGGAGGTTGGCTAACGTGGTGCCACTGTGTCAGGGCCCTGGTGAGACCACACCTGGAGTATTGTGTGCAGTTTTGGTCTCCAAATTTGAGGAAAGACAAAGCTGTTGAGGGAGTGGAGCGTAGGTTCACGAGGTCAATTCCCGAAATGGCGAGACTATCATATGTTGAAAGATTGGACCGACTGGGCTTGTATACACTTGAGTTTATAAGGCTGAGAGAGGATCTGATTTAGACGTATAAGATTATTAAAGGATTGGACACTCTGGAGGCAGGAAACATGTTTCCGCTGATGGGTGAGTGCCGAACCAGAGGACACAGCTTAAAAATAAGGGGCAGGCCACTTAGAACAGAGCTGAGGAGAAACTCCTTAGAGTCATAGAGTCATAGAGATGTACAGCATGGAAACAGACCCTTCAGTCCAACCCGTCCATGCCGACCAGATATCCCAACCCAATCTAGTCCCACCTGCCAGCACCCGGCCCATATCCCTCCAAACCCTTCCTATTCATGTACCCATCCAGAAGCCTCTTAAATGTTGCAATTGTATCAGCCCCCACCACTTCCTCTGGCAGCTCATTCCATACACGTACCACCCTCTGTGTGAAAAGGTTGCCCCGTAGGTCTCTTTTATATCTTTCCCCTCTCACCCTAAACCTACGCCCTCTAGTTCTGGACTCCCCCAACCCATGGTAAAGACTATGTCTATTTACCCCTATCCATGCCACTCGTGATTTTCTAAACCTCTATAAGGTCACCCCTCAGCCTCCGACACTCCAGGGAAAACAGCCCCAGCCTGTTCAGCCTCTCCCTAGAGCTCAAATCCTCCAACCCCGGCAACATCCTTGTAAATCTTTTCTGAACCATTTCAAGTTTCACAACAACTTTCCGATAGGAAGGAGACCAGAATTGCACGCAATATTCCAATAGTGGCCTAACCAATGTCCTGTACAGCTGCAACATGACCTCCCAACTCCTGTACTCAATATTCTGACCAATAAAGGAAAGCATATCAAACGCCTTCTTCACTCTCCTATCTACCTGCGACTTTACTTTCAAGGAGCTATGAACCTGCACTCCAAGGTCTCTTTGTTCAGCAACACTCCCTAGGACCCCACCATTAAGTGTATAAGTCCTGCTAAGATTTGCTTTCCCAAAATGCAGCACCTCACATTTATCTGAATTAAACTCCATCTGCCACTTCTCAGCCCATTGGCCCATCTGATCAAGATCCTGTTGTAATCTGAGGTAACCCTCTTCGCTGTCCACTACACCTCCAATTTTGGTGTCATCTGTAAACTTACTTACTATACCTCTTATGCTCACATCCAAATCATTTATATAAATGACAAAAAGTAGAGGACCCAGCACCGATCCTTGTGGCACTCCACTGGTCACAATCCTCCAGTCTGAAAAACAACCCCCCACCACCATCCTCTGTCTTCTACCTTTGAGCCAGTTCTGTATCCAAAAGGCTAGTTCTCCCTGTATTCCGTGAGATCTAACCTTGCTAATCAGTCTCCCATGGGGAACCTTGTCGAAAGCCTTACTGAAGTCCATATAGATCACATCTACTGCTCTGCCCTCATCAATCATCATTGTTACTTTTTCAAAAAACTCAATCAAGTTTGTGAGGCATGATTTCCCACGCACAAAGCCATGTTGACTGTCCCTAATCAGTCCTTGCCTTTCCAAATACATGTACATCCTGTCCCTCAGGATTCCCTCCAACAACTTGCCCACCACTGAGGTCAGGCTCACCAGGCTTGTCTTTACCACCCTTCTTAAACAGTGGCACCACATTAGCCAATCTCCAGTCTTCCGGCACCTCACCTGTGACTATCGATGATACAAATATCTCAGCAAGAGGCCCAGCAATCACTTCTCTAGCTTCACACAGAGTTCTAGGGTACACTTGATCAGGTCCTGGGGATTTATCCACTTTTATGTGTTTCAAGACATCCAGCACTTCACCCATAGAGTGGTGGGTGTATGGAATGTTCAGCCCCAGAAGGCTGTGGAGGCCAAGTCTCTGGATACTTTCAAGAAAGAGATGGATAGAGCTCTTAAAGATCGTGGAATCAAGGGATATGGGGATAAAGCAGGAACAGGATACTGATTGTGAATGATCAACCATGATCATAATGAATGGTGATGCTGGCTCGAAGGGCCGAATGGCCTACTCCTGCACCTATTGTCTGTTGTCTATTCCTGTGCTGTACTGTTCTTGCTTTCTGGTCTTAGAACATTTGTCATGTGGAAAGGGTTGTCACAATTTACTCTCTGTATGCCTCTCAAAATGTTGGCTCCCTTGATCAGATCCTCCCTCGGCCTCCTCTGCTCCAGGGAAAACAAACCCAGCGTATCCAGTCTCTCCTCAGAACTGAGACTTTCCATCCACGTAACATCCTGGTGAATCTCTCCTACTCCCTCTAAACCCTTTACACTTTGATTATCCCAGTTAATGCTGGGAAAGTTGAAATCCTCTATTATTATGGCCATTAAAGTACATGATTAGTGAATGGCTCGGTGAATTGGCTCTGTACCTGCTCCTCAATTGCCTGCTGACGATTGGGGGGTCTATCATACACTCACTGCCCCCTTCTCATTCCGCAGCTTCACCCACAAACTTGAAGACGCTTCCAAGATATTCATCCTTACTATAGTAACTGACTATTTAGATTAGATTACTTACAGTGTGGAAACAGGCCCTTCGGCCCAACAAGTCCACACCGACCCTCTGCAGAGCGACCCACCCAGACCCATTCCTCTACCTTCACCCCACACTATGGGCAATTTAGCATGGCCAATTCACCTGACCTGCACATTTTTTTTGGACTGTGGGATGAAACTGGAGCACCCAGAGGAAACCCACGCAGACACGGGGAGAACGTGCAAACTCCACACAGACAGTCGCCTGAGGCGGGAGTTGAACCCAGTCTCTGGCGCTGTGAGGCAGCAGTGCTAACCACTGTTATTAATGAGACACCACTCTCCCCTCTCCACCATGTCCTGCTGAAAGATGCTATATCCTGGAATGTTGAGCGGTCAGTCTGATTCCAAGATGGCGGCAGCAGAGTAGCAGCATCCGTGCATGAGTCCTGACCTCGGGGCCTGTCCGTTTCCATCTGCCTTTCCTTTTTTCTTATTTCTCAATTTCTTTTACTTTTACCCTTTTTTTTATATATTCCCTACAGTATGGAAACAGGCCCTTCAGCTCAACACATTCACACCAACCCTCCAAAGAGTAACCCACCCAGATCCATTCCCCTACATTTACCTCTGACTAATGCACCTAACACTACGGGCAATTTAGCATGGCCAACTGACTGTAACCTGCGCATCTTTGGACTGTGGGAGGAAACTGGAGCACCCGGAGGAAACCCACGCAGACACGGGGAGAATGTGCAAACTCCACACAGAGAGTCACCCGAGGAATCGAACCTGGGTCTCTGGTGCTGTGAGGCAGCAGTGCTAACCACTGAGGCACCATGCCACCCTCTCCGTTTATTCTTCCTTTTATGGTGAGAGCAGTTCCTCCCTGGAGGGAGGGGGGGTGGGAGTGGACCCTTTCACGAGGTGGGGGAGGTTGGGGGTGTTTGGGAGTGGCCCCTTCCTGAGGGGGGGAGGTTGGAGAGGTTGGGAGGGGCTGCCTCCTTTGCTGTAATGGTGGTCCCAGGAGGAGACAGCACAGTAATGGTGGCCCCAGGAGGTGACAGCGCTGTAATGGTGGTCCCAGGAGGAGACAGCACAGTAATGGTGGCCCCAGGAGGTGACAGCGCTGTAATGGTGGTCCCAGGAGGTGACAGCGCTGTAATGGTGGTCCCAGGAGGTGACTGTGCTGTAATGGTGGCCCCAGGAGGTGACAGCGCTGTAATGGTGGTCCCAGGAGGTGACAGCGCTGTAATGGTGGTCCCAGGAGGTGACAGCGCTGTAATGGTGGTCCCAGGAGGTGACAGCACAGAAATGGTGGCCCCAGGAGGTGACAGCACAGTAATGGTGGCCCCAGGAGGTGACAGCGCTGTAATGGTGGTCCCAGGAGGTGACAGCGCTGTAATGGTGGTCCCAGGAGGTGACAGCACAGTAATGGTGGCCCCAGGAGGTGACAGCACAGTAATGGTGGCCCCAGGAGGTGACAGCGCTGTAATGGTGGTCCCAGGAGGTGACAGCACAGTAATGGTGGTCCTAGGAGGTGACAGCGCAGTAATGGTGGTCCCAGGAGGTGACTGTGCTGTAATGGTGGTCCCAGGAGGTGACTGTGCTGTAATGGTGGCCCCAGGAGGTGACTGTGCTGTAATGGTGGTCCTAGGAGGTGACAGCGCTGTAATGGTGGTCCCAGGTGGTGACTGCACTGTAATGGTGGCTCCAGGAGGTGCCTGTGCTGTAATGGTGGCCCCAGGAGGTGACAGCACAGTAATGGTGGTCCCAGGTGGTGACTGCACTGTAATGGTGGCCACAGGAGGTGACAGCACTGTAATGGTGGTCCCAGGAGGTGACAGCACAGTAATGGTGGTCCTAGGAGGTGACAGCGCTGTAATGGTGGTCCCAGGAGGTGACAGCGCTGTAATGGTGGTCCCAGGAGGTGACAGCACAGTAATGGTGGCCCCAGGAGGTGACAGCACAGTAATGGTGGCCCCAGGAGGTGACAGCGCTGTAATGGTGGTCCCAGGAGGTGACAGCACAGTAATGGTGGTCCTAGGAGGTGACAGCGCAGTAATGGTGGTCCCAGGAGGTGACTGTGCTGTAATGGTGGTCCCAGGAGGTGACTGTGCTGTAATGGTGGCCCCAGGAGGTGACTGTGCTGTAATGGTGGTCCTAGGAGGTGACAGCGCTGTAATGGTGGTCCCAGGTGGTGACTGCACTGTAATGGTGGCCCCAGGAGGTGCCTGTGCTGTAATGGTGGCCCCAGGAGGTGACAGCACAGTAATGGTGGTCCCAGGTGGTGACTGCACTGTAATGGTGGCCACAGGAGGTGACAGCACTGTAATGGTGGCCCCAGGTGGTGACTGCGCTGTAATGGTGGTCCCAGGTGGTAACTGCGCTGTAATGGTGGCCCCAGGAGGTGACTGTGCTGTAATGGTGGCCCCAGGAGGTGACAGCACAGTAATGGTGGTCCCAGGTGGTGACAGCACAGTAATGGTGGCCCCAGGTGGTGACAGCATGGTAATGGTGGTCCCAGGAGGTGACAGCGCTGTAATGGTGGTCCCAGGAGGTGACAGCGCTGTAATGGCGGTCCCAGGAGGTGACTGCGCTGTAATGGCAGTCCCAGGTGGTGACAGCGCTGTAATGGCGGTCCCAAGAGGTGACAGCACAGTAATGGTGGTCCTAGGAGGTGACAGCACAGTAATGGTGGTCCTAGGAGGTGACAGCGCTGTAATGGTGGCCCCAGGTGGTGACAGCACAGTAATGGTGGTCCCAGGAGGTGACAGCGCTGTAATGGTGGTCCTAGGAGGTGACAGCGCTGTAATGGCGGTCCAAGGAGGTGACAGCACAGTAATGGTGGTCCTAGGAGGTGACAGCAGTGTAATGGTGGTCCCAGGAGGTGACAGCACAGTAATGGTGGCCCCAGGAGGTGACAGCGCTGTAATAGTGGCCCCAGATGGTGACAGCGCTGTAATGGTGGTCCCAGGAGGTGACAGCACAGTAATGGTGGTCCCAGGAGGTGACAGCGCTGTAATGGTGGTCCCAGGAGGTGACAGCATGGTAATGGTGGTCCCAGGAGGTGACAGCGCTGTAATGGTGGTCCCAGGAGGTGACAGCACGGTAATGGTGGTCCCAGGAGGTGACAGCACTGTAATGGTGGTCCCAGGAGGTGACTGTGCTGTAATGGTGGTCCCAGGAGGTGACAGCACTGTAATGGTGGTCCCAGGTGGTGACTGTGCTGTAATGGCGGTCCCAGGAGGTGACAGCACAGTAATGGTGGTCCCAGGAGGTGACAGCGCTGTAATGGTGGTCCCAGGAGGTGACAGCGCTGAATTGGTGGTTCTAGGAGGTGACAGCACGGTAATGGTGGCCCCAGGAGGTGACAGCGCTGTAATGGTGGTCCCAGGAGGTGACAGCGCTGTAATGGTGGTCCCAGGAGGTGACAGCGCTGTTATGGTGGCCCCAGGAGGTGACAGCGCTGTAATGGTGGTCCCAGGAGGTGACAGCGCTGTAATGGTGGCCCCAGGAGGTGACTGCGCTGTAATGGTGGTCCCAGGAGGTGACTGCGCTGAAATGGTGGTCCCAGGAGGTGACAGCACAGTAATGGTGGTCCCAGGAGGTGACAGCGCTGTAATGGCAGTCCCAGGAGGTGACAGCACGGTAATGGTGGTCCCAGGAGGTGACAGCACAGTAATGGTGGTCCTAGGAGGTGACAGCGCTGTAATGGTGGCCCCAGGTGGTGACAGCGCTGTAATGGTGGCCCCAGGAGGTGACAGCATGGTAATGGTGGTCCCAGGAGGTGACAGCGCTGTAATGGTGGTCCCAGGAGGTGACAGCACGGTAATGGTGGTCCCAGGAGGTGACAGCACTGTAATGGTGGTCCCAGGAGGTGACTGTGCTGTAATGGTGGTCCCAGGAGGTGACAGCACAGTAATGGTGGTCCCAGGAGGTGGCAGCGCTGTAATGGTGGTCCCAGGAGGTGACTGTGCTGTAATGGTGGTCCCAGGAGGTGACAGCACTGTAATGGTGGTCCCAGGAGGTGGCAGCGCTGTAATGGTGGTTCTAGGAAGTGACAGCATGGTAATGGTGGCCCAGGAGGTGACAGCACTGTAATGGTGGTCCCAGGAGGTGACAGTGCTGTAATGGTGGCCCCAGGAGGTGACTGCGCTGTAATGGTGGTCCCAGGAGGTGACTGCGCTGTAATGTAATCTGGAACGAAGCCCCAGCTATTTCGCTGGGTGGGCCTAGTTGTTGGGTTTGGGCCCAGTTCAGGACCTGGAAGGTTCAGTGGATTCATGGTCGCAATGATGTTGGTGGAGGCAAGTTGGCACTGTAGAATGGTGCCCAGTCCCAGCCGTGTACCTGATGGTGGAGACAGCAGTGTTCCTGTTATGTGCGGGCACGTGGGGTTCCTGACTGCTGGCAGAGTGAGGCAGAGTGACAGATGGATTTTGTGGCTTTGTTGCTCTGTATTCGGTGCTGCATTGTTCACTTGCACCGTTACATACTGACAGGGGGGCGGGGGGGGGAAGGGGCACCGCTGAGAAATCTCAGGTTTGACAAGCTGGGAGCCAGGCCTGGCCTCACCAAAGGAGAAAGGTAGAGTGTGTGAGAGAGGATCACCGCTACAAACTCTGCTCAGGGAAAGAGATGAGTCTCTCTTTCCAGCTTCTTTAGCCTTCACAAAATAATTCATCTTCACTTTGTCATCAGATGATTTATCCGGTCACAATTAAACAGAGTCACCTCCTCACAAGGTGCCTGATGAAGGGCTTTTGCCCGAAACGTCGATTTCACTGCTCCCTGGATGCTGCCTGAACTGCTGTGCTCTTCCAGCACCACTAATCCAGAGCATGCTCATGTTGCAGACTCTCGGCCTCTGAGCACAAGCAAGATGCATCAGCACCCCCTGCAGTTAATGTCTGTCAACTGCAAAATGTTGTATTGTACAGTATTCCTGTTTTACATGGAGACTGGACAGGGGAGACTTGGTTTTGTGAATAATTAAATCCTCTTAAATATGTAACTTGTCAAATTGAAATGGTTAATTCTGATCATCAGATGTTACAATTGGATTACAGAAATAATTCACTTACTAGGTTTCAGAAACATTGATGAGCTGTAGGTTATAGTATAGTCTGACCATCCTCAATAAAACAAGGCTAGAAGATACTTTAAACAAGGGCACCTTTGGAAAAGAATTTGAAATACAAAATGCCTTATTGTAGCTCCTTTAAAATTCCAAAGTCCTTTATATTAAACAACGTTTTAAGCTTTCACATATTTACATGAAGTTAATTTATGCGCAGTGGGATATTTGAACTCTCAACTCTCCCTGAAGAATCCCATGGAACCATTCACAGGGAGACCCAGAGACCCATGTAGCAGACCCTAGCTGACAGATAGATTGCTAACTTGGCCAAACAGCAAGGGATGCTGGGTACATTGGCCAAGTAAAACTCTGAAATCACAAAATCCCACACACCAGGGTGTGTTTATGGGATGTTCCTATATTGGAACAGTTACTAAAGCCGTTGCATCAAAACGTATACCCCGAGTAAGAATCTGAGTGTACTCCAGAATGTTATATCTTAAAAGTGAAGTCTTAATGAGGAAATGGTGACCATCACATATTCCTGCAGATGAAAAATGGGCAGAAATTCATCAAGAAGAAATTACTCAGAAAGTCATCAATTCATCAAATGCATCCATTTGCCGAGAGGTGCAAGGGAGGAGCAAAGGGCTGCTGGGAAGGTTTTAAGTGGGTGGATATTGCTGGTGGGGACGGCCTACCAGGGGGGAAGCCATAGTTGTCAGGCCTTTGGCACTGAGCCTGGCACTGTGGCTCAGAAGGGAAAGGGGGAGAACAGAAAAGTGCTCGTGGTACGGGACTCAGTAGTTAGACGGATTGACAGGAGATTTTGTGGTCAGGAACGGGACTCCTGGAAGGTATGTTGCCTCCCCGGTGCCAGGGCCCAGGATGTTGCCAATTGGGTTTACAAGATTCTGAAGGGGGAGGGGGAGCAGCCAAATATCGTGGTACATATTAGCACCAATGATATAGCCAGGAAAGGGATTGAGGATCTGAAAAGTGACTACAGAGAGTTAGGTTGGAAGCTGAAGAGCCGGACGAGTAGAGTGGTGATCTCAGGTTTGCTACCAGTGCCACGGGATAGTGCGGTGAGGAACAGTCAGTGAATGCAGCTTAACATGTAGCTGTGAGGCTGGTACGGGGGGAGGGCTTCAGATACCTAGACTATTGGGATACCTTCTGGGGAAGGTGGGACCTGTACAGGTAGGACGGGTTGCACCTGAACTGAGGGACACAACTGTCCTGGGTGGGAGATTTGCTCGTGTGATTCGGGAGGGTTTAAACTAGTTTGGCAGGGGGGTGGGAATCAGAGCCACATATCTGAGTGGGGGATAGTTGTACATGGGGCAGTGACATGGGGAAGGTTTCTCACGCAATGAAACAAAGGGATTGGTTAAAGTGTGTCTGCTTTATCGCAAGGAGTGTCAGAAACAAGAGTGATGAACTTCGAGCATGGATCAGTACTTGGGGCTATGATGTTGTGGCCATAATGGAGACATGGGTTTCATAGGGGCAGGAATGGTTACTTGATGTTCCAGGGTTTAGAACGCTTAAAAAGAACAAGGAGGGTGGAAAAAGAGGAGGGGGTGTAGCATTGCTAATCAGAGAGTGCATCACAGCTACAGAAACGAAGGTTGTTGAGGGAGGTTTGTCTACTGAGTCAGTATGGGTGGGAGTTAGGAACAGCAAGGGAACAGTCACCTCATTGGGGGTTTTCTCCAGACGCCCTAATAGGAGTAGGAGGATTGAAGATCTCATAGGAGAGCAGTTTTTGGAAAAATGCAGATGTAGCAGGGTTGTTGTTATGGGTGATTTCAACTTTCCCAATATCGACTGGGAACCTCCTCAGATGGTTTGGATGAAGCCGTTTTTGTCAGGTATGTTCAGGAGGGTTTCCTTACTCAGTATGTAGACAGATCGACGAGGGGAGAGGCCATTTTGGATTTGTTGCTTGGCAACGAGGCAGGACAGGTGTCAGATCTCGTGGTGGGAAAACACTTTGGTGACAGTGACCACAACTGCCTCGCATTTACCATAGGCTTGGAGAGGGAAAGGAGCAGTTACCAAGGGAAGATATTTAACTGGGGAAAAGGAAATTATGACGCTATCAGACAGGAGTTGGGAAGTACAGGCTGGGAGCAATTGTTCCACAGAAAGGGCACAGCAGACATGTGGAGACTGTTTAAGGAGCAGTTGTTGCGAGTGATGCACAGATTTGTTCCTCTGAGACAGGTAAGAAGGGGTAAGATTAAGGAACCTTGGATGACGAGAACAGAGGAGCTTCTCATCAAAAGGAAGAAGGCAGCTTACGTAAGGTGAAGGAAGCAAGGGTCTAGCACAGCTTTAGAGGATTACAGGCTTGCTAGAAAGGAGCTCAGAAATGGAATGAGGAGAGCCAGGAGGGGGCACGAAATAGGCTTGGCAAGAAGGATTAGGGAGAACCCAAAGGCATTTTACTCATAGTTGAGGAATAAGAGAATGATCAGGGAGAAGGTAGGGCCGGTCAGGGATAGTGGAGGGAACTTTTGCGTGGACGCTGAGCAGATAGGGGAAGCCCTAAATGAGTTTTTTGCTTCAGTTTTAACCAAGGAAAGGGAACTTGTGGATGAGAACTTTGAGGAGCTGGGATACAGTCTTGACTAGACCAAGATCGATGAAGTTGATGTACTGGAAATTTTTGAAAACATTAAGATTGATAAGTCCCCAGGACCAGACCAGATTTATCCCAGGCTGCTCCGGGAAGTGAGAAAGGAGGTTGCTAAGCTGCTGGTGAGGATCTTTGCCTCCTCACTCTCCACGGGAGTCGTACCAGGGATTGGAGGGAGGTGAATGTTGTTCCTCTTTTCAAGGAGGCAATTACAGACCAGTCAGTCTTATGTCTGTTGTCAGCAAAGGTTTGGAAAGAATTCTGAGGGATAGGATTTATGACTATTTGGCAAAGCATAGAGTGATTAAAGGCAGTCAGCATGGCTTTGTGAGGGGCAGGTCATGTCTCACTAATCTTATTGAGTTCTTTGAGGAGGTGGCGAGTCAGGTCGGCGACGGTCGAGCAGTGGATGTGGTGGATATGGATTTCAGCAAGGCATTTGATAAAGTTCCCCATGGTAGGCTCATTCATAAAGTCAGGAATTATGGGATACAGGGAGATTTGGCTATCTGGATTCAGAATTGGTTGGCTGACAGAAGGCAGAGAGTGGTTGTAGATGGAAAGTATTCTGCCTGGAGGTCAGTGTTGAGTGGGTCCCGCAGGGCTCTGTTCTTGGGCCTCTGCTCTTTGTAGTTTTTATAAATAACTTGGATGAGGAGGTTGAGGGGTGGGTTAGTAAATTTGCAGATGACACAAAGTTTGGAGGTGTCGGCGATAGTATAGAGGGCTACTGCAGTCTGCAGCATGACATAGCCAGGATGCAGAGCTGGGCTGAGAAATGGCAGATGGAGTTCAACCTGGATAAATGCGAAGTGGTGCATTTTGGAATGTCGAACTTGAATGCTGAATATAGGATTAAAGATGGGATTCTTGGCAGTGTGGAGGAACAGAGGGATCTGGGTGTGCAAGTTCATAGATCCCTCAAAGTTGCCACCCAAGTGGATAGGGTTGTTAAGAAAGCATATGGTGTTTTGGCTTTCATTAACAGGGGTATCGAGTTTAAGAGCCGTGAGGTTTTGCTGCAGCTCTACAAGTCCCTGCGGGGACCACACTTGGAATATTGTGTCCAGTTCTGGTTGTCCTATGATAGGAAAGATACAGAGGCTTTGGAGAGGGTGCAAAGAAGGTTTACCAGGATGCTGCCTGGACTGGAGGGCTTGCCTTATGAAGAAAGGTTGAATAAGCTCAGACTTTTCTCTCTGGAGAGAAGGAGGAAGAGAGGAGACCTGATCGAGGTGTACAAAATAATGAGAGGAATAGATAGAGTCAATAGCCAGAGACTTTTCCCCAGGGCAGGATTGACTGGTACGAGAAGTCATAGTTTGAAGATATTAGGAGGAAGGTATAAAGGAGACATCAGAGGTAAGTTCTTTACACAGAGAGTTGTGAATGCAGGGAATGCGTTGCCAGCTGTGGTGGTGGAAGCGAAGTCATTGGGGACATTTAAGCGACTGCTAGACATGCACATGGATAGCAGTGAGTTGAGCGGTGTGTAGGTTAAGTATTATATTTTACATTAGGATTAAACCTCGGCACAACATCGTGGGCCAAAGACCTGCTCTGTGCAGTACTTTCTATGTTCTAAGTTCTAAGTTGCATTACCAGTGGGCTACAGAAAGGAAGTGTTGAAATTACCAGTAGGAGGTCATTTGGGAATAAGGACAACTGAAGCCAAAATACAAAACATTTTTATTGGCCTGGACTGCATACGCATGCAGTTAACTTTTGCCACACACATCATATGTGTCAGGTAATTGTAAAACCTCAGGAAATGATAAAACCAGCAACCTTAATACCCATTCCAAAATTTGAGGAACAAAATTCTTAATTGATTGCATAGGATCGCCCCCAAAAACAAAATGTGGGAACCAGTATTTGTTGACCATAATGAATGTGTCTACAAGATTTCCAGAGACCATTCCATTTTGTCATATCATAGCTAAAATGATTGTGGATGAATTACTCAATTTTTTTTACTAGTTATGAACTACACAGAGATATGAAGTAGGTGAACTGTTAAAAGCAATGACTTGGAGATGCTGGTGTTGGACTGGGGTGTACAAAGTTAAAAATGACACAGCACCAGGTTATAGTCCAACAGGTTTAATTGGATGCACACTAGCTTTCGGAGCGTCATTCCTTCATCAGGGGATTGCTAGTGTACTTCCAATTAAACCTGTTGGACTATAACCTGGTGCTGTGTGATTTTTAACTTTGTTAAAAGCAAGGTTTAGTGGGCCTGATCAAATAGAAAAGAAACTGAGTGAGGTGAGTAATTTGCCAGATAAGAATGCCAGATAGAAAGAAATCTCACAGAGTGTGTCATGTGAATATGCTCAAAAGATATTTTGACTGGGAAGGAAAACAAAAGGAGAATGTGTTACTGGTTACAGCACAGAGTGAAGAACCAAGTTCAGAGGATTCTGAATTGGACATTCCTCAAATTAAATTGGACAATGAGGAAGTTGTCAAAACTGGGATAAATTATTGAGTTACCATCCAGAGGAAAATCAAAATCATCTGAAAGCCTTATTACTGTCCCACTGGGAGCCTTATTACTATCCCACTGGGAGCCTTATTACTGTCCCACTGGGAGCCTTATTACTATCCCACTGGGAGATATGTGGGAATAAGCTGGGAAGTACTAACATGTTTAGTCATGATGTAAATATAAGAAATGCTGTTTCAATTAAGCAAGATCTTTATAGACTTAACCCTCTATAATTGGCACAGGTTCAAAAACAGATTGAATGCATGCTTAAAGACAACATAATCAAAGTGAGTTGCAGTGAATGGAGCTCACTCATAGTAATGATGCCAAAACCAGATGGTACCCATCAAATACGTGTGGACTATCATAAGGTCAATACACTTACAAAGTCTAACTCATATCCTAACCCACATTTGGAAGACTGCATTGAGAAGGTGGGTCAAGCAACTTATATTTCTAAGCTGGACTTTAAAGGAAATTTTGGCTTTCATTGAGAAAGTGTATAAGGTATGAGCAGGTAGGGAAAGAGTTAAGTTTTGGGTTGCTTGGCAAAGGCTTAGCTAGCATGACTTTGACCAGATAAGAACTTGCAGTAAACAATAAGGTGCTGGAGGCAAGGGTAGTGATTTAAAGAGGTGAAGTAAATCTATTGTGTAATGCCAGATGGCTTAATCTACTATTGTTGCTTGCTGAATGGTCACCCAATCAAATAGCTGTTTTGCCTTATTTAAATCAGATCAGTTTTGTGGACTATGTAATAGGGCAGATTTTGTTTTTACATTAATATTATACAACGTTAGGTCTTTTTTAAAATGATCAAACTTTTTACCTTAAAACAAATTGATTGAGGACCTTGAGCCCCTGATCTGTTTTAAATTCTACAATGCCTGTTTCAAAAACCAATTGTGTCAGTGATCATGCCTTAGCCAGATGAGTGTAATGTATTAAAATATCTTTGCTGACTTTTTTTAAATATAGAGTTTTCACAAAAAGAAGAATCCATTTTGAGTTTATGTTTTGTTAAGATTTTAGAGAATATTCAAACTTGAGGCTGAGCTGTGTCAGTTCGGTCAATTGTTGTTAAGATTTTATTGACCCCCTTCATATTGCAAATTCAAAGAATGCTAATCTCTCCCAGAGTTGTACAGTTACCCGTTTGTAACCATTGTAATTCCAACTGTTTTACTGGGGAAGTTTCATTTGGAGAATATATTTTAATATATTTTGCATTTGTTTCCCACAAATATTTGTGATTTAAATCTGAGCTGAAACTGCCTCTTCAGTTGCTAAAGCACAGGAAACATTTTGTTGTTTTGTTGCTGTTCCTGACAGCTTTCACATTAGCCAAGTATTTATTTGTTAAAGGAAAATAATTTTTGACTAACCTGAATGGGGTCACACGAGGGTTTGATTTCAGGATCATTTATTGTTGTTTATAATTGACTGGATTGTTTAGGCAGTACAATTTAGAAGTTTATGACTTGTATAAAACTTGATAATGTCATAAATAGTGAACAGAGTAACAGACTTTAAGACGACTGAGAATGTTGAAGTTGGCAGGCACAATTTGGTGTAGTTAAATGTGTGACTGTCTTCATACTGATATCCACATTAGCAAGGAAGGAATGAGAGAGGAAATGCAGAGATACTTGCAGCAGCTAACATCGTCTCTAGAGTTTCCCCATTCACAGGTAAAGCACGCCTTCGGATCACCACCCACCCTCCACAACCTGATCCAATGATTCAATCAGCTCCTCAGTCATGAGCACGAAAAGTGAAGAAGCCAACAAACAGTGAAGAGGTTGGTACACGTTTTGTCAGTGGCCTTCCTCTGGACATTAAACCATGTGAGCTTTACCTTGTCTTTCAATCATTTAAGGGATATGAAGGTTCACTTATTGAGCTAACATCCCAGCAGCTAGTTATTTTTGTTACATTTAACAGCAGAGTGGGGGCAGATGCAGCAAAGAATGCTGCGTTCACCGAGATACGCTGGTATCCTCCATCTGAAGCATCTCTGCAAGGATAGAAGTCTTGTCAATTTTGTGAAGCATTTAACTGCCCTTATTCAAGAATTCAGATTTCTCCGTGGAGTGATGATGCAAGGACAGCCTGGATTTTGTTTTCAGGTTGGACTTTACTAAGGCAGATTTTGGAGAACTGGCTCGTTTCCACTCGACTTGGAGGGGATGGAGTGGTCACTCGGGACTGTGGATTTAAAAACTTTACTGGTGAACATTTTCCACATGAGAGGATTCTTCCAACTCGATTTACTGTAAGGGATTATTACTGTAATGGATATTACTGTAAGGGTTATTACTATAACGGATTATTACTGTAATGGATTATTACTTTAACAGATGAGTAATTTTTGTTATAAACATGGTATGTTTTGTGTCAATAACTTGCTTAAGTACTGGCTGTAAGCTTCTTATGAAGAAGGTGGTAGTGTCATGGTTATCATGAAATGACAAAAGGAGGGAATGAGAATGTGTATAAGGTATGAACAGGTGGGGAAAGAGTTCATTTTTGGATTGCTTGACAAAGGCTCAGCTAGCATGACTTTGACCAGGTAAGAACTTGCAGTAAACAATAAGGTGCTAGAGGCAAGGGTAGTGGTTTCACAAGGTGAAGAACATCTATTGAATAATGCCATATAGATTAATAGAATCATAGAGATGTACAGCATGGAAACAGACCCTTCAGTCCAACTCATCCATCCCGACCAGATATTCCAACCCAATCTAGTCCCACCTGCCAAGCAATCAGCCCACATCCCTCTAAATCCTTCCTATTCATATGCCCATCCAAATGCCTTTTAAATGTTGCAATTGTACCAGCCTCCACCACTTCCTCTGGCAGCTCATTCCATACATGTACCATCCTCTGAGTGAAAAGGTTGCCCCTTACATAATTTTTATATATTTCCCCTCTCACCCTCAACCTATGCCCTCTAGTTCTGACTCACGCACCCCAGGGAAAAGACCTTTTCTTCTTACCCTATCCATGCCCCTCATGATTTTGTAAACCTCTATAAGGTTACCCCTCAGCCTCCAATGCTCCAGGGAAAACAGTCCTCGCCTATTCAGAAGGTCATTCAGAAGGTCAGGAGGAATGGGATTCAGGGGAACATAGCTGTCTGGGTACAGAATTGGCTGGCCAACAGAAGACAGCGAGTGGTAGTAGAAGGAAAATATTCTGCCTGGAAGTCAGTGGTGAGTGGTGTTCCACAGGGCTCTGTCCTTGGGCCTCTATTGATTGTAATTTTTATTAACGACTTGGATGAGGGGATTGAAGGATGGGTCAGCAAGTTTGCAGATGACACAAAGGTTGGAGGTGTCGTTGACAGTACAGAGGGCTGTTGTAGGCTGCAGCGGGACATTGATAGGATGCAGAGATGGGCTGAGAGGTGGCAGATGGAGTTCAACCTGGATAAATGCGAGGTGATGCATTTTGGAAGGTCGAATTTGAAAGCTGAGTACAGGATTAAGGATAGGATTCTTGGCAGTGTGGAGGAACAGAGGGATCTTGGGGTGCAGGTACATAGATCCCTTAAAATGGCCACCCAAGTGGACAGGGTTGTTAAGAAAGCATATGGTGTTTTGGCTTTCATTAACAGGGGTATTGAGTTTAAGAGTTGTGAGATCTTGTTGCAGCTGTATAAACTTTGGTTAGACCGCACTTGGAATACTGCATCCAGTTCTGGTCGCCCTATTATAGGAAAGATGTGGATGCTTTGGAGAGGGTTCAGAGGAGGTTTACCAGGATGCTGCCTGGACTGGAGGGCTTATCTTATGAGGAGAGATTGATTGTGCTCGGACTTTCTTCATTGGAGAAAAGGAGGAGAAGAGGGGACCTAATTGAGGTATACAGATAATGAGAGGCATAGATAGAGTCGATAGCCAGAGACTATTTCCCAGGGCAGAAATGACTAACACGGGGGGTCATAGTTTTAAGCTGGTTGGAGGAAAGTATAGAGGGGATGTCAGAGACGGGTTCTTTATACAGAGAGTTGTGAGAGCATGGAATGCGTTGCCAGTAGCAGTTGTGGAGGCAGGTTCATTGGGGACATTTAAGAGACTCCTGGACATGCATATGGTCACAGAAATTTGAGGGTGCATACATGAGGATCAGTGGTCGGCACAACATCGTTCTGTGCTGTACTGTTCTATGTTCTATGTTCTATTCAGCCTCTCCCTGTAGCTCAAATTCTCCAACTCTGGCAACATCCTTGTAAACCTTTTCTGAACCCTTTCAAGTTTCGCAACATCTTTCCAATAGGAAGGAGACCAGAATTGCATGCAATATTCCAAAAGTGACCTAACCAATGTCTGCACAACCGCAACATGACCTCCCAACTCCTGTACTCAATACTCTGATCAATAAAGGAAAGCATACCAAGCGTCTTCTTCAATATCCTATCTATCTGTGACTCCACTTTCAAGGAGTTATGAATCTGTACTCCAAGGTCTCTTTGTTCAGCAACACTTCCCAGGATCTTACCATTAAAGCTCTGATTTGCTTTCCCAAAATGCAGCACCTCACATTTATCTAAATTAAACTCCATCTGCCACTTCTCAGCCCATTGGCCCATCTGATCAAGATCCTGTTGTAATCTGAGGTAACCTTCTTCGCTGTTCACTACACCTCCAACTCTGGTGTCATCTGCAAACTTACTAACTATACCTCTTGTGCTCACATCAAAATCATTTATATAAATGATGAAAAGCAGTGGACCCAGTATCAATCCTTGTGGCACTCCACTGGTCACAGGCCTCCAGTCTGAAAAGCAACCCTCCACCACCACCTTCTGTCTTCCACCTTTGAGCCAGTTCTGTATCCAAATGGCTAGTTCTCCCTGTATTCATGAGATCTAACCTTGCTAATCAGTCTCCCATGGGGAACCTTGTTAAACGCCTTACTGAAGTCCAAATAGATTATGTCTACTGTTCTGCCCTCATCAATCCTCTTTGTTACTTCTTCAAAAAACTCAATCTTTTAAGTTTGTGAGACATGACTTCCCACACACAAAGCCATGTTGACTATCCCTAATCAGTCCTTGCCTTTCCAAATACATGTACATCCTGTCCATCAGGATTCCCCTCAATAACTTGCCCACCACCAAGGTCAGGGTCACCAGTCTATAGTTCCCTGGCTTTTCCTTACCACCCTTCTTAAACAGTGACACCATGTTAGCCAACCTCCCATCTTCCGGCACCTCATGTGGCTATCAATGATACAAATATCTCAGTAAGGGTCCTCACAATCACCTCCTTAGCTTCCCACAGAGTTCTAGGGTACACCTGATCAGGTCCTGGGGATTTATCCACTTTTATGTGTTTCAAGACATCCAGCACTTCCTCCTCTGTAACATGGACATTTTTCAAGATGTCACCATTTATTTCCCTACATTCTGTACCTTCCATGTCCTTTTCCACAGTAAATACTGATGCAAAATACTCGTTTAGTATCTCCCCCATCTCCTGTGGTTCCACACAGTGGCCATCTTACTGATCTTTGTGGGGCCCTACTGTCTCCCTGGTTACTCTTTTGTCCTTAATGTATTTGTAAAAACCCTTCGGATCCTCCTTATAACCCTATTTACCAAAGCTATCTCATGTCCCCGTTTTGCCCTCCTGATTTCCCTCTTAAGCATACTCCTGCTGCCTTTATATTCTTCTAAGGATTCACTCGATCTATCCGGTCTATACCTGACATATGCTTCCTTCCTTTTCTTAACCAAACCCTCTTCGTTGTTGTTGATGTTTACTGATTGTAACTGTCACCCAATCAATATTGAGGTTGCCTTATTTAGATGCGGCTCCCTGTAAGTGAGTTTATAATTCCTTGAGAATTTGCTGTTCAAAAGACGACCAAGAACTCTTCTCTTTGTGCACATGAGCGATCGCATTCTCTCCAGGGCTCGGAATAAAGATGAAGAAGGTAGAGCCAAACTGTGTCTCTGAGAGTTTGCTTTGACTGACACGGGGATACGGAAACGGGATGACATCATAACATCGAATGGACTGTCTAAGTTTAAAGTCATGTCATTTGGAATGGGAAATGTGCCAGTCACATTTCAAAACCGACCAATAAAATCGTTCCGACATTACCCAATTGTGTGGTGTACATCGATGATCTGGTGAGTTTTGTCACGTTTGGAACATTTGCAGCATTTATTGGAATCATTTCATCAACTTCGGGAAGTAGGCTTGGTGATAAATCTCACTAATAGTGAGTTTGCAAAAGCCCAAGTCACCTTGCTTGGCCACGTTAATGGACAGGGACAGACGGCACTAAGGAATTTGAAAACAGGTTATGGGGGAATTTCTCAGACCATTGACGAAGAGGGAAGTACTACAATCCCTGGAACGGAGTGGGTTCATTGGAAAATTTGCACTGAATTTAGCAGCGTGGTTCCTCTATTGACTGATCTATCAATGAAGTACATGGCATGGTGGCACAGTGGTTAGCACTGTTGCCTCACAGCGCCAGAGACCCGGGTTCAATTCCCGACTCAGGCGACTGACTGCGTGGAGTTTGCACAATCTCCCCGTGTCTGCGTGGGTTTCCTCTGGGTGCTCTGGTTTCCTCCCACAGTCCAAAGATGTGCAGGTCAGGTGAATTGGCTATGCTAAATTGCCCGTAGTGTTACATAAGGGGTAAATGTAGGGGTATGGGTGGGTTGCGCTTCGGCGGGGCGGTGTGGACTTGTTGGGCCAAAGGGTCTGTTTCCACACTGTAAGTAATCTAATCTACACAAAACATCAGTGGCCAGTGGAGTAACAGAAGGCATTTGACAGCCTGAAAGCTGTATTAACCACTGGCCCAGTATTAATCACACCTGATTAAGCAAAGCCATTCAAGGTGGCTATCGATGCAAATGATGTGGGTGTCAGTGCTGCACTCTTACCAGAAGGCAACAACACAATGTCTTTGCTGATATGATGTCATGACCTAGATGAACAAAGGTGGAGGTATTCAGTGACAGAAAAAGCAGACTGACATGTACTGGATAATTAAATGTTTGCATGCTTAGGTTTAGTGGAATACTTATATATGTGTATATAGTCGCATACTTAAAACTTGAGACTAGAGGTTTAAAAAATGAAGCCATCTTTGCATACTGATGGTTCATATTTTCTTTTAATGGGCAAGGTGTTACAAGATGTGCCTTTAAGAAGGACTTGTTCTGTCCTGTTTCTTTTGAAAGTGAGTGTTATAAACTTGGAGCCCAGCTGTCTGCCGTGTCACTAGCTTTTGCTTGTTCTTTAAAAGCAGATAAAAGAAGCATGAGTCGTGGGGTCAAGCTCCCACAGAAACAGGTTTGTAGTAGCTGTTAGGTTTGGAAGCTGTTTTTCCATCTCTACCTGCTACAGCGAAATGCTTGTGCTCTCTCTCACTCACACACACACACACACACACAGAGTTTTCTCCCAGACGAGAGACACATTGCATGTGAGACAATCTATTTCACTGAATTTGCCGTTGCTAAGGGTGTTTATGGGATGTTACTGTATTAGAACCGTTGCTGTTTAGTAGTTAAATAATGTTATTTGTGAAGTTTTCCCATTGAGTTATTCCAATTCTTCTTTCTTTTGTTTGTACTGTAAGTATGGTGTAAGAGTAAAGTCTGTTTAGCTTTAAGCCTGATAGTGAGACCAATTGCATTGCATCCAGAACACGCTACCTTACACTTACGTTTAAAATAAGAGAGCATTAGGGTCTAGATGATCTTCCTTTTATATTTTGAGGAGGTTTGGTCTGGTTCATAACATAATGAAAGAACACACAATGAAACATAGAACTTCTTGCTTTTATAGAATGTCAGTAATTCCTGTATTTAGCTTCTCCTCTGCTGGAACAGGTTCACTTTTCAGGCAAGTTTCATTGCTGATCCAATGTCTTCTCCATCAGCTGATTCATCCTCCCTGATTCCTGACCATCTACACAATACACATAAGGCAAAAAACACAAATTTACACCTTTTTAAAAAAAACCATTGCTGAGTTAACACTGTTTCAGTCAAGGCTTTTTTTCTGAGCGATCTCAATGAGTCTGAGATGGGTTTCTATTGAATTAGTGGAAATAAATTATAAAACTGCAGAAAGAGAGAGAGGTAGGTGAAGAGAGTGGTGTGCGTATGGAATGTGCTGCCAGAGGAAGTGGTGGAGGCTGGTACAATTACAGCATTTAAATGGGTATGTGATTGGAAGGGTTTGGAGGGATATGGGCCAAATGCTGGCAAATGGGACTAGATTAATTTAGAAGATCTGGTCGCATGGACGAGTTGGACCGAGGGGTCTGTTACAATGCTGTACATCTCTATGACTCTACGTGCCTAACACCCAGATTTTGATCGAAGCATTGGGTGCTCGGAATTTAGGGGATTTTGTTCACTCAGAGATTGTGGGGGGTGTCTGGAACACACTGCCGGTGGAGGGTGGGGGGTGCCTGGAACACACTGCCAGTGGAGGGTGGGGGGTGCCTGGAACACACTGCCAGTGGAGGGTGGGGGGGGGGGTGCCTGGAACACACTACCAGTGGAGGATGGGGGGTGCCTGGAACACACTGCCAGTGGAGGATGGGGGGTGCCTGGAACACACTGCCAGTGGAGGGTGGGGGGGGGCCTGGAACACACTGCCAGTGGAGGGTGGGGGGTGCCTGGAACACTGCCCGTGGAGGGTGGGGGGTGCTTGGAACACACTGCCAGTGGAGGACCAGTGGAGGGTGGGGAGTGCCTGGAACACACTGCCAGTGGAGGGTGGGGGGGGGGTGCCTGGAATGCACTGCCAGTGGAGGGTGGTGGGTGCCTGGTATGCACTGCCAGTGGAGGGTGGGGGGTGCCTAGAACACACTGCCAGTGGAGGGGGGGGGGGGTGCCTGGAACACTGCCCGTGGAGGGTGGGGGGTGCTTGGAACACACTGCCAGTGGAGGACCAGTGGAGGGTGGGGAGTGCCTGGAACACTGCCAGTGGAGGGTGGGGGGTGCCTGGAACACACTGCCAGTAGAGGTGGTGGAAGCAGCACATTAGCCATGTTTAAAGTGTATCTTGATGGACACATGAACAGGAGGCAAACAGAGGGATAGAAACCACGTATTGGCAATAAGTAGTGAGTCCAAATAAGGATTAGGAATTGGTGCAGGCTTGTTCCTGTGCTGTATTGTTCTTCACAAAACAAACTTTTTTTTTTGGTGATAAATGATTGTAGCATTCCAGTTTGGAACCATTTACAAATAATGTGCCAAATGGAATTTTAAGAAAATAAACACCAAAATGGGAGATTTATTTTATATTCATGAACAGTGCACTGAATCACTGTGGAATTGAAAATTACAAAGTGATTCGGCACCATGTGGACCTGTCACATAGAGGATCAAACTCGTTGCTTAGACTCAAGAGTCAGACAGCATGGAAACAGGCCGTTTGGCCCATGTCTATGCCAACCAACAAACACCAAACTACATCCCATTTCCCTGCACTTGGTCCATAGCCTGCTGGCATTTTAAATACTCATCCAGATGCTTCTGAAATGTTGTGAAAATACCTGCCTCCACCACCCCCTCAGGAAGCAGGTTCATTTCCTTGTTCCATTTCTCAAATGTTTTAAAAGTAACTAGAATTTAATTATGTAGCAGATGGCAACCACAAAAATCCATCCTCATTTAGGAGACAAGTAGACTTTCACTGCCCTTGGGGGGAAAAAAGGCAAGAGTTCCCTCAACAACAACGACTCTTGTGTGTGATTGTGTATATATATATATAGCTACCTGATCCTCCAGGCACAGACCAACTTTGAAAGCTTTTCCACTGGGTTCCCTTTGTAAAAATGCCAAGTGCTCAACCAAACACTCCCAATACCTAAACTAAAACAGAAACGTTCATTAAAGTTCCAGATAGGTATAGTTCCAAAATCTGTAGACCTTCCTTTTCAGCTGAATGCTCTGGTAGGTGAGATGAGGTCCTTGCTGTCAACTGGAAACATCCACTTCCAATTCACAAAACACATTCCAGTTTATGATAAAATTAACTCATTTTGTTCTGTAACTCCAGTTTAAAAAGAGCAAGGAGCTCTTTTTACTAAAACCAAATTAGCAGCCTTTAAAATCACCAGCAACCATCCAGTACCAGAAAAAAAAAGCCATAAAATGCTGGAGAAACCCAGCATGTCT
Source organism: Chiloscyllium plagiosum (assembly GCF_037043375.1). Lineage (NCBI taxonomy): Eukaryota > Metazoa > Chordata > Chondrichthyes > Orectolobiformes > Hemiscylliidae > Chiloscyllium > Chiloscyllium plagiosum. Next base: position 2,418,272 of record NW_028270160.1, read on the forward strand.
GGCAGGATCTGTGCAGAGAGATCCATGTTAACGTATTCAGTCTTCTTCAGAACTGATAGCAGCTGAAGGGGAGTGGCATTTATGCTGAAGTCAAGGCTGGGAAGTAGAATGGGGGAGGGACAAGGAAGGGTAGAGGTGAGTGGATAGGCAGAGACAGAGCCCAGAGAGAGAGAGAGAGAGAGAGATGAAAGGAGTAGGTATACAAGGATATTACAGATAGCAGGCCAGGACTTAAGAGAAGCTGAGACAGAATGCAACCATATACAAGGCAATCTCGATTATCTGAATTTTGAATTATCAAAGGAGGTTTCAACGTCCTGCAGAAATGTTACATCAGAGGTAAGTGTATTCGATTTACCTGTACTGAAGAACATGTGAAAACACTGGCAGAAACAAAGAAACACCAGCAGCTCAAGCAACAACGACTGGATATTTTTTAGGTAAGGGTTGTTACACAGCCCTTTGCAAAAGTAAGTGTTTTACAGTATTCCCAGCATGTTACCAGGCCATTCATGCAAAAAAATGGCTGAGAACCTAAACACATGCACAAGGTGGTGTTTCTGTCTTTCTATTGTAACACTGAGTTCCCGGAAACTGACAAATGCTCTTGTGATCGTAGAAGCTGTTCGGAAGCTTGCTTAATGCTATCTTCACCACTCCTTGCCAAATGCTGACTACTGTTGCATTTTTATAAAACGTTTTCGCATGTTATCATTGCCTTATTTGTTCATCATGTGAAATCTGTGTCCTCTTGTACTCAATACATTAAAGTTATAGACTTAAACAAATCCTCCGGGAGAGCACAGCGTGAGATCAACATGGCTTGCCTTGTTTAAGGTAAAATTGATTATCCAAATGATCAATCATCAAAACTAAATAGTGCCCGTCCGTCGTTTTCAGATAATCGAGGTTCCTCTATAAGGTGATAATAGGCAGAGGATAGGGTGCCAATGAGTGACTGTGCTAAAAGCAACCCATGTGTGTACAGGATCGGTGTAAGAGTGGGTGAAAAACATCGGAAGGTGGAATCAGGCTCAAAGCTTAGAGGTAGGGCAGTTCTGAGGAAAGTTGAAACTTTATTGCTGGAACAGCACAGCAGGTCAGGCAGCATCCAGGGAACAGGAGATTCGACGTTTCGGGCACAGGCCCTTCTTCACGTCGAATCTCCTGTTCCCTGGATGCTGCCTGACCTGCTGTGCTGTTCCAGCAATAAAGTTTCAACTTTGATCTCCAGCATCTGCAGACCTCACTTTCTCCAGTTCTGAGGAAACATTAATTCTGATTTCTCTCCATGGATGCTGCCAGACCTGCTGAGCTTTTCCAGCAATTTCGGTTTTTGTTTTGAAAGTTTTTTTAACTTGATGTTGAGTCCCAGAGGCTGTAGTATCCTCAAGAGGAAAATGCGACGCTGTTCTTTGAGCTTGTGCTAAGGCTCACTAGAACGTTACAGCAGGCCTGCAGCAGACATGTTGCCATGGCAACATGATGGGGTGTTGAAGTAGGTGACCAGAAGCTCACGGTCAATTCTGCTGACAGAGTGTAGATGTTCTGCAAAGCGCTCACCCAGTCATCCAGCATAGAGACGGCATTGTGAACAACAGTACCAAAACCTGTGCTGATCCCCACCACTTCAATTGAAAATCATGTAAAAATAACGACATTATCATTCTTTAGCAGAGTGGTGAATCATTTCTCAATTACATGTAAATGCATCGTGCTCCTTGCAACTTATCAAACATCTGACATTTCCACCGGGTGACCGTTAGAGTGTTCTGATGTTACGATGGAATTCGCAGTCGTGATAAATCATCAAGTTCCTGTATGAGCCTAAACCCAGAATGCAGAGGCCTGGGCTGAAGCAGAATTAGCCTCAGGACTCATCGACATGACTTTGTTGCCGCGTTGTTGACACATGCATTGCCACAGAAGGTCATTACACTCAGAGATCAACAGCACAGAGTAGGCCCTTCAGCCCGCCAAGCCTGTGCCAGTCAAAAACAACCTCCAACTATTGTAATCCCATTTTCCAGCACTTGGTCCATAGCCTTGTATGACTTGGCATCACAAGGGCACATCTAAACACTTCTTCAATGTTGAGGGTTTCCACCTCTCCCACCCTTACAGGCAGGAGTTCCAGCTTCCCATCACTCTCACATCCCCCCTAAGCCTCCTGACCCTTATCTTAAATCTATGACCCTTCCCTAGTCATTGATATCTCAATCATGGGGAAACATTTCTTCTGTCTACTGTCTGTCACCCTCATAATTTTGTTCATCTTAATCCTGTCCCATCTCAACCTCTTCTATTCAAAGGAAAACAGCCCCAATCTGACCGATCTTTCTTCATCAATGAAACTCTCCAGCCCAGGCACCATCCTGGTAAATCTCCTCTACACCCTCCCCAGTGTATTCACATCCCTCCTCAAATGTAGATTCCAGAACTGCATACAAAATTCCAACTATGCACTAACCAATGTTTTATATGATTCCAGCGTCACTTCCCTGTTCTTAAACATGACACCTTAGCTAACAAAGACATGTTTCCCATTTGCCTTTTAACCACTTATCCAGTGTCCTGATACCTTAAGAGACCCATGCCCATCAGGGTCCCTCTGATCCTCAGAACTTCCCAGGGTCCTATGTCCATCACATATTCCCTTGCCTTCCTTGTCCTGTCCAAATGCACAACCTCACACTTATCTGGCTTGAATCCCATTTGACACTGATCAACGCATCTGACCAGCCAGTCTAGATCTTCTTCTGACTGTCTGATAATGCAACTTAATCTTATTAGCCTATCACAGGAGGGCTATTGTGGCAGTGCTTCTCCTTCTGAGCCAGGAGGTCAGAAGCCAGGAAATCTCACCTCCACCAGAGATGTATGATGTTACATCTCAACAGCTTGTCTAGGAAATATCGGCATTATCACAGGAAGTGCTTTGATGCAGAGTAATTTGACCATGCTTTCTCTCTGAGTCTGCAGCAAAATGCAGCCAGTCAGATGGGTTTTAAATAAAGCTTTACCTTAGCAGATCCTGCAAACATTCTTTAGCAACATAAGACCAAGAACATTGTGCCACAGCAATGAGGGACACCCTGAGAAATGGCCTAACCTATTATCAGGTCAGAATCATTTGCAGAGCAGCACGGTGGTGGTGAGCACTGTTACCTCGCAGCACCAGGGTAAGGGTTCGCTGCCTGTGTGGAACGTGCATATTCTCCCCATGTCTGATTGGTTTCCTCCCACAGCTGTACAGGTTAGATGGACTGGCCATGGGAAATTGGGGTTGTGGATAAGGTGGGTCGAGATGGGATGTTCTTTGGAGGGTTGGTGCAGGCTCTATGGACGCCTTGCTGCACTGTAGGAATTCTGGTTCGGGCATTCCTTTGACTGCCCTCCCTCCCTCAGTCCAATATTTGTTTATTTCAGATGGAGCAGAACTGGGTACAAAGAGAGAATGCTGAAACCGATTAAATCATCCATTAGGATGCAAAGACTAAGATTGTATCTAGCTATGGAAATTCAACCTTTGGAAGAATATCAAAGCCATGGATCTGAAAATCAGTACAATTAGAGAATTTTATGTACTTATTTTAATTTTTATCCTTTGTAGCTACTGGAATAGCAGGATTCAATTTCCAACATTTTATCCCAGTGAGGCATATTACAATCTCTCTCCACAGATGCTGAGACCTGCTGAGTTTCTCCAGCACTTTGTTTTTCAGATTTCCAGCATCTGCAGTTTTTGCTTTAATTTTCAAAATTCTGAAGTTTTAATAGAGAGAAATGGTTTTCATTGGCAGGAAATGGATTTAATATCACTTATGAAAAACATCCAGGAGTGATTTTTTTTTTGAAAATGCAGCAAAATGGTTACAATCTAGTTTTTTCATTCCAGTGTAACTAAACTTTCAGAATACAATAAGTCTTTATTTCAATCAAACCTCTCCAGGACTGAAAACTAGCTTTACAAGTGTGAAATCTCAATCCATCAGCTTTTAATTGTCGCAGATTTTAAAAATAAACTTTTTAAATGTACCTATTTATGAATCCTATATGTTTCCTGTTCTATTTTGTTTTCTGTGCCAGATGTGTCATCGAATTAAATATTCAAACCAATATTTCCCAGTTCAGACTCTGGGTGCCTCATTATGAATTCTTAAATATAACTGGTGAAGACGACACACTGTTCTTTGCTCTTTTCATACTTGTCCTAGAATTTTCCCATGATGTTAGTGGAGGACTGGGGAAGAGCGGCACATATTCTACAAAACGTCTGTGTGCAATAATGAAGAATTTGCTCATCAATGACTGCAATGTGTGGCCCACTGTTGTACGTTTCAGTCTAAGCCTTGACATTGGCACGTGTAAACGTTAATCTACATGTAACTTCACAAATCCTAGCAACAGAACTGCAGTAAAACAGGGGCACGCACTCCAGCCACAAAATGTAGACACTTAAAATATTGCTCAAACGTTTATTGCAACTCCTTAAAAGAATGAAATGCAACAGTGGAAATGATAAAATTACACAAAGGAAGTCAGTTTATTGCAATGGTAATTTCAAAGAGCATAAAAACTGCAACTAGAAACTTTACAAAATCATGAGCAAAGTTCAACTGTGTGAGAAAGATATCTGAAGCAGACTTTTTTCAAAAAATGCATTCCACTAAAGATATAACAGAAGCACAATAAACTGTGAGAAACATATCTACACTGGTCACTTCCTAAATACCAGAGACTTTGGAACTAAATTCTCAGCTCAGCCTGAGAGAGGGAGGATTAAGAATAGCTCCAAAGTTGACTATATTAAAATTCACTCACCACCTAGGGTTTAAGGCGATGAATATGTGAAGTACTTGTATAACTCACATCTGCAGATAAAAAGTGTACAACTTAAGGTCATTCAACTGGAAATCAAGCTGTCCCATTTTTATCCATGTGTTGTGTCATCTTCCACAAAATCTTTTGCTTGTTCAGCTGTGATCACATCAATGTGACTAACCTGTAAAACAAATAGTTATTTCATATAAACAGCATCACCTTTACTCAAAGCTAACAACATGAAATACAAGCTGGATATAGGTTTGCTCGCTGAGGTGGAAGGTTCATTTCCAAACGTTTTGTCACATGGACGGGTTGGACCAAAGGGTCTGTTTCCATGCTGTACATCTTTTTGACTCTATACTAGGGAACATCTTCAGTCAGCCTCCGGATGAAGCATTGCTGATGATTCCTGCTTTCTATTTATATGCTTGGGTTGGCAATGTCATTTCCTGTGATGACATCATTTCCTGTTCTTTTTCTCAGGGAGTGGTAGATGGGGTCAAACTGGATGTGTTTGTTGAGTGTGTTCCAGTTGGAATGCTATGCTTCTAGGCATCCTAGGACAAGCCTAACAGAGACACGCACGAGAATTCCTAGAAGCATGGCATTCCAACCGGAACACACACAACAAACACATCCAGTTTGACCTCATCTACCCCCCCCCCCAAGAAAAGGAACAGGAAATGATGTCATCACAGGAAATGACATCGCCAACCCAAGAAACCCAAGCATATAAATAGAAAGCAGGAATTATCAGCAGTGCTTCACCCGGCGGCCCACTGAAAATGTTTCCTAGTAGGGTGATTAACTTTCCAGCTCAGCGAGCAAATGTACATCCAGAACCTCAACTTGAACTACAAATCTTCTCGAAACTCACAAAGTACAAGCTGTGTAACAAATTTAAACACAGCATTTGCAGAAATAGGAAGATTGTGACAGAAAAAATATTTAAGACAAAATAATAGCTTGATTGGACCTCTCTAACTTCATCTTGATCTTGTTAATGTTATCTTGCTTTGTATCCCTCCTCTGCATACCCCGCTCTAAGCATCCTCTGATCTGTATGTCCTTGTTTGCTGTGATCTGCCTGTACTGCTTGCAAAACAGAGATTTTCACTGTACTTAGGTACATGTGACTACAATAAATCAAATCAGACCAGCTTGGAGGAAGTCCCTCAGGTATCCAAATGAGTTACAGCATCTCAATTTTATTCCTACAATATTTAATAAGCAATAATACAAGACTTTAGTTATTTTAAGCACCTTCAAAATTTCTTCAAATAAGGTTTTTGGTATTGCACAGATTTAACAATAGAAGAAAGGTTCTTTATCATTTGCATTATGTACCCAAAGGAAAGCTCTACTTTATCGATTCCAAATCTGAAAAGTTGCTTCAGGTACGACTGATATGAATATCGATTAGATTCCCTACAGTATGGAAACAGACCCTTCAGCCCAACGAATCCACATTGACCCTCCAAAAAGTAACCCATTCCCCTTACTTATATTTACCCCTGCCTAATGCACCTATCACTACGGGCAATTTAGCATGGCCAATTCACCTGACCTGCACATCTTTGGATTGTGTGAGGAAACCTGAGCACCCAGAGGAAACCCATGCAGACAGTTGCCCAAGGAGGGAACCGAACCCGGGTCCCTGGTGCTGTGAGGCAGCACTGCTAATCACTGAGCCACCGTGCCACCCCAAGTAGTAGCAATCATCAAGTAGTCTGAACAAATTGATTTTAAGAAATAAAGGTTCTAAGTTTTTTTAAAAACAGAACCCTCAATCTGATGAGATTACATTTTGTGGAAATAAGTTAAAATCAGGCAAATTTTAATATTGAGAACGTAGCCTTTACATAGTCCTAAACTTCAAAAGCTCAGCTTAACCATTCATCCATGGACTCCAGTTCCTACAGATACAAGTCACCTCTACATGAAATGCAGCCATTCAACAGATTACATTCCACATTTCTAATAGTCAGTTATACCATGAATTGACATTAATTTTGCAGTTACATAGGATTGCAGAAGGATTGTGACGGTTTGGTAAGGAAACAGAGAAGATGAGAACAAAATTCACTTTGAACCACCATTTCAAATCTGTTGGAGATACAATAAAAACTACTGTGGTTTTGAGCTGACAAGGAGTTTCTTTTTAAAAAAAAGGACAACTATTTCTTCACAGATCTCCTTTACTGCAAAAAAAGGAAAAAGATTCTCCACCAACGCAAAATGTAAAAGACGTTTTACACAAATATCAAGTCCTTAGAAGTGTCAGAAGCTGGAAAATCTCAATTAAAATCTGCCAAATTAGAAACTATTTTAATATACTTAAAAGCCCAAGTGGCATAAATTAATTGACTAGCACTTTAATATTTTAGGAAACAAAATCAAATTCCAAATAAATTATTCAAAATATCTAAGAAGTAAATGATGACAACACATTAATCTTTCCATACTCCAGTTAAATAATATCTCACTTATTGCAAAGAACAAATGAAGATTTCTTTTTGCTGCAGGTACTAAAGTAATAATACAAAAGTATTCTATACGCACAAGTCTGATGAACTTGGCATAGTGAATATGGAAACCAAAATGGCATTAGGAGTGACTCAAGGGATGGCAAACAAATACAAGAGATGTGATACCAGCCAAAACTAATCCATTCCTTAAAAAGGTAGATCTTACACTGGATGACAAGGAACACTATAAGCATTTAATGAAGTGCTTTGAGCACCAACATAATGTGTTAATCAGCAGCCAGATTGAGGTATGCAATTATTTACATACAATAAACCCCTCTCAAAACTCAGCTGATACCAAAGACCGCTGGTCTGGATCCAGCAAGGTATCATGTGTAACGAAGTAGATACAGAGAGTTAGGGTATTCTCAGGCAACTGACCAAAACTGGAGATTATCTTCTTTACTGAAATAGATGTGCAGTGGACCACTAAAGACAAAGATTTCATATTCTTATATTTAGCTATGCAAGACAATGGCTGCCAACTTCTAAGCACTTCTTTATGCTCCCCACAAAGCAATAATTTTTTTTTGCCCTTCACTTTTTGGTGCACATTATTACAACTCAAGAAGTGCCTGCCTCCCATTTGAAATTTTAATTGACCAAATAGTATTCACAAGTTATTGGAAAAGTTGAAATAAATTATGCCACCCAATTCAAATGGTGTAAAATTACCTTGTTCCTGAACTTCACTCCATAAAACTTATCGGCTGATTCAAGCAATTCTGGCCTGAATGTGGTAGTAATGAACTGGGCATGTGCTGAGAGTTCAGAAATCATGTCTATTGAGTAAAAGATGAAAACAAAAATTAATAATACAGTAAACAAAACTACACTTTGTAAAAAAGATGATGCAAGCTACACATTACAAAATAAATTAACCCTCTATAGAGCAGAGGTAATGCAATGAATCACAATCTTTCAAGTAGTTATCAACAAAGCATGGTCACCGACAAGGGCCTGTTCTGCGCTGTATTGTTCTATGTTCTAAGACTATAAATGGCAGTGCATGTGCCAGATCAATTTGAGACTGCAAGTTTGCAAGGTCTTACTATTAAACATCTGAAAAGCAAGGCCAACACTTCTATCCAGTGACTTTCAAAATGGTATGTGTAGCAACAAACATACACCGAAGATTGACCTATCTATCAGTGGTCAAGTAACCAAAAATCATTGGTCAATTTGGCACATACTTTATTTAGGTTTTTTTAAAAAAAACTAAACTAGCATAACTTTTTTCAAATTGTTGTCTCAAGTGTCTCCACCAAGTACATTGGTCCCTGCTACGAAATTAGTTACAGTAGTAGCAGCACTCTCTGACACATGGCGACCCAGCATATGGCCATTTTGATCTGCAAACGCATAGTGGATACTGACAACTATTCAAATAAAGACAGGTCATATCCTGAACCAATTCTTACTCTTACAGGGGAATGGTAACCTGAATTGTAGTTCCAGTGGACAGGAGGTTGAGGGTAATGAGGTCAGGGATAGGTTTACAAGGTCACGAGAGGGCACCAGCAATCAGGATGTTGGTTTGAAATGTGTGTACTTCAATGCCAGGAGCATCCGGAGTAAGGTGGGTGAACTTGCACTATGGGTTGGTACCTGGAACTTCGATGTTGTGACCATTTCAGAGTCATGGCTGGAAGAGGGACAGGAATGGTTGTTGCAGACTCTGGGATTTGGATGTTTCAGCAAGAACAAGGAAGATGGTAAAGGGGGTGTGTGGCATTGTTAACTGTGGGTAATATTATAGCAGCTGAGATAGAAATGTGAGGACTCATCCACTGAGGGAGTTTGGGCTGAGGTTAGAAACAAGAAAGGAAGTCACCCTGTTGGGAGTTTCCTACAGGCATCCAAATTGTTCCAGGGATGTACAGGAAAGGATAGCAAAGATGATTCTTGATAGCAGCGAGAGTAACAGGGTAATTGTTATGGGGGGCTTTAACTTCCCCAACATTGACTGGGAATACTATAGTTAAAGTAGTTTTGTTCAATGTGTGCAGGAGTGTTTTCTGACACAGTATGTAGACAGGCCAACAAGGGGCGAGGGCACATTGGATTTGGTACAGGGTAATGAAACCAGCCAGGTGTTCGATTTGGAGGTAGGTGAGCACTTTGGTGATAGTGACCATAATTTGGTTATGTTTACAATAGCAATGGGCACGGATAGGTATATACCACAGGTAAAGAGGTATAACTAGGGGAAAGGCAATTATGATGCAATTAGGCAAGATTTAGGATGCATAGGATGGGGAAGGAAACTGCAGGGGATGGACACACTTGAAATGTGGAGCTTATTCAAGGAACAGCTACTGCATGGCCTTGATGAGTATGTATCTATCAGGCAGGGAGGAAGCAGAGGAGAGAGGGACAGCCATGGTTTGCTAAACAAGTTGAAGCTCTTGTCAAGAGGAAGGCGGCGGCTTATGTTAGGATGAGGCGTGAATGCTCAGTTAGAGGGCTTGAGAGTTATAAGTTAGCCAGAAAAGATCTAAAGAGAGGGCCAAGAAGAGCCAGGAGGTGACACGAGAAGTTATTGGCGGATAGGATCAAGGAGAACCCCAAGGCCTTCTATAGGTATATCAGGAATAAAAGAATGACTATAGTAAGATTAGGGCCAATCAAAGATAGTAGTGGAAAGTTGTGTGAGAAATCTGAGAACATATGGAAGCGCTCAATGAATACTTTTTGTCAGCATTCACATTGGAGAAGGGCAATGTTAGTGAGAATACAGAGATACAGGCCACAAGAATAGATGGGAATGAGGTTGACAAAGAAGAGGTTTTAGCAATTTTGGAAGATCTGAAAATCGACTAGACCCCTGGGCCAGATGAGGATTTATCCTCAGATTCTCTGGGAAGCCTGGCAGGAGATTGCAGAGTCTTTGGCTTTGATCTTTATGTCATCATTGTCGACGGAAGTAGTGCCAGAAGATTGGAGGATAGCAAATGTTGTTCCTTTAAGAAGGGGAGTCGAGACAACCCTGGTAATGATACAAAGTTAAAAATCACACAATGCCAGGTTATAGTCCAACAGGTTTAAGTGGAAGCACACTAGCTTTCGGAGCGCCGCACCTTCATCAGGTGATTATCACCTGATGAAGGAGCGGCGTCCCGAAAGCTAGTGTGCTTCCACTTAAACCTGTTGGACTATAACCTGGCATTGTGTGATTTTTAATTGTATACACCCCAGTCCAACACCGGCATCTCCAAATCATGACTGATAATGATAGGCCAGTGAGCCTTACTTCGGTTGTGGGTGAGGTGTTGGTAAAAGTTATAACAGATAGGATTTATAATCATCGAGAGAAGAATAAGTTGATTAGGGATAGTCAATATGGTTTGGTGAAGGGCAGGTTATGCATCACTAACTTTATTGAGTTCTTTGAGAAGGTGACAAAACAGGTGGATAAAGGTAATGCGGTTGTTGTGGTGTACATGGACTTTAGTAAGGCATTTGATTAGGTTCCACATGGTAGGCTATTGCACAATATACGAAGTTTCAGGATTAAAGGTGACTTAGCGAATTGGATCAGAAGTTGGCGAGCTGAAAGAAGTCAGAGGGTGGTGGTTGATGGGAAATGTTCATCCTGGAGCTCAGTTACCAGTGGTGTGCTGCAAGGATCTGTTTTGGGACCACTGATGTTTGTCATTTTTATAAATGATCTGGATGTGGGTGTAGAAGAATGGGTTAGTAAATTTGCAGATTACACTAAGGTAGGCAGAGTTGTGGATAGTGCCGAAGGATATTGTGGGTTTAGAGGGACAGAGATAAGATGCAGAGCTGGGCTGAGAAGTGGCAAATGGAGTTTAATGTGGAAAATTGAGAGGTAGTTCACTTCGGAAGAAGTAACAGGGGTGGAGAGTACCAGGCTAATGGTAAAATTCTTGGCAGTGTAGATGAACAGAGATATCTCTGTGTCCAGGTGCATAAATCCCTGAAAGTTGCCACCCAGGTTGATAGGGTTGTTAACAAAGGCATATAGTGTGTTGCCGTTTATTGGTAGGGGGTTTGAGTTTCGGAGCCACGACGTCATGCGTCAGCTGTACAAAATACTAGTAAGGCTGCACTTGGAGTATTGTGTACAGTTCTGGTCACCGCATTATAGGAAGGATGTGGAAGCTTTGGAAAAGGTACAGGGGAGATTTACCAGGATGTTGCCCGGTATGGAAGGAAGGTCTTGCGAGGAAAGGCTGAGGGAACTTAGACTGTTTTCGTTGGAGAGAAGGTGGTTGAGAGGTGACTTAATCAAGACGTACAAGATAATCAGAGGGTTAGGTAGGGTGGATGGTGACAGCCTTTCGCCTCGGATGGTGAAGGCTAAGTCGAGGGGACATAGCTTTAAATTGAGGGATGATATAGGACAGATATCGAGGGTAGTTTCTTCACTCAGAGTAGTAGGGATGTGGAACAGCCTGCCTGCAACAGCAATAAACTTACTGACGTTAAGGGCATTTAAATTGGCATTGGACATACATAAGGGTAATAATGGAATGGTGTAGATTAGATGGGCATCAGATTAATTTCACAGGTCGGCGCAACTTCAAGTGTTGAAGGGCCTGTACTGCGCTGTAATGTTCTATGAAATAAGATCAAGAAATAGACATAAAATGCAAATCCTTGTTGAAATCCCCTCCCTGACACAGGGTACTGAGACTCCATATTATGCCAGCATTCCATTATATCATAATACAGCACTGCAGGCAGCTGTTCAGCCCATTAAATCTGTGTTGCTTCTTTGAAACAGATCTAGGTACACAGTCCTTTATCCAAAATCCAAAGTCTTTTCATGAAGTTTTTTTCTCCATAACAAGGTTGTTTGGCATGCAAACAGCTAACCCAACTCCACATCCATGTGACCCACATCACTCAGATATGATGTGGCAGTGGGGTCCAGCACTGGCAGGTATCAATTCTGTCTCAGGGCTCATAGAACTCACAGCTACTTCTGTTCAGTAAGATTGTTTTAAATTTCACCATTAAACTGTCACTTATTCCAAAATTTTAAAAATTCCAAATTCTGATAACCAGCTGGCCCCGGGGATTTCCGATAAAGGATTGTGTACTTGTATAATGCTTCCGGCAAGTGTTACTCAACATGGGAATAAAGGATTTATCAACCCAGGGTGGGGTGGGGGTACGGGTAATCAGCAGATTTCCTTGCCCATGTTCAACCCAATGTCATGTGATTGCATGGGGTCCGGAGTCAATGTTGAAGACAACTTCCTCCTGACTTTTTACCACTGTCCTGCCACTTCTGCTGGATCTGTCCTGTTGGTGGGAGAGGACCTATCCAGAAATGGTGACACTGTTGTCTGAAACATGTGTAACATATGATTTCATGAGTATGGCTATGTCTGGATGTTGCTTGATTAATCAAAGAGACAGCTCTCATAATTTCAGCGCTAGGCCATAATGTTAGTAAGGAAGATTATGCAGTCAATGGAGCTGTATTTGTCACTGTTGTTTCCGAAGCCTTAGTTGATATCAGATGGTCTGCCCAGTTTCATACCTTTTCTTCCTTTCCAGTGATTGATACAACTGAATGTTTGTTTGGCCATTTCAGGGGCAGTTGAGAGTCAACCACGTTGCTGTGGGTCTGGAGTCACATGCAGGCCAAACCAGGCAAGGATGGGCGTTTTTGAGTTTTTATGACAAATGACAATGTTTTCATGATTATACATTTTATTTCACATAAATATTCCTTTTATTTCTCACCCACTGGCCCCAGCCTTCAACCTTCCCACTCACAACCTTTATAATTAAGAACAGGGATCAATGATAGCCTAGTGGTATTATCACTAGACTAATAATCCAGAGAGCCAGGTAATGTTTTGGGTAAAAGCCCGTCATCAGCATCGAATTTCCTGTTCCTCGGATGCTGCCTGACCTGTTGTGCTTTTCCAGCACCACTCTCTAATCTAGACTCTGATCTCCAGCATCTGCAGTCCTCACTTTTGCCTTTTTCTTTTATTGTGCGCCTCTCTGGCTAGGCCAGCATTTATTGCCCATCCCTGCTTTCCAGAGGACAATTAAGAGTCAGTCACATTACTGTGGGTCTGGAGTTACATGAAAGCCCGACCAGATAAGGATGGCAGATTTCTTTCCTTAAAGGGCATTAGTGTACCACATGGGTTTTTCCTGATGGTTTTATGGTCGTCATTACACTCTTATTTCTAGATAATCATTATTAAATCCATGGCAGGATTGAAACTCAGGTCCCCAGAACATTACCTGGCTCTCTGGATTAATAGTCTAGTGATAATAGTGGTAAAGGTTTAACATAATTAACCCCATCTGGTGCTCCTGAAGATTTTCAGTTTCACTGATTCCAAACAATGAGCTCTTCTTTCTTGAAAGGTATAAAAGAGCTGACTCTCTTTTGTAGCCACCCTCCCTCTCCTATCTCTCATTGTATCATTCCCACCCATTCCTGTCTTTCTCCTCTGACTTCTAGCTATACAGCTTAAAAGAAACACTGGCCCCAAACACTGCACACTGATCCTAGCCACATGGAAAAAGATGAATTTATTCCCATTGTTTCCGGTCAACCAATTCTTGATCTGTATCAATATATTACCTCCTGTCCCCTGAGCTTTAACCTTGCCATTAACCTCTTATGAGGCCTTATCAAAAGACTTCTGAAAATCTAAATATAACACATCTACTGGTTATCCCTTAGCTATTTTCAACTATTTTGAGAGCAGTTACATCCTTAAAAATCTCCATTCTTGTCCTTAAAGTGACAAAATGTTTTTCTTTAGAAGTATATACCTGAAACAGCTTTTCTATGTTGCGCATCCAAGGCCTGATCAATTTCATCAAAGAGATAAAAGGGGGCTGGGTCACATTTTTGAATTGCAAAGATTAAAGCAAGTGCCACAAGGGATTTCTGACCCCCAGAAAGCTGCTGCATTTCTCTCATTTCACCTTGTTTCCCTGTAAAAGACACCTGCCAAACAAAACAAAGAGAATTACGATAAAGAGCAACAACAACTTGTTGCCAAACATACAGAGATACGCAAAGCATTTACAAACAGAATACTTTGGGCAGCCTAATCATTGTTGTCAAGGAGTTAAATAGGGAGTTAAATAATGAAAATAAAACAGAGTGCATTAAGTTAATGTCGGATGTGAAGTTGTGATATTAAAGAGTTAACTTGCTCTGCTGACCTGCAGGAAATTGGATGACCCAAGGTTAGGGTGGGATGCCTCTGACTTACAGATAGATTGTAAGAAATTTATATTATCATCTCCTATTATTCAGAGCCATTTACATGGCCATTTCTTTGCCATTCAGAGCCATTTACATTGTCATCATCTCCTATTCAGAAATCAATAAGAATATTATAGTTGGAATTCTGACTACTCCCTGTAGTTAAAAAAACGATTTGCAACAGATTTTACCATTAAGGGATGATTTACATTACATTGTTTCTGGAGATGATATGGTCACTGTGTGGTCTTGAGTGGTAGGTGACTGAGGGAGTGGCTGGGGTTGTCTTGTGGGAATTACTGGCTGTGATGTAAAGATTTTGTAAAAAGGAAGGACTGTTTCCTTGGATGTTGGTTTGCTCACTGAGCTAGAAGGTTCGTTTTCATGAAAACGAACCTTCCAGCTCAGCAAGCAAACCTACATCTAGAACCTCGACCTGAGCCACAAATCTCAAAACTCACTAACTATTTCCTTTGTTCAGGGAGACCTCTCGACACGCTTCACAAGGATGGCAAAGAGTGTTAAGAGTTTCTCCACAGCTTGCACTGTATTTGCTTAATAAAATGTGGTTGTTCACATAAATTGGCATATTGCAGCTGCATCAAGTGTGTAAGAATCGCAGAAAAAAAACCTAACAAAGTTATCATCACCAAAACTAAACTGTGTACTGAAGGAGTTAATTTTGGGGGTAACACTCAAATCGATCAGCAAAACACAAATCTGGTGGTGCAGAATCTGGAAAAGTTAGCCAAATATCAGATGTTCAGAAATAAGAAATCGTGCAATTTTTGGGGTTCAAGCATCCCAAAAGACGATGCATCCTTATAAAGTCTTGAATCTAACTTTCAACAATAAGATGATGGAAATTTCCATTCCAATCACAAGTGAGCCCCAGGTTAATCGAATCTCTGATTTACAAAACAATGGTCATCATATTTCTGGCAGTGTTATATTAATATCCCATGTAAGTAAATAAATGTGATTAATTATTAATTTCAGAATTATCAGTTCACCCACTACGACAGTAAACAGAAACACAGTAAAAATTTACTTAATCCACCTCGATAATTGATTTTGGAAAATAAAGAGCTCAACTGTACATAAACAATTGTGAGCACAGAAATGGAATAAACTGCAGACACAATAAAACTCAGTACTTACCCGAATTCCAACTCCTGTGAATTGGTCAACAGATGGAACACTACTCTGAGATGCACTACCTTCACCTTCATCCTGAGACTGGCTTCCCTCCACATCGCCTTTCTTCATAACCAGTGATGCTTTACCACCAGGAACTAACTTCGTAAATACTTCACTGAAATTCTTTGATACCTGATCATAGCAATACCATGATATGTAAGAACATTTCATTGGGAGGAAAATAAATAATATGCAAATCATACATTCTGATTTTTCAAATTTATGGACATATGAAGTAAATGCATTAAAAACTACAGAGTGCATTATATCAACTCCATGCACATGAATGGTTCCCAGGGAACATAGACTTGGGGGTACAAAATACAATGACATTTGGTGAAAAGTGGCCTTTGAGTCCAAATAGTTTGCAGCATCAACAAAAACTTTGCTGCACAGAAAATTTTCAACTAAAAACATAGAAACATAGGAAACTGGAGTATTTCATTTGCCCCTTCAAGCCTACTCCACCAACTAATTTACTCATGGCTGATCACCCAACTCAATACCCTGCCCTGGCTTTCACCCCATATCCTTTGACCCCTTTAATTCTAAGAAATATATCAAACTCCTTCTGGAAAACATTCAATGTTTTGGCCTTGACCACCTTCTCTGCCATGGAGTAAAAGGGGCTCATCACTCTCTGGATGAAGGTAGGTCTCAACTGCAACCTAAATGGATACTGTATTTACTTAACTGTGATGCCTGGCTCCAAATCCCAAACTCTCAACCAAGTAATTGGGAATATTCTTCCTGCATTTACCTTGTCTAACACTGCCAGGATTTTATAGGTTTCTGAGATTCCCCTCATTCATAAACTCTAGAGAACATAATCCTAACCAATCCAGTCTCACTTCACATGCCAACCCAGGAATAAGACCATAGGACAGAGCAGCAGAAATTAGGCCATTCAGCCCATCAAGTCTGCTCTGCCATTCAACCATTGCCGATAAGTTTCTCAATGCCATTCGCCCACTTTCTCCCTGTAACCCTTGATCCACTCGACAATCAAGAACCTATCTATCTCAGTCTTAAACAGACTCAATGATCTGGCCTCCACAGCCTTCTGTAGCAATGAATTCCACAGATTCACCACTCTCTGACAGAAGTAGTAGTTTCTCTTCATTTCTGTTCTAAAAGGTGTTCCCTTTACTGCGGCTGTGCCTTGGGTCCTAGTCTCTCCTACCAATTGAAACATCTTCCCAACAAGTACTCTGTTCAAGCCAGTCTGTATTCCGTAAGTTTCAATTAGATCACCTGTCATCCTTCTAAACTCCGAAGAGTATATATCCAGAGCCCTCAAACATTAAGCTTTTCATTCCTGGGACCATTCCCATGAACTTCCTCTGAACATGCTCCTGGGCCGTACAACCTACCTGAAATTTAGGGCCCGAAATTGCACACAATACTCCAAATGTGGTTTGACAAGAGCTTTATAGGACTTCAGAAGAACATCCGCACTTTTATACTCAAGTCCTCTGAAAATAAATGCCATCATTGCATATGCCTTCCTAACTACTGACTGCAAGTTTACCTTGAAAGAATCCTGGACTAGAACTCCCAACTCTCTTTGCACTTCAGACTTCTGAATTTTCTCCCCACTTAGAAAATAGTCCACGCCTCTATTCTTCCTACCAAAGTACATGACCTCACACCTTCCCACAACGTATTCCATCTGCCACTTCTCTGTCCATTCTCCTAATCTGTCCAAATTCATCTGCAGAGTCCCTGCCTCCTCAATGCTACCTGTCCCTCTACCTACCTCTGAGTCAATCCAAATCAGTCTGTTAAACCTTTTCTGCACTCCATGAATAGCCAGAATATTCTTCTTCAGATATGCCAACCAAAACTGCACACAATACTCCAGTCAGAAATATCTCTTTGAACTCTCTCCAATGCTTTAACATCCTTCTTTAAATAGGGATCCCAGAACTGAGCACAACACTCCAAACGTGGTCTGACCAATGAATTTTAAAGGTGTAACATCATGTCTGTGATTTTATACACTACACCTCTATTTATAAACCCAAGGATTCTATATACCTTCTTAACGACTGTTTTAATTTGCCTGGCCACTTTCTGAGGATCATTCACTTGAACCTAGAGGTCCCTCTGCTCCTGTACTCCCCTCTAAGTTGTATCATCAAGTCTGTATTGTCTCTCCATGTTTCTTTTACAAAAATGAATTACCTTATTTCTCTGCATTGAAATTCATCTGCCAGGTGTATCCATTTGGTCAACTTGTCAATGTCACTCTGAAGTTGCTCAGCATCATCCTCTATTCTCCTTGGCTTAATATCATTTGCAAATTTAGAAATATTGCGCTCACCACTCAACTCCAAATTACTTATATAAATCAGAAAAATCAAGGATCCCAACACCACTCCCTGGGGAACCACCACATTTGTCTCGTCTCCAGTCTCAGAAATACACATCTATACCTACACTCCATTTCCTATCTTGTAGCCAACTTCCAATCCATGCTTACAAGGACCCATCAGTCCCAAATACTTCGAGAAGAAGAAGAAGAATCAGTGTGTGGAAACATGCCCTGGGCCCAACAAGTCCACACCGACCCTCCGAAGAGTAATCCACCCAGACCCATTCCCCTACCCTATATCTACCCCTGACTAATGCACCTAAACTGCACATCTTTCTAAGTTACTAATCAACCTGCTAAGTGGCACTGCATCAAATGCTTTCTGGAAGTCTAAACATTCAACACCCATAGCTTTACTCTCATCCATTGCCTATGTCACCTCGTCAAAGAACTCAAAACTTGTAAGACATGACCTGCCCTTGACTGTTTAGTATTAACTTATTTTCCTTTAAGTACATATTTATCTTATCCTATATTATGGCTTCCATCACTTTTCCCACTATTGTTGTCAAGCTAACAGGTTTGTACAAAGTTACAAACCACACAACACCAGGTTATAGTCCAACAGGTTTAATTGGAAGCACTAGTTTTCGAAGCACTGTGGTTGTGATCGACACAATTGTAAGGCACATAATTTATAGCAAAAATTTACAGTGTGATGTAACTGAAATTATACATTGAAAAATACCTTGATTGTCTGTTGAGTCTTTCATCTGTTTGAATACTATGGTAGTTTCACTTCTTTCATGTGTAAATCACAAAAGGTTTTTAAAAAAAGTTGCATTCTCAGGTTAGATGTAACAATTGGTGTTAGCTGAACAAAATGTTGAAGATGTTAGCCCCCTGTGTTCTCTGTCTATGCCATGATGTCTAGATTGATTCTAATCTAAAAAGTGAGATAACAGAGTTTTACATGAATTCATGCAGTTTTTGAGCAAAGTACAATGTAACTCTGCAAGTACAAATTCACCCCACAAAATATATGTATATGTATGCATGTGGGTCTTTGTGTGTGCCTGGGTGTGGGTGTGGGTCTGGGTTGGGGAGTTGAGAGTGAGAGAGAGAGTGTATGTGTGTGTGTATGTGAGTGTAGAGTGTCAAGTCTGTGAGGGGGTGCATGTGAGAGCATGGGAGTGTGTTTGTCTGTGTCTGGGGTGGGGGGGGGGTTGTGAGTGTCTGTGAGATAGAGTGTATATGTGTGTGCGTGAGTGTAGAGTAGTCTAAGTCTCTGAGAGGATGCATGCGTAAGTGGGAGTGTGTGTGTCTGTGAGGGTGTGTGAGAGTGTCTGTTTGCGTGTCTGAGTATATGTGTGTGTCTGTGTGTATGTGTAAGAGTGTGTGTGTGCGCGCGTGCGTGCGCGCGTGCGTGTGTGTGTGCGTGCGTGTGTATAGTGCAATGGTGGTCACCTGTGGTGTGACGTGAACCCAAGGTCCCAGTTGAGGCCCTCCCTATAGGTATGGAACTTAGCTATCAGCCTCTGCTCGGCCACTTTTCGCTGCTGTCTGTCCTGAAGTCCGCCTTAGAGGATAGTCACCTGAAGGTCTGAGGTTGAATGTCTTGGACCGCTGAAGTCAATCTTATACATTGCAGGCAAGGATGCCCTGAGGCATGGTACATTGGGGAAACCGAGCAAAGACTACGGCAACGGATGAATGGGCACTGCACTACAATCAACAGACAGGAGTGTTCCCTTCCAGTTGGGGAACACTTCAGCGGTCCAGGACATTCAACCTCGGACCTTCAGGTGACCATCCTCCAAGGCGGACTTTGGGACAGGAAGCAGCAAAAAGTGGCCGAGCAGAGGCTGATAGCTAAGTTCCATACCCATAGGGAGGGCCTTAACTACAACCCTGGGTTCATGTCACACTACAGGTGACCACCATTGCATTACACACACACACACACCCTTACAGACAGACACACTCCCACTCACACATGCATCCTCTCAGAGACTTAGACCACTCTACACTCATGCACACACATATACATGTTGTGTATATTCAGTTACATCACACTGTAAATTTTTGCTACAAATTATGTGCCTTACAACGGTGTCCTCCACAACCACCTGATGAAGGAGCGTTGCTTCGAAAGCTAGTGTGCTTCCAATTAAACCGGTTGGACTATAACCTGCTGTGGTGCGATTTGTAACTTTGTACATCCCAGTCCAACACCGGCATCTCCAAATCATAACAGGTTTGTAGTTTCCTTAGTTATCCTTTACCCCTTAAGCCCAACTGCGTCACATTTGCAATCCTCCAGTCCCCTGGGACTAATATGGCGTTCAGATAGGTCTGGAGAATTTCTGTCAATGGCTCCACAATTTGCTCCCTTACTTCTCTCAGCAATCTAGGATATACCCCATCCAGACATGGCGACTGCCAGCTTTTTAGCACCTCTTTATCTATCACATATACTCTAGCAGTACCAACTTGCTTTTAAATATAGGACAGTGAAAGTAACTGTGAAAGTGCCTGACTATAAAGGTTAGAAATCTTCTGATTTAAAAAACACATGCTAGTTCCCACTCCCAAAGGAAGAGGAATCATTCTTTTCACATCAGGTGCTCACTGGTGCCTTCACTAAGAGACCATTATTTCTGACTGAGCACAAACAATCAACATGAATAGATTACTCATGCATAGGCAAATACAGCTGGGCCCAATCTCATTTCATCAAATCTTTTTTATTCAT
This sequence comes from Chiloscyllium plagiosum, assembly GCF_037043375.1. Taxonomy (NCBI): domain Eukaryota; kingdom Metazoa; phylum Chordata; class Chondrichthyes; order Orectolobiformes; family Hemiscylliidae; genus Chiloscyllium; species Chiloscyllium plagiosum. The sequence goes on from NW_028270160.1 coordinate 2,439,121, forward strand.
TTGAACGATATAGATATCAAAAGATCTGTATTTGTTGTCTACCTTCAAGTACCTTACAAGGTGAAGGTCCTTCTGTGAGATTATTTATAGTACTTGGATACAATTCCATGGCTTGTTAGACCTTTCAGAAGGCAGTTAAGGAGTCAACAAACTCAGCTGTGGGATCTTGAGCTACAAGTAGGTCAGACCCAATTAAAAAAAAGCCATTTTCACAAAAGGACAGTGAACCAAATACATTTTTATAATAATCCAGCAGCTTTGTTATTATTTTATTCTCTTTCTGGATGTCCTGAACTAAAAGTACAGGCCACTGAAACACAGATCCACAAACATAACCGATATACCACAGGTCACTCCTCGAGTGTTTATCATTGGGCAGTATTGGACAGAATGCATTTTAGCCAACTTGCCTTTCCTAATGCAGGACACTACAGCCAATTACAGCATACCTAATACTCCAGCTGAGGACAAATAACACAACAGAGATCAATGGTTTAGCAATGGATCTCACTGGCTAAGCCATTCACTGGACAAACTCACTGAGGCATTGAGTGCTTATTAGTTTAAAAGCAAATATATTTACAGAGAACTTTATACTCATCCTTTTAATTCTGAGAACAATAGAACAAAAGCAAAGTTGAAATGCTCCCAGGGTACAGCTTCCCCCCCCTGCACCTATGATGTTAAGGTCAGTTTGCTTCCAAATATCTCTTAACTGGAATTCTCCTCAAACTCTCAACACAAGGTGCTCACACAAATTCCATTTACAAATTAAACAACTGGTATACATTTCACAGACATGCAATCCAGAAGGTCAACAAAACTAGCAACTACTGTTAAGAGGGCAAAAAATTGGTAAATGAAGTATAATGCAGAAAATACTGTTGTTTATTTTGAAAGGAAGAACAAAAGGAGGGAATATTATTTAAATAGAAAAAAAAACTGCAGAAAGCTGCAACACAAACAGACTTGGGGGTAGAGTCATAGAGATGTAGGGCATGGAAACCCCCTGACCACGACCTCACCTCCCATCGCCAAACTATCATCTCCCATACGATCCACAACTTCATCACCTCAGGGGGTCTCTCCCATCCACAGCCTCCAACCTCATAGTCAAGGAACCCCACACTGCCCAGTTCTACCACTTACCCAAAATCCACAAACCTGACTGCACCGGTCGACCCATTGTCTCCACCTGCTCTTGCCCCACCAAAGTTATCTCTGCATACCCTGACACCGTTCTGTTCCCCTTGGTCTAGGATCACCCCCACACAATCAAGACACCACCCACACCCTCCATCTCCTCCATGACTTTCAGTTCCCCAGCCCACAATGCCTCACCTTCATCATGGATATCCAGTGCCTGCATATGTCCATCCACCATGACGAAGGACTCCAAGCCCTCTGTTTCTTCCAATCCCGCTGCCCCAACCATAACCCTTCCACCGACACACTCATTCGATTGGTTGAACTGGTCCTCAGCCTCAACAACTTCTCCTTCGAATCCTCCCACTTCCTTCAGACCAAAGACGTAGCCAAGGGCACCTACATGGGCCTCAGCTATGTCTGCCTCTTCGTCGGGTATGTGGAACAGTCCATCTTCCGCAGCTACCCTGGCACTGTTCCCCACATTTTTCTCTGCTACGTCAATGTTTGTTTCGGCACCACCTTGTGTTCCCACGAGGAGGTTGAACTGTTCATCAACATCACAAACACTTTCCATCCTGACATCAAGTTTCGCTTGACCATCATGGACACTTCTCTCCCCTTCCTGGACCTCTTCATCTCGATTTCCAGCAATCGACTCAACACAGACATCTACTTCAAACGCACCAGCTCCCACATGTACGTGGACTACACCTCCTCCCACCCCCCCACCTTCCTGTAAAAATGCTATCCCTTACTCCCAATTCCTCCGCCTCCGCCGCATCTGCTCCCAGGAGGACCAATTCCACTCTAGAACATCCCAGATGGTCTCCTACTTCAAGCACTGCAATTTGCCCTCCCATGTAGTCAACAATACGCTCCAGCACATCTCCTCCACTCCTGCACCTCTGCCCTTGAACCCCAACCTCCAACCACAACAAGGACAGAACCCCTCCAGTCCTCACCTTCCACCCCACCAACCTCTGGATACAATGGATGATCCTCCACCATTTCTGCCACCTACGGTCAGACCCCACCACCGGAGATATATTTCCCTCCCAATCCCTTTCAGCATTCCACAGAGACCATTCCCTCCGCAACTCCCTCATTAAGTCAACATCCCCCATCAACCCACCCGCCGGCATCTTCTCTTGCCACTGCAAGAGGTGTAAAACCTGTACCCACACCTCCCCCATCACCTCCACCCAAAGCCTCAAAGGATCCTTCCACATCCGGCAGAGATTTTCCTGCACCTCCAAACACCTTATCTAATGAGTCCATGGGTCTCAATATGGTCTCCTCTACATTGGGGAGACAGGATGCCAACTTAGAGTCATAGAGATGTACAACATGGAAACAGACCCTTCGGTCCAACTCGTCCATGCCGACCAGATATCCCAACCCAATCTAGTCCCACCTGCCAGCACCCGGTCCATATCCCTCCAAACCCTTCCTATTCATATACCCATCCAAATGCCTCTTAAATGTTGCAATTGTACCAGCCTCCACCACTCCCTCTGGCAGCTCATTCCATACACGTACCACCCTCTGCGTGAAAAAGTTGCCCCTTAGGTCTCTTTTATATATTTACCCCTCTCACCCTAAACCTATGCCCTCTAGTTCTGGACTCCGCGACCCCAGGGAAAAGACTTTGTCTATTTATCCTATCCATGCCCCTCATAATTTTGTAAATCTCTATAAGGTCACCCCTCAGCCTCCGACGCTCCAGGGAAAACAGCCCCAGCCTGTTCAGCCTCTCCCTGTAGTTCAGATCCTCCAACCCTGGCAACATCCTTGTAAATCTTTTCTGAACCCTTTCAAGTTTCACAACATCTTTCCGATAGGAAGGAGACCAGAATGCATGCAATATTCCAACAGTGGCCTAACCAATGTCCTGCACAGCCAGAACATGACCTCCCAACTCCTGTACTCAATACTCTGACCAGTAAAGGAAAGCATACCAAACGCTGCCTTCACTATCCTATCTACCTGAGACTCCACTTTCAAGGAGCTATGAACCTGCACTCCAAGGTCTCTCTGATCAGCAACACTCCCTAGTACCTTACCATTAAGTGTATAAGTCCTGCTAAGATTTGCTTTCCCAAAATGCAGCACCTCACATTTATCTGAATTAAACTCCATCTGCCACTTCTCAGCCCATTGGCCCATCTGATCAAGATCCTGTTGTAATCTGAGGTAACCCTCTTCGCTGTCCACTACACCTCCAATTTTGGTGTCATCTGCAAACTTACTAACTGTACCTCTTATGCTCGCATCCAAATCATTTATGTAAATGACAAAAAGTAGAGGGCCCAGCACCGATCCTTGTGGCACTCCACTGGTCACAGGCCTCCAGTCTGAAAAACAACCCCCCACCACCACCCTCTGTCTTCTACCTTTGAGCCAGTTCTGTATCCAAATGGCTAGTTCTCCCTGTATTCATGAGATCTAACTTTGCTAATCAGTCTCCCATGGGGAATCTTGTCGAACGCCTTACTGAAGTCCATATAGATCACATCTACTGCTCTATCCTCATCAATCTTCTTTGTTACTTCTTCATAAAACACAGAAAGTTAGCACACAGGTGCAATAGGTAATCAGGAAGGCAAACGGAATGCTCTCTTATTTCAAGGGGGAGAAAGTGAGGACTGCAGATGCTGGAGCTCAGAGTCGAGAGTATGGTGCTGGAAAAGCACAGCAAGTCAGGTAGCATCCGAGGTTCAGGAGAATCAATGTTTTGAGCATTAGTCTGATTCCTGATGAAGGGCTTAAGCCTGAAACGTCGAATCTCCTGTTCCTCAGATGCTGCCCTGACCTGTTGTGCTTTTCCAGCACCAAGGGTCAGTTCAACTCGAAATGTCAGCTCTTTTCTCTCCTTACAGATGCTGCCAGACCTGCTGAGATCTTCCAGCATTTTCTCTTTTGGTACCACATTCTCAACCCTTATTTCAAAGGGGTTAGAGTAAAAGCAACCTGACTGTAAATGTACAAGGTGCTGATGAGACCACACATGGAGTACTGCAAGAAGCTTTGGTCTCCTTACTGAAGGAAAGATAACATTTTGTTGAAGATAGTTCAGTGTTCACTAGGATGATGCCTAGTACTGGGATTGTCATAAGAGCAAAGGCAAGACAGGTTGGGTCTCCACTTGCTGGAGTTTAGAAGAATCAGAGGTGATCTAACTGAAACATACAGGGTTTTTAAGGAGCTTAACAAGGTAAATGCTGAGAGGATGCCCCCCTCATCGGAGAGGCTAGGACTAGACAGCATTGTCACAGAATAAAGAGTCACCAATTTAGAAAAAAGAATCCCTACAGTGCAGAAATAGGCCATTTGGCCCAAGAAGTCCACTGACCCTCAGAAGTTTTCTACCCAGACCCATTCCCTACCCTATTACTCTACATTTTCCCTGACTAATGCACCTAACCTACATATTCCTGAACACTATGGGCAATTTTAGCATGGCCAATTCACCTAACCTGCACATCTTTAGACTGTGGGAGGAAACTGGAGCACCTGGAGGAAACCCACATAGACACAGGGAGAATGTTCAAACTCCACACAGACAGTCGCCCAAGGCTGGAATCGAACCCGGGTCCCTGGTGCTGTGAGGCAGTACTGCTAACCACTGAGCTGCATTTAAGAGTGAGATGAGGAGGAATTTTCTCTGAGGGTTGAGAGTTTTTAGAACTTCTGTCACAGTGTGCTGTGGGATTACAATTCTTGACATACTTAAGGTTGAAATTGGATTGATTCTTGAAAAATAGGGGAATCGGGCGGAAAGTGGACATGAGGAATGTCAAATCAGCCATCAGTATTGAACAGCAGAGCAGGTTAGCAGGGATGAACAGTGTTTTCTTGCTCCTATTTCTGGTGGTACTATTGAGTTGTCTACTCTTACCTACGTGAACATCAAGAACAAATCTTTGATCATAGTGGTTTAGTTTCCACTCATTTCAATAAATCAGTTAAACTTTACACTACATTTTACCTGCTTGAAGGTAAGCTGTATGGCTTCATACTTTCTCAACTCCAGGACATTCATAAGTTCCATGATGGATTTGTGGCCACGATCAAGCTCTTCCTGACGTTTCATAAGTTTCTCCTTCTGTTCAGAAAAATTCACAAACTGGTCCAAGGCTTTCTTGTTGACATGGCTGTACTTCTTCAACTCCTGATTACACTGTTCCAACTTTCGGAACAGCTACAAACAGCAAATGGAAAACAAAAATATTAGAAGTTTGCTTAGAAAAGGCAGACCAACAAAAGAAGGTTCATCAGTTCAAAATCAACAATGGATTACAAATGCTGTCAAACTGAATGGACTGCAGTTTCAGTGACACTCACATGGCAGGCAACAAATATCACTTTTAAATGAAAGAAAATTTGAATAAATTGTTATGTTCAAAATGTTTTCCAGAAGTAGACGTAAAACTGTAGCTTAAGACAGTATGTACCATTCAACAGAATGAATTCTGTTAAGCATTAGTTAACCATTACTTCCTAAAGCAATTCTAGTTGTCAGGATGCGTCCTGATACACATTTTAGTTCTCAAATTAAAGAATATTGAGTACATCATACACATTACAAAGCAAAATAAAATCTATGTAGCGTGACACGTGCATAAATATTTTAGCAGAATTATATCTAGCAATATTTGATAATTGAAAAAGGTGCACATGCCAAGGACATTAACTGAAAACTACGTAAATCAGGAATTTGTTACTCTGAATTTTGTTGCACATGTGCTTTATATAAACAACTTAGTTATTTCTTGGCTTGAGAAGCAGGTGATCTCATTTAAATTCAATACTATAATGCATTATGTTACTACAGATCACAGATGTATAATAAATAGATGCTGAAGCAGAAATAGACATTTTAATAAAGTCAATGTTACTAAGCGAAGCGGCAAAAAACACAGAAATCTGTCAGATTTTACATAATAAAAAACCTCAGTTTTGAAAATGATGCTTAAAAGAAAGAAAAGCAGGTTTCCAAAATAAGTTCTAAATTTCCTTCAAACAACCAATCATTACCATTTCTACCTCCTTCCCCATACCCCCACCAAAAAAAAATCAGAGTATCCACTAGGTCTGCTTGAAATTGCAAGGATCACAAGATTATAGAATGTGTAATATCACCAAGTCAAGCACAATGCCATCAATATGGTCACGCTGCTTTGCTTGCAATAGGATATATAAATTATCAAAGTTGTAGCTACGAGAACAGGATGGAATGCCTTGAACAGATTCCTTGTTTCAATGCCTTGGTTTCAATGTTTAACAAATAGAAATAGAGGATTGCTAAGTCTTTATTGTGAATTTCCAAACCAGGTTACAACTGTAAAATAAATATTTTAAGAAAAAGCAAATACAAGAGTCTAGTTTTAACTAATTTTCTAAAATCAGATCCTTTCCTTTCTCTATCACTTGATTACTCTGAATGTTTTTGATTGAGCAGTGCTGATGGCATCATCAGGAAAACTAGCCAAATACATGTACAAGGGAACTAAATGAGTATTAGCAGTGATGCAGTCATTAATTCAGCAATAAGGTCACTTCAATTAGACACTAACTCAACTCCCTCAGTGACTGGCTCAGCAACTTCTGCAAACTTGCTCCTCTCAAGGAAGTCATCAGCCCACACTGCAAAACAAAATTAAGGAAGTGCAGAAAAAACAATCTACATACGTCACTTTGCTTCCAAGTTATTCACTGTGAAGTAATCAGTCATATTTCTGAGAAACACAGTACGTCACTGCATAAGTCAGGTTCAATCATACTTTGAGAAAGAGGGGGTAAAAAGGCTGCTTGAAATTGCCAAGCACCTGCTGTCAGCGCAAGTGTAATTTCAGTGTGTGAAAAACATTTACTATTGTAGTTAGAGAATAGCATAGTTCAGCTGAGTGCATATCCTAACAACAAGTATAGCTCCATTAAGACATGCCTTGCCTTGGCAGAGAGAAAGTAGACTGCCAGGACTGGAGGTCAACAGCACCTGGCTTCCAAACACTTTTGTCTAATCTGATGTGAGAAGAACATGAGCTATCCAACCAGTTCCAGCAGAATTGATGCTTCTTAAAAATAGGGATACGGGTGGTGACACAGGAAAGAAAATTCTGACTACGGTTTAAAAGGCTGTAAACCACCAACCCTGCGCATGCAACACCACTGCAGTATCTCAGTGAGGCTCCCTCTTTTACTGATTCAGCAGCAGCATATTTGACATGCAATATTTATTGCTGCAATGTTTTACTAGAAATTTCAGAGAATAATGAAATCAAATCATACTCTCACCCTATTAAACAATCATTTCAGAAACTGTAGGTTTCATCAAATAGAACAGTTTGGGTCTCCAGGTTATAAAAGGTATATGGAAACATTGCAGAAGATGCAAAAAACATTTACAATGATGGGACCTCAACAGAGAAGTCACAGATCAGCAAAGATTGAACAGACTGAGCTCCTTTCACTGAAAGAAAAACTAACAGAAATCTACAAGAATGTGGAAAGGTTGATGTAGAGAAGACATTCCCACTTGTAGGGAAGACGAGGAATTGGTGTCATAAATATAAGATAGTCTCTAGTGAAAGTAATAAGGAATTTAGGACTAGATAAACAAGAGGCTGGAAGAACCTAGCAAGCCAGGGAGCATTAGGACGTGCAGATGTCAACGTTTCGGGTATTAACCCTTCTTCAGTCCTGCAGCCTTAGTTAACCTACAGACTTCCCATTTTCTACTTACTTTAAAGATACAAATCACTTTCTTACTTCAAAGTTTAACTTATACAATCAGTCACCTCAGAATATTAAAGCAACATACTCTCCCAAGTATAATTTATACAAAAAAGCATTCAGCAACCCATTATTGAATTGAATTGAATTAGCTTTATTATCACGTGCAGTCAAATGAATGCAGTGGAAAGTTTGCAGTTGTGCCATCTTGGAGTCAATGAAGTGTGGAGCTGATAAAAGCACAACAGGTCAAGCAGAATCAGATGAGCAGGGGAGTCAACATTTCAGGTCAGAACCTTTCATTAGGGTGTTACAAGATACCTCAGTAAAGATGCTTAACTATTTGGTACAAAAATTGAAAGAATAATAAATACAAGTCCAGCGTAAGAATTAAAAGGGAAGAGTTACTCGATTATATAAGATTCATATTACAGCAGATAAAACAACGCTCTACCATGTCAACTGTACTTCATAAACTGATAAAGCCTGTAAAGATTTGATCAAATTATTCAATTTTATCAAGTTCACCAAATTTGCTAATTTTCAGCAAGATACAACTTTTTTAAAAATTAAAGCTACTTGTAATTGAGCACCTTTAAAGGAAAGGACCAACTACCCATGTATATTACCTGTTTAAGACTCAACGTTTGGTATTTTTCAAAAGCCTCTTGCGGCAATGAGCCCAATTCTCTAATTTTCTTCATGCATTCCTCTTTTTTCTTCAACAGCATACCCTGTCGGTTTGTCATCTTCTCCAGTTCCTTGGTATCATGGTTGATGGCTTCCATGTGATCTTTCTCCATAGTTTTCCACCGATCCATGCTTTTCTGTCGATCTTTGGTTTCTGCTTCAATTTTGTCTATCAAACTGTCCAGTTCTGCAACATACATCTTTTACTTAAGTAAAGATTTAATTTTAGAAGATAGAAAAAGACATCCATATAGGCTTTAACTTAAATGAATCCCTCATATATCCTAATGTAATATCTGCGTGATTACAAATGAAGTTGATATAGTCCTTCTGAATGAGAAGCTGCTCTCTCATTAGAGACAACTGGTGGTGGTTTAACCCGAGGGTCAACATACCTCAGGCAAGGGGAAGAGGTTGTGAAGGACAGTCTCTCATGGTAACCTCAGCCAGTGTGGGAATTGAATCCATGTTGCTGGCATCACTCTGTACTGCAAACCAAATGTCCATCCAACTGATTGAGGTCGACAAAATTACGATGGGCATGGATATGGGAAGCAAGAAATAACTTTTCTTTAACGTAGGGGTCAATAACCAGGGGTATAGATTTAAGAGAAGGGGCAGGAGACAGAGGGGATTTAAGGAAAAATGTTTCAATCCATGAAAATCACTGCCTAAAAGGATGGGTAGAGGCAGGATCCATCACAATATTTAACAAGTATTTCGATGTATATATGAAAAACCCATAGCGTACAAGGCTTCAGGTCAAATGCTGGGAATTGGGAGAAGTGTAGCTTGCTATCCATGACACATGAGTTGAAGAGCTCGTTCTGTACGGTGATCCTCTACTACTCTATGCTGTGATACGCTATGACTCTATAACTAATCTTACATTTGAGAATGAAATATGACAAATTGAATCTTCATGTAATTACTTATCAGTGTACTCAAGATCATTCAACTTGACTAGAGGATCTCTGGTTTGTCAAGTTTGATGAGCTCAGGGAGCGACACAAGGGATATGTAACTCCTAAGCCATCTCGTAAAACACAATTCCTACATATGAAAAGTTCATAGTGTCTCAATCATTCAGTAAGATTGTGGATGATCTTCACCTCAGTTTATCATAGAATCATAGAAAGCTGTATCATAGAATTGCTAAAGTGTGGAAACAGGCCATTTGGCCCAACAAGTCTTCACTGACCCTCCAAAGAGCATCCCACCCAAACCCATTCTACTACATTTCCCCTGACTAAGGCACTTAACTTACACATCCCTGAACACTATGTGCAATTTAGATGGCCAATTCATCTAACCTGTACATCTTTGGAAACCCACACAGACACTGGAGAATGTTCAAACTCCACACAGACAGTTGCCTGAAGCTGGAAGCGAACCCGGGTCTCTGACATTGTTTCTTGCTCAATTCCTTTCTTTTTCAATTTCTCCAAAGCCCAAGAATACATTGCTGAGCCTTGAGTGCCCACAGTACTCCAGGGTAGAGAATCCCAAGATTCACAATCATCTGAACGAAGAAATACAACCAAGTCCTAAGCAACTGTTCCCTTAGCCTGAGCACATCTCCTAGTTTCAGATTCTGGAAGTATGGAGAAAGTATCTCAGCATCTTCCCTGCCAAGTAATCTCAATCTTATATTCAATTCTAAATATTCCTGTAAACTCGAGAGAACGTAGGTCTATTTCACTCAGTCTACCCTTGTAAGACAGTACATTGATTCTGGAAATCAATCTAGTAAACCTTCATTGCTCCGAGTGTACAAGCACATATACATGCCTTCTTAGGTATGAAGCGAAAATTGAGCAAAATTTTACAGATGTGGTCTCAATAAAGTTCTCTACAAACACAGAAACCCTCAAAGCTCTTAAATTCAATCCCCTTGCAATCAAGGTCAACATACCAATCAACTTCCTAACTGGTTGATTTATCTGGATGTTTATTTTCTACTTTCCGTACAAGAACACCCAAATCTCTCTAATTACCAATATTTAGACCATAAGTCTTAGAAGCAGAAATTAGGCCATTCAGCCCATCAAGTCTGCTCCACCATTCAATCATGGCTAATAAGTTTCTCAACCCCATTCTCCCAATTTCTCTCTGAAACCCTTGAGCCCCTTGACAATCAAGAACCTATCTATCTCAATGACCTGTCCTCCACTGCCTTTGGCAGTGAATTCCATTGATTCACCACTTTCTGGTTGAAGAGGTTTCTCCTTATCTCCATTCTAAAACATCTTCCCATTTCTCTAAGGCTGTGCCCTCAGGTCCTAGTCTCTTTTACCAATGGAAACATCTTCCCAACATCTACTCTGTCCATGCCAGTCTTTATTCTGTAAATTTCAATTAGATCATCCCTCATTCTTCTAAACTCCAATGAGTAAAGATCAAGAGTCCTGAAACATTGCTCATATGTTAAGCTTTTCATTCCTGAGACCATTCTCGTGAACTTCCTCTGAACATGCTCCAGGGTCAGTATATCCTTCCTGAGAAGATTTGTAGCTTGGGTGCCCGTTGTTGTGGTTCTGTTCGCCGAACTGGGAATTTCTGGTGCAGACGTTTCATCCCCTGTCTAGGTGACATCCTCAGTGCTTGGGAGCATCCTGTGAAGTGCTTGCGTGATCTTCCCTCAGGCATTTATAGTGGTTTGAATCTGCCGCTTCCAGTTGTCCGTTGTAGTGGCCGGTATATTGGGTCCAGGTTGATGTGCTTATTGATTGAATCTGTGGATGAGTGCCATGCCTCTAGGAATTCCCTGGCTGTTCTCTCTTTGGCTTGTCCTATAATAGTAGTGTTTTCCCAGTCAAACTCATGTTGCTTGTCATCTGCGTGTGTGGCTACTAAGGATAGCTGGTCATGTCATTTCGTGGCTATTTGGTGTTCATGGATGCGGATCGTTAGCTGTCTTCCTGTTTGTCCTATGTAGTGTTTTGTGCTGTCATTGCATGGGATTTTGTATACTACATTGGTTTTGCTCATGCTGGGTATCGGGTCCTTCGTTCTGGTGAGTTGTTGTCCGAGAGTGGCTGTTATGAGTCCTAGTGGTCGCAGTAGTCTGGCTGTCAGTTCAGAAATGCTCTTAATGTATGGTAGTGTGGCTAGTCCTTTGGGCTGCGGCATGTCCTCATTCCGTTGTCTTTCCCTTAGGCATTGGTTGATGAATTTGCACGGGTATCCGTTTTTGGCGAATACATTGTATAGGTGTTCTTCTTCCTCTTTTTGCAGTTCTGGTGTACTGCAGTGTGTTGTGGCTCTTTTGAATAGTGTTTTAATGCAACTTCTTTTATGTGTGTTGGGGTGGTTGCTTTAGTAGTTTAGGACTTGGTCTGTGTGTGTGGCTTTCCTGTATACCTTTGTGGTATACAGAGAACACCTAACCGAGAATTCACCACAAAGGTATACAGGAAAGCCACACACACAGACCAAGTCCTAAACTACGAAAGCAACCACCCCAACACACACAAAAGAAGTTGCATCAAGACACTATTCAAAAGGGCCACAACACACTGCAGTACACCAGAACTGCAAAAACAGGAAGAAGAACACCTATACAATGTATTCGCCAAAAACGGATACCCGCGCAATTTCATCAACAGATGCCTCAGGGAAAGACAACGGAATGAGGACATGCCGCAACCCAAAGGACTAGCCACACTACCATACATCAAGAGCATTTCCGAACTGACAGCCAGACTACTGCGACCACTAGGACTCATAACAGCACACAAACCAATAGCCACTCTCAGACAACAACTCACCAGAACGAAGGACCCGATACCCAGCATGAGCAAAACCAATGTAGTGTACAAAATCCCATGCAAGAACTGCACAAAACGCTACATAGGACAAACAGGAAGACAGCTAACGATCCGCATCCATGAACACCAACTAGCCACGAAACGACACGACCAGCTATCCTTAGTAGCCACACACGCAGATGACAAGCAACATGAATTCGACTGGGACAACACTACTATTATAGGACAAGCCAAAGAGAGAACAGCCAGGGAATTCCTAGAGACATGGCACTCATCCACAGATTCAATCAATAAGCACACCGACCTTGACCCAATATACTGAACACTGCAGCGGACAGCTGGAACTGACAATCGGAAGCGGCAGATTCAAACCACTACAAATGCCAGAGGAAAGATCACACAAGCGCTTCACAGGAGGTTCCCAAGCACTGAGGATGTCACTTAGACAGGGGACAAAACGTCTGCAACACAAATTCCCAGCTCAGCGAACAGAACTACAACAATATCCTTCCTGAGATATGGGGCCCAAAACTGCACACAAAACTCCAAATGTGGTCTGACTGGCGCCTTATAGAGCCTCAGAAGTACATCCTTGCTGTTATATTCAAATCCTCTCAAAATAAATGCCGTCATTGCATTTGCCTTCCTAACTACTGACTCACCTGCAAGCTTGCCTTGAGAGAATCCTGGACTAGAACACCAAAGTCTCTTTGCACTTCAGGCTTCTGAATGTTCTTCCCATTTAGAAAATAGTACAGGCCTCTATTCTTCCTACCAAAGTGCATGACCTCACACTTTCCCACATTGTACTCCATCTGCCACTTCTTTGCCCACTCTCCTAACCTGTCCAAATCCTTCTGCCTCCGCATAGCTACCTGTCCCCCTTTCTTTAAGTAGTCTGCAAACTTAGTTAGAATGCCCTCAGTTCCTTCATCTAGATCATTAATGTATAAAGTGAAACGTTGTGGTCCCAACACTGACCCTCCTGGAACACCACTTGTCACTGGCTGCCACCCTGGGAAAGAGCCTTTTCATCCCCACCTTCTGCTTCTGCCAGACAGCCAAGCTTCTTTCCATGCTAGCACCTTACCTCTAACACCATGGACCCTTACCTTACCTAGCAGCCTGAGTAACCTTTAAAGATTAGAGTGGTGCTAGAAAAGCACAGCAGGTTAGGCAGCATTCGAGGAGCAGGAAAATCGACATTTTGGGCAAAAGCCCTTCATCATGCATCCCTGATGAAGGGCTTTTGCCCGAAATGTTGATGTTCCTGCTCCTCGGATGCTGCCTGACCTGCTGTGCTTTTCTAGCACCACTCTAATCTTGACTCCGATGTCCAGCATCTGCAGTACCCACTTCTGCCTGGCCTGAGTAACCTTACCATTTTAAAAAAATCTGTCCTTTGGTTCTTCTTACCAAAGTGAAAACCTCATTTTCTGCTCATGATGACTCACTTTTCTTCATACACCTAATTACCTGTATCATACCTGCCAATTTCAATTTGCGCTACAATCTACACTAAAAGTTACACCCTTGCCATGAGTCCTTACCTCAAGCAACAACTTTCAATGTGACATCTTCTCGAACACCTTGCAGAAATATAAATATATTACTACCTTGCTGTTAACGTCCTCAGATTTATTAGAGATAATCTGCCTTTCGTAACAGTTTGCTGACTCCAGTTAATCATACAATAGTTTACTAATTGCCCTGTTATTGTTTCCTTAATAATGGATTCTCCCATTGACTAATGTTGGACAAAATGGCCTGTTATTTCCGGTTTTCACTCTCCTTCCTTTCTTAAACAGAAGGCGTATATTTGCTACCATCCAATCCAACAGAAGAAATTTCAACTGCTTAGGGAATGTTGGAAAATTATAATCGATGCATCAACCATTTTAAAATGAAACAGTAATAGGATTTTGGTCCAGGCGCATTTGGAATACGGTGTACAACTCTGGTCGCCACATTACCAAAAGGATGTGGATGCTTTGGAGAGGGTACAGAGAATGTTCACCAGGATGTTGCCTGGTATGGAGGGCACTAGCTGTGAAAAGAGATTGAGCAGATTAGGATTATTTTCATTAGAAAGATGGAGGTTGAGTGGTGGTAGTGGTAACGGTTTGGGGGGGGGTTTGGGAAGAGGAGGAGGAACCTGATTGAGGTCTACAATTTCAGGATGAATAGCAAGAAGCTTTTTCCACCCCAGAGTGGAGGACTCAATTACTAGGGGTCACGAGTTCAAGGTGAGAGGGGAAACGTTTAAGGGAGATATGCGTGGAAAGTTTTTCATGCAGAGGGTGGCAAGTGCCTGGAACACGTTGCTAGCGGAGGTGGTAGAGGCGGGCACGATAGCGCCATTTAAAGATATATTTAAACAGACACATGAATGGGCAGGGAGCAGAGGGATGCAGATCCTTAGGAAATAGACGACAAGTTTAGATAAAGGATCTGGATCAGCAGAGGTTCGGAAAGCCAAAGGACCTGTTCCTGTGCTGTAATTTTCTTTGTTCTTGTTCTAAAACCATCTGATGTTCATCATTCGGTCTTTTAGGGGACTTGTCAGCTTTCAACCTTGTTAATTTCTCCAATAATTCATTTTAAGTTTTGCATTCTCATCAGTCCCAGATTTCTTTTACAATCTTCAAATATACAGACACAAAATATTTGTTTAACACTCTCTTCCTGATCTTTATATATAACTGACCCCTGCCAGAAGTCAGGTGAGAGAAGAACTGCATTAGGGAGTGATGCCCCAGTGGGAAAATTACCAGTTAAAATTTGTTGTCTGTGGCTGACACAGAAGAATTGCTGCTTAGATGAGGTAGGCAATTTTGCACCTCAGTTTAAGCAAGGCCTTAGGAGAATCATGTAAAATACAATCAACTTATGACCACGTTCAGAACCTGCAGTTTTGTTTTAAGAACAACCTTTTTGTATTGGTCTTTGAACAAGTGTGAAAATTCAGTAACATTCATCTGAGCAGATCACAATGATTTGGAATTCCCACTTTCACTGTTTTATCAATAATTTATGCAATTATGAACAGTCAATTAGCAAAGTATAATTTACCAGTCACGTGAACTAATTACATGATGTAACTAATGCACAACCTATAACAGTTACAGGAAATTTTAGTTGGTGAGCACAGGTACATCCCATTGAATTTATTTATACTTGCACAATTTATTGAATATGCACAGAAAACGTTATAAAATAATAAGTCTCTGAAGTATGCATGACCTCAGTATTAATATCAGAAAGGATTCTTCACAAAATGGCAGTGCAAATCTGGAAGTCCAGCTGTTGAGGCAAGATCAATTGAAAATGTCAAAACATTCTCAAGAGATCCTCCTGGTGTCCTGCCAGTGTTTATCTCTCAACCAACATCACTAAAACAGATAAAAGTAAAACACTACAGATGTGAGAATCTGAACTAAAGAAAAAGTTGGAAAAAGGCAGCAGATCAGGCAGCATCTGCTGAGAGAGAATGCAGACCTTATGTTTCAAGTTCAAATTGATTAAGACAACTTATATTGCACTTGAAAGGTTACTTCAGTTTCTCTCTTCACAGATGCTGCCAGACCTGCCGAGTTTCTCCAGCTTCGGGGCGGCACGATGGCTCAGTGGTTAGCATTGTTGCCTCGCAGTGCCAGGGTCCCAGGTTCGATTCCACCCTCAGGCAACTTTCTGTGTGGAGTTTGCACATTCTCCTCATGCCTGCGTGGGTTTCCTCCGGGTGCTCCGGTTTCCTCCCACAGTCACAAAGATGTGCAGGACAGGTAAATTGCCCACAGTGTTAGGTACATTAGTCAGAGGGGAAATAGATCTGGGTGGGTTACTCTTCGGAGGGTCAGTGTGGACTGGTTGGGCCAAAGGGCATGTTTCCACCATGTAGGGAATCTAATCTAATCTTTATCTATATTTGTTTCACTTAAAGAGATTAGCTGGTCATGGTCACACTGCAGTTTTGTGGCCTTGCCGCATTCAAGCAGCTACAGCTTTTTTCTCTGTTAGACTTCAAAAGCACTTCATTAATCATAAGTCCCTATGGGACATTCTGACATTGCACAAAATGCTTTATAAATCAAAGTTGAATTCAGCTGAACTCCTGAAATCTAATCTGCTGCAACACAACTTTATTTTTTAGAAGGCAAGTTAGGATCCCACCTCAATTAAAGCAATCAGATCCTGCTAGGTGCAAAAGTTGCAATTTAAGCATCGATGAAAACAAATCAGAAAACATAAATTGCAATAGTTCTAACCTTCTGCACGTGCTGTCGTCTCTCTCACGCGTTTATTAATGTTCTCTAGTTCAGATGTTGTGGCATTTAAAACAGTATTGCCCTCAGTTTCTCGCAGGTCATTTAACTCCTAAGTAAAGGGAGCAAGCAACCAATTAAATTTGAGTCCAATGTCGTTTCTGTTTGATGTATACTGGAAAAAGGCATGGTAAATTCTCATACTGCACAATTGCTCTTATTACAATAAAGCAAACCACAACATGGATCAAGCATTCCCTGTGGAAGTATAATAAAACTTTCATATCTTAATGTAAGACTATTCACTTACCTCTGAAATTACTACGGCAAAAATTTCTGATCCTCTTAAACATCACTACTAATTAGTGGCAAAATATAGGATATTGCATCCTTAACTTTACATTATTTGGAACAACCAAAATAATTTCACTTAGGATGCTTGCAATCATTTGTAAGAGGAGACTTTTACCACATTTTTATCAACATAATCCAAATGAATGCATTAAAACAAAAGCAATCACCTTCTTTTTCAACAAGTCATCAAGTTTGATATACTTTACTTACATCATGTTCAATTTTAATTTTTACTCTGCTAGCCATGTTCAAGTCTCAACAAAATTGACATTCAGTGGCATGTCTTAGCACTAATATTTGCTCTATATATGGCTTTATTCAAAAGTCGAAGTGTTTTTTATATTGACTGTCAATTAAATCCAATTAGGAATTATTATTATTTTAGATAAATATCAACTTAAACCCTTGAAAGACCGACAATAGGCATAATGAAATCAGATCCACTAATTCACAGATTGTACTTTGGAAATATGCCAAAATGATTAAAACTTAGAAAAATTTTGTTAGTCTCCTGACTGAACTTTTTCCAAACTATATACAATTACAACATCTGTTACTGTACGAATCTCCCATGTATATTAACAATTAACCAAAACAGTTGCTTTACCTGTTCAACCTGGTCCAAGCGCTTTCTTAAATTTTCACTGAGGTAAGTCTCCAATCTGGTCATTATACCTTCCAACTTAATTCGTTCATTTAATAATTGACGGTTATCCTAGACAGACAAAATTTTTTTTTAAAACGGTCAATCTGGCCAAGATTAAGGGTATGAATAATGTTGATTAACAATCCTCTTTTCTGCCTTGAAGCAACTGAACTCTTTCAAGCTGTCATGCACAGGTGTTAGATCATAATATCACTAGTCTGTTACTTTTAAAAAAACTTATCCTTACATGCATGATCTGACACATACTACATTAAAATTTCCACTGTCTCAAACCACCAATATAATTCATCAAAGCACTGCTGCACTTCTTTTCAATGCTCAGAAAATGTTCAGGTTTATAATGGTTCACCAATTACTTCTAAATCATCCTGACTATTACTTCTGATACCAATACTGTTTTGAATGCTTATTTATAACATTCATAGAATGGCTTCAGGTATTTTGCCCATTACGGATGATAACTTTTCTCTAAGCAAGGCAATTAATTTCGAAATGGTTCTTTTAAAATTAAAAATACTTTCGCTGATATGAATTCAAGTAACAGTGACCATGCTCTCAGAAAACTTTACCTTTCACATTAATTTTAGTATTTTAAAAAATTGTTGAAATTTGCAAGCAGTCCAAAAAAAACTAAGATCTCGCATTGCCAAAAATCATACCTGTTGGAGCTGTCGGATCTCATCGTTGAGTGCATCTACTCTTTTCTGATCATCCAAGCTAAGCTGAGAGAGCAGGTCTGTACCAAGTTCAGCTTTTAAGGATTCCCTTGTTGACTCCATTGCATGCAAACTGGCCTCCAAACTCTGCAAACTCCGTTGCTGTATAAACAAAACAGAAAGTTGACATTACAGATATTACCCAGTCATAATCATAATTTCTGAATGACAATTCAAACTTTCAACAAAAAGAACATGCATACCACAATCGAGTTAAAAAGGTACTGAAAATGATAGCCAAGACTATCAATTCCTTTTTTAAACTAAATGTGCATTTTGCTTCATTCAATTTCACTGTTTTACCTGCTGCTAAATGAATCAAATACTTGTGTTTCACAATGTTCCAGACTGAAATGCTGATGCAGGAATCCCTATAAAATATTTCATGACTCGGAAGTTTTCCACCAGATTTGACTCAGTGGGCAGAATTTTCCCCATTTTTGGTTCAAGTGTTTTGTCGAGTGAGAATCTAATGTGATCTTGTTTTTTGTGCACCTTCTTTGCAGACTAACTTAGTATTCCTCCCTCTGTTCAATCACCCTATGATCTTTTCTGCCTGTACCTGCATGGAAAATAAAAAACCTTTCACTGTACTTAGATACATGTGACAACAATAAATCAAATCAAATGAAACCTGGTCTGCCAATATACCACAGCAGCTTTTCTCACGTGATACTCCACTTGCCATCCCACTAATTACGCAACTGGTCACTTGCGATGCCTTTTTCAGTGAAATGGTGTTTGGAGAGACTTTACTGCTCACCAAGGCTAGGACCTGGCCTTCACACCCACAGTGACAGCATATTTAAAAGCTAGCTGCACATCACTTCAGATGCTGCAAGCCTGGAACAACTGTTCACACTGTGGTGCTTGGACCTTTATGTTCAGGACATGATCCATGGGAATTGAAAGTTTGCTCTTCATTTCATGGACAGATACCCAGCAGTCTTGAAAGACAGGGCAGTTACTTTTCCAGCTGACTGCACAGGAGGCCACGCGGGCCTGCAGTGATGTCAGTGCTGTGCCCCTCGTGAAGCAGGACCCCCAGCTGTGCTGGAAGCTCTGCAAGGCTAAGTGCCACCATCTTCTCCTGGTACCTTACTCTCAGGGCAACCATTTGCTCTAACTCTGCCTCTCACCAAGGTTGACAGACTAGGAACTCTCACTACTGCCTGCATTATGTTCACTCAACAGCTCAGCTACCTCACCTTCCCAAACTGCTAACCGTTCAAGCTCTTTGCTTTTTACTCACTAGGAGTACCGACCTTATAATCTCTCCTGCTTAAATATCACTACCAAATCGATCTTCCCTCATGACTGATCCCTCGCTATCTCACTGCAGGAAACAAATCAGCAAACCTCCCAAACTGATGCTTCAAAAGTATTCTAAACCAACAGCTTCCAACTCTGGACTGTTTTCATTGATCTGCAGTACCGACATGGCCCAATCCCTGGATTTTGAAGATACAGATCCTCACTGACCATTGCCAAATTCTTTGAGTGTAATCAGACAAGCTTCTTGACTAATTGTAACAGCAGGCCCCTTCAACTCACTAAGGACTACTCCCCCACTTGACTGGCACAACATATTTTACTCTTCACACTCCCCACTGTCAAAAGCTGCATGCCTGACCCACTGTACTGCAAGACACTGGCAGCTTGTAACTAAGCACTACAGGCCCCGTGAGCTAAGAAAACATTGTGAACCACACAGATCTCATGTCAGTGGTTAAATTACTGAGTACGTATTGAGAAAGCACTACGTGCAACAGCTAGCAGTTCCAAAAAAGTGTCAAGTAAGTGAACAGCAAGAAAGCAAGCCAAGAACTATCAGATGCATCATGATGCATGAATGCCCCTGTGGGCAAAGTAACCTGGCAAAAGTATGCAAGTCACAGGCATCTAAGCTCCAATGGGCTGAAGTGGTGGCTGAGTTGGGATGACAACAGGCATAATGATGTGGTGAGGCTAATGGCTTGCCAATGCCTACTTGCAGTGACAAAGTATCATGGAGGATGGTGGCCACAAACATGTAGATATAACGTTGCACAGAAGCAGCTGCATAATGACTAGGCCAAGTATTTAACAAGCTGCAACTGTTTGGTACCTGCTCTGATTTACACCAGGAATTGTCCCATCTACTTTTCCAGGGAAAGAGAGCAGAATTGGAAGGCGAACAAATACTGAGAGTTGGAGCTTGAATGACATGCAAATACTGAAGGTAGTCATGCTCAATGGCAAGATTTTGAAGTCACCATTTAAGGTTGGGGTGGGGAAGGTTAGAACTTTTTCTTGACATAGAGACCAATTTTTTCAGAACCATTGCACTTTCCCAACATCGCTTATATCACACCAGACAAGGGGGATTCTGCCATTCTCTACTTAGAAAATCATTTCAGAACTACTGAACTATAATGATCTACAAGGTGCAACATTCCTTCAAAAGTACTTTACAAATCTACACCCTCTACCACCTTGGATCTGACTGGGATTTCTGCAGGTTGGCAATGAAATCCAGTGAAGATGGGCCTTATCAGCTGGCAGCCTTACTGAATCTCGGTTTTAATTTTAATTATTTTAATTTCTGGCTGCAGTCAGCTGCAAATCAGGTGGTGATCTTGGCTCAGTTGAAACCAATGCTGATTTAGATGTTATCAGTTTTGCAAAGCATCAACTGAACTGTTACCTTGGGCATGAAGGTTTTCTCAGACTGCTGCCTCTTCTCCTTCAACATCTTCATTTCTGATAGAATGCTATCTCGTGATGCTTTAAACTTTCTCTGCTGTGTTTCAATCTGCTGCATTTGGTTCATCAATTGGTCAATTTCATTATTAATCTGTACACTGTGCTAAGGAACAATACTTTTGCAATTTCAGAACAAAATCTTGTACATACCATCCGTAGATTTTTAGTTATATAAAAAATTTAAATATATGTTGATCCATGAAATGTATCTCTTGGTCTTTTAAGATTCTTAATATGCAAACATGAACAAGGATGGACTGGTCACTTTTCCATGACAACACACAAACACTTAAAAACATTACTAAGACTTAATATTTTAAAAATTTAACTATCTTTTCATAACTTTTAAGATACTGTTTCATCAACATTAAAAAAAAACAAAAACCAAATTAAAAAAGATTATTTTTAAAAGGATTGTTTAAGAATGAGCTTTACAGCGTCTCCAGTAAACGGCTGAGGTTTTTTTTTCATTCTAAAATCAGAAGTTAAACAAGTCTAAAAGACATGTGAATAGGAAAGGTTTGGAGGGACAAGGGCCAAGAGCAGGCAGGTGGGACTAGTTTAGTTTGGGATTATGGGATTATGGTCAGCAAGGACTGGTTAGACCAAAGGGTCTGTTTCCATGTTGTATGACATGCAAAGTATAAACAAAAGTTAGTTCAAGCAACTTCCTAATATTTTGTGGTCCTCTTTGTTCTATGACTTTCACCTTTTATTTATCTCAGTATTTGTCAGTATAAGGGCAAGATCAAAGTATCACATTCTCAGCAGATCAGCAGTCACAAATAGCATCAAGATTTAGGACTGACAAGTAGAAAGTGCACAGACTCAAGTAGAGAGGTAGTTGCAGAGCATCAGAACTTTTTTTTTTACAAAACCCCTATGAAAAGGTATGTCACACATTAACTTCAGCTTTCAGAGAATATTGAAAGTAGTGTTTAGCTCCCAAAGTAACTAATTCTCATAAAAAATACACAGTATGGTTATCTGACTGAGGATGCTCAAGTGGATAATCTCTTAATTATTTTTTTAAAATTACATATATTGACATGCTTTCCAGAGTAGTTATGTAATGCAATACAAGCAACCTCCTTTTCTTTTTAAAGCAAATTAGGGTTCTCTACACGTAAACTTGCTCAGAATTAAAATAATCACTTACATTTACATGCTGAAAAATGTGTTGCTGGAAAAGCGCAGCAGGTCAGGCAGCATCCAGGGAGCAGGGGAATCGACGTTTTGGGCATAAGCCCTTCTTCATATGCCCGATACGTCGAATCTCCTGCTCCTTGGATACTGCCTGACCTGCTGTGCTTTTCCAGCAACACATTTTTCAGCTCTGATCTCCAGCATCTGCAGTCCTCACTTTCTCCTACTTACATTTACATGCTTGATTTAAAGAATCATTTTCTGAATTGTACATCTCATTAGCTCAAACATCCACAAAGCCAATTACTATTATTTAGAGAAACCGTATTGTGCTTCGCAGAGTATTGTGTCATATCTACACTCTGTTTGTCCTAAGTTGAAGACACTAATTTAAAATGAATCATGTGGATCTGAAAAGTCTTGTGTACTCATTACTATCACTAGAAAAGCAAAGGCCATAATAATTTATCACATACTGACTCACTCCTTTTTGGAGTCCAGTTTTGATGAATGATAAAAAAAAAGTCTCTTCACACAATATATTTTCAAGAACACCAGCAGTGAAATGTCACTGAAAACCAAGGTGAATAAATATCTTTTTGTTTTCCTTCCCACCCTCACCCTACTCAAAAGACCACCCTGTAAAAATGAAATTGGCAAAAACAAATTATCTGCTACAGAATAAAGCCATGAATTTCTACTCTAGTCCGGACACCTTTTAAATATTTAAAAGCATGACCAAAGAAATTTTTTTAAATTAATTTTCTAAGTAAAATAAATTCATTTCACAGGATCAAGCAGTGCCTTTGAGAACAAAATGATAAACAGTAGTAATAAAATCATTATACTCAAGTATCTGAACGTTTGGGTGTTTTGGACACATACATGAACAGAATACAACAACTAAAAATTATTTTCAGAACTAAGTCTACACAAACAACTCTATATGTACGGTAAGTTAAAACAAAAATGGATGCGTTCTTCATTTATGTATTAATGTCACAAATTTACACACAGATCTTTAGAACATAGAGCAAAGGAGGCTATTTGGTGGGCGGCACGGTGGCACAGTGGTTAGCACTGCTGCCTCACAGCGCCAGAGACCCAGGCTCAATTCCCGCCTCAGGCCACGAATGTGTGGAGTTTGCACATTCTCCCCGTGTCTGTGTGGGTTTCCTCTGGGTGCTCCAGTTTCCTCCCACGGTCAGGTAAATTGGCCATGCTAAATTGCCCATAGTGTTAGGTGAAGGGGTAAATGTAGGGGTATGTGCTTCGGCGGGTCGGGTGGACTTGTTGGGCCAAAGGGTCTGTTTCCGCACTGTAAGTAATCTAATCTAATCTGGTTTATCGTGGCCTAGACCAGCTCTTTGTCAGAACTGTCCAACAAGTTCCACTTTCCTATTCTTTCCACACAGCCCTGCAAATATTTTGCCTTCAAATATTTATCCAATTCCCACTTCGAAGTTATACCGAATCTACAGCCATCACCACTACAGGAAGTACTTTCAGGATGACAATTCAATGTGTAAAACCACAGAATATTTACAGACATAAGTCTCTATTGCTAACACTTCCCTTAAACTTTAAAGAATAAAGTAACATAGAAGTTTTGAAGGATATTCTCAATGTTTCGACGGAGGTTTTCATTCAGCTTTGCTTCCAACTCAGATAATTCTTCCTCTGCTTTTCGGGCATCCTTCTGAAGCTCAAGTCTTGATTTTCTAGTGTCATAATAGCCACCAGTTAATGCACCTCGATGACTGACCTGGTCACCTAGGAGAAACAGAACAACATCTATGACCACTGAAAAACATCAACAGTACGTCACAACTCTTACAATACAACATCGGACAGGAACTGCATTAATCCACAAATAAATATACAACACAAAGTTTTACAATCCTTGGAGCAGGTTAGCAGGCAGCTGAGTAGTGTAAAACTGGGCATATCATGGCAGCCTTTCTGCCAGCTGCCACTCCATGGCAATCTTACATGGCAGTCCACCCAACCTTTGGTTAATTGAGACTCTTAAGTGACCAATTAATGACAAGAGCTTCCAACTGCTCTGTCACAATTTCAACATGATAAGTGGAGGGCAGAGGCAAGTTGAAAGCCAGTCAGGCAGGCCTCACCCATCTGATTACGGATAGGAAAGGGAAGGGATATCTCCTTTTCAGCATCCGCTCCTACCACATGGAGGCTCCCCCTACCTATAAGCTTTCACTCCTCACCGCTCTGTTCACCCTCCTTCCCTGTCCTCGTGTCTCTGGATAACTATAACCATTCCACTCTCAAAGTCTGGTTGTAATTTCCACTGGAGCCTAGATGTATCCTAGCAGTAGTCACTGCTCATTGTGCTGCTAGCCACTGATTGCTGGCAGAAGTGTGACTGGTACCCCAGATGAGGGTGCCTGTCTCACTGAAGACAATTAGTGACCTTATTAAGGGCCATTTGGCTGCAGGGCAATCCACCAGAATAGCTTGGCATTAACATATTCACCGAGGGTGACAGGGGTAACCCCAGTGCCACATAAAATGTGGCCTTGTGGCCCATTGAAAAAGCAATCAGCCTCAGAAAGGCAGAATCCACTTGAATTGTAATAGTGCATGATAAAGGTGTTTTTAACCAAATCATGTGCATAAGATTAATATTGAAGACAGCTAACTTAAATTAGTCAGAAGGGAAGAATGGCAGACAACACTGCAAATAAAATATAAATCTATAGTATAGATATAAAATCTACATTTCTTTTAGAGACAGTTTCTGTTGTAGTTACCAAAGTTCACTTGGCAACCAATCAGCACTTTCCTCACATGCAACATAAATGTTTGTTTGCCATGTGATATTGACAGAGACAGCAAAAAGATATCACTTCCACGTGATACCAACAGAGATAGAAAAAAATGGAGACTGCCACTGCTGAAACACCAAAGGGGTATCTCATATACTGGAATGTATGGTCAGCAATGTCCATGGTATTTTCCTCAAAGATACCCATCTAATCATAAGCATGCCTGCAGAACATCTACACCAGGATCTTAGGTGATGGAAAAGCAACTTTCCAAATGCTACCAATAAACTAAAGTATATTACTATTCACGTGGTCATGCTGCACAGGATGCTTTTATCTTTGGGGAACCTCAAAAGAGGCAAATTTTCTAGCACTTCAAGTAGAGATGGAGCAGACGGCTACACTACAGGGTGAAATAGTTGGACAAAAAGAAATGGGGAGTTAAAACATCAAGCCATTTGCAACAAATGCATGAGAATATCAAACCCAAGAAACCAAATATGCGGGTTGAGGGGAGTGAAGAGGAAGAAAATTGTATTTATATGAATGAAATAGAGTTAGGAAGCAAGTGAAATAAATTTTAATTTGAATGAGTAAATTTGATTTTGAACAAACTGTCTGTTACAGGAGTTTCAATTGTAACTTCCATTCAGATTAAGGGTTTTCTATGACAACCAGCCTGTCTGCAGCACTAGTCTGATGCCCTAACAGCTGAAAATTTATCCCAATATCTACGGAGAAGCAGTATTATAAAACCCGATGATTCAAAATCATCTAACATTTATTTGCAGAAAATATTTCCTTTATCTTTCCCTCTCAAGGACAATAATACATACTCAACTCTCAGAACCAGGTCAGATGTTAAGACACCGATACCATTAGAATAGTTATCATGAATAAAATTACAACATGAAATGTTATGATGGATACATAACTATTACATCAAAACAGGTTTCAAAGCCTCTGGCTCTTTGTTGATTATAAAATGGTCCATTTTATACATTGCTGAACAAGAATGAATGGTTTCAGCTGTTAAAATATCAAACTTAGTTATTTTAATCACTGAAAAACAATGATGTTAGAAAAACATAAGTGGATACCTAAGAAACAGATTCATATTAAAATGTAATGAAATGCAGTGTAAACTAAATCAGTATCACAGCTGAAAATTCGAAGACGACACACAGCAATTTCAGTTGAACAGATGTGACAAAGTGAATGTGGGAAAAGATGACTACTTTACACCATTTTATACTTCTAATTATGTCAAAGTTAAAACAAAAAAAAATCAAAAGACTAGCACACTTTGACAATGATAAACAGATCTGAAGACATCAATTTGATTGGAAGAAAATTACGTCATCTGAGCCAAAGAGAAAATTCACATAAAGCCCCTCATCTTAACCGTGGATGAGTCAGCCTGCTTCTTCCACACACTGATCAGCTAAGCTCTTTCTTCTGTACAGAGGTAAAATCTCACCTTCATATCCATGGCCAAGGGAATTGTATATCCAGGTATTCCCGTAACAATGGTATCATCACACTTTATATTGTACAGTAATTGAAATTGCAAAAATCCAGCGTGTGGACACCGCATACAAAAAAACTTCAGAGTACTGATCTCACTTCAGTTATTGAAGCCTACACTATTACACATCACTGAGTCAGAACTGACCCATGCAATGAGCACAATAATTTAACAGAAACATCATTATTGGTTACAAAGCTGACTAACCTCCCAAGAAGATTGTTCTCAAAATATTATTTCTTCATTACATCCAAAATCAGGTGTTTAAAATAAATATTAAAATCAGTGAAATAACAAGAGCCAATGTCATTCAGTATTCATTTTTCTAAGTCACCACTATCAATTTCTGAAGTGGGTTCTTGGGTTTACATTCTAACACTGAATTAGCAGAACAAATTAATTTGAAAAATGAATATGTTATACACCTTGAAAGTATCGGGTTTGAGATTATTTCATTAACATATATCATTCATATTAACATTCTTCACTTTGAATTGCACAATTCAATGCAATATTACATCTAAAGGTCAAAATGGCCTTCTACAGAAAGGATGCTAAACTTGAAAGGGTGCAGACAAGATTTACAAGGACCAAAGGGTTGAGCTTTTGGGCGAGGCTGAAACAGGCTGAGACTTTTTTCTTTGGAGCTTCGGAGACTGAGGGGTGATCCTACAGAGGTTTATAAAATCATGAGGGGCACGGATAGGGTGAAAGCCACGATCTTTTTCCTCAGGTGCAAGAATCCAAAACTAGAAGACATAAGGGAAAGATTTTAAAAAGATCTGAGGGGCAATTTTTTTAAAGTAGAGATTGGTATATTTATGAAACAAGCTGACACAGGAAGTGGTGGAGGCAGGTAAAGTTACAACACTTAAAAGGCATCCGGATGGGTATATGAACAGGAAGGGTTTCGGCAGATATGGGCCAAATGCTGGCAAATAGATCTAGGTTAGATTGGCATGTCTGGTCAGCATGGATGAGTTGACCGAAGCGTCTGTTTCCATGCTGTTTGACTCTATAACACAGAATGAAATGAACATGAACAAGAATGTGGGATGCTGTATTTTATGCAAGAGGTTTTACAAGACCAAATATGAAAACTTCAAGACTAGGATACAATTACCTCAAATGCACAGATTAGTTATAATGTAATCTGGCATCATATATAATCTCCTACAATGCTGCTCACTGTGTGTCAAAAAGTACAACTCAATAGCCTGTGCAGTTGCTTCTCCTTCCCATTACCCAGGCTGATCATTCAGTGCAATGCTAAGTAAATGTTACATTATCAGAGATACTGCCTACCAAATGAAATTTTAAAACATATTTATAACTCTGACAGCCTCTTTGGGTTTACAATTCAAAGTGCTGGGAGTACTATTCAACAATCTCTTCAATCAATACCACTAAAAGAACTTGACAACTAGCATTTATTTCATCTCCAGTTTTTGGGACCTGACATAAATTCACTTAAGTGTTTCCCACATAACAGTAATGGCACTTCAAAAGAAAATGTGTTTGTGAAGCATTTTGGTCCATCCCAAGATTAGGAATTCTTTATCACCTGCACCATTTCTCTTCCTTAATCTTCTCTTTAAACTCTCAGTCTCATCTGGCTTTCTCTCACTCACTTGGATTATACAATTCTATCCCACTCCTTTTGCTGGACTGGTATTCGTTATCTCTTTTGGCTATTCTACTTCCCAATTTTTGTTTCTCCATTTTGCTTATGGATGAAGACAGTCAGTCATGGAGTCAGTCATGAAGGCATGGAGTAACTTAGCCAGCATCTGAAAACACTGGAGTATCGCAGGATATTCGGACGAAGAACTTCAGCTAAAATCAAAGCCAGATCAAAGTTTCAAGCGAGGGTGACTGCCTTCAACATCAAAGCAGCACATCAGAAAATGTAGGATCAAGCAGCCCTGGAAAACTGCAACAATGGGAATTGCGGAGGGGGTCAAATCTCCATTAGGTGGAGTCCTTCCTATTAAAAAAAAGAACGTGTTTGCCTGTGTGAGGGTGTGTGCATGGGGGGGTGGGTGTACATGAGAGAGGCAGCATGTGAGTATGTAACAGTGTGTGTATGAGAGTGTGTATAGTGTAGTGAGGTCACCTGTAGCGTGACATGAATGAAAGATCCCGGTTGAGGCCATCCTCATGAATACCAAGCTTGGCTATCAGCCTCTTCTCAGTCACTTTGCATGGCCGAGCAGAGGCTGATAGCCAAGCTTGGTATTCATGAGGATGGCCTCAACCGGGATCTTTCATTCATGTCATACTACAGGTGACCTCACTACAGTATACACTCTCTCATACACACACTGTTACATACTCTCACACTCACACAGACCCTCTCTCATATAAACACAACCCCCTTCCATGCACACACCCTCTCACAGGCTTATACTCCATTACACCCTCACACAGACAAACACATTCTCTCTCATGCATGCATGTACACACATAGGTCTAGTGGATGACTGAAGAATTATATTTGCAGATACATTCTATTTTGCTCAAAAAATGCACAATCTGCAGGCAGACAATACATGTAATATTTTGTCAATTCCACTTTGGAGACAGAATCAGTCTATTTCAAGAATGGGGTACAGATAGGCTCTAACCTCACACCTTTAATCACTGTCTGAGCTGAGATGTCACCTTTTGTTATAAAACCTTAAATTATCTCAAGAATGTGACTTAAAAGTCGTCCTGGGATTTACATATTAATGAACCAAAAGCTGCAACCCATTCTAAAAGATGAACGACTTAACAATCTAGGTTTGTTCAATATATCATTTTAGTTACACCACACTGTAATCTTTTGCTATAAATTCTGTCTTATGATCTTATACTCCACGACCACCCGATGAAGGAGCAGTGCTCTGAAAGCTAGTGCTTCCAAATAAACCTGGTGGACAAAAATCTGGTGTTGTATGACTTTTAACTTTGTACACCCCAGTCCAACACAGACTCCTCCACATCATGAATATATCTGTGCATTTTGTCTGTGGACATGGAAAAATGGCAATGCCATGGTGTTTAGTGCCAGTTAGCTCCTGAGTTATTGATTTTAAAACAAATATGCTTTTACAACTTAAATATAAACATCCAAGTCTAGAACAAATTATTAACAGCAAAATTACAACATAGGAACTAAGAATGAAACAACAGGAAGTCTGTACACTTTAGATAATGTATCAGCAAATCGCTCGTGGCAGATTTCAAACAATGTGTTACTTCAGCTCACGAGCAGTTTGAGTACTTTTTAGGTTAAAGAGTAAAGAACAAATTAGGCTGTATAGGGGTTATGGACAGTTTAGTTCCGAATTTTGTGAAGTTGCAGAAATACTCTATACTTTTATTTGAAATGTCCAAAAATACACAGAAAAGAAACCTGCACAATGAGTTTTCTATATTTGTGCCCTATTTTCTAAATATTTGCTGCAAGCCCATTTTGTGCTACTTGCAAAGACTAAGTGGAATAACCACCTAGGTTACAAGAGAATATTGACTGCTTGGTTAGATGGCCAGGTCAGAGGTAGATAGAATTTAACCCCAATAACAGCATAGTGATGCACTTTGGAAGATGTAGCAAGACAAGGGAGTGCCAAATGGTGTGAATGCACTGGAGGGAGTGTAGAGGAGATTCACCAGGATGTTGCCTGGGATGGAACAGCTCAGCTATGAAGAGAGCTTATAAGCAGAGATTGTTTTCTTGAACATAGAACATTACAGCGCAGTACAGGGTCTCAGCCCTCAAGGTTGTGCCAATCTGTGGAACCAATCTGAAGTCCATCTAAACTATACTATTCCATTTTCATCCATAGGTTTATCAAATGCCCATTTAAATTCCCTTAAAGTTGGCAAGTCTACTACTGTTAAAGGCAGTGCGTTCCACGTCCCTACTACTGAGTAAAGAAACGAACTCTGACATCTGTCCTAAATCTATGTCCCCTCGGGCTAGCCATCACCATCCGAAGAAAAAAGCTCCCACTGCCCACCCCATCTAATTCTGATTATCTTGTATGTCTCAAATAAGTCACCTCTCAACCTTCTTCTAAAGAAAACAGCCTCAAGTCCCTCAGCCTTTCCACTAAGACTGTCCCTCCATACCATGCAAAATCCTAGTATATCTCCTCTGAACCCTTTCCAAAGCTTCCACATCCTTCCTATAACGCAGTGACCAGAACTGTATGGAATACTCCACATGCAAATGCATCAGAGTTTTGTACAGCTGCAGCATGACCTCATGGCTCCGAAACTCAATCCCTCTACCGATTAAAGCTAACACACCATATGCCGTCTTAATAGCCCTTTCAACCTGGGTGGCAACTTTCAGGGATCTATGTATATGTACACAGAGATCTCTCTGCTCTTCTACACTACCAAGAATCTTACCGTTAGCCCAGTACTCTGCATTCCTGTTGCTCCTTCCAAAGTGAATCACCTCACACTTTTCTGCATTAAACTCCATTTGCCACCTCTCAGCCCAGCTCTGCAGCTTATCTATAGCCCTCTGCAATTTACAACATCCTTCAGCACTATTCACAACTGTACCAACCTTAGTGTCATCCGCAAATTTACTAACCCATCCTTCTACGCACTCATCGAGGTCATTTATAAAAATGACAAACTGATTCTTGCAGTACACCACTAGTAACTGAACTCCAGGATGAACATTTCCCATCAACCACCACCCTCTGTTTTCTTTCAGCTGGCCAATTTCTGATCTTGATTGAGATGTAGAAGATTATGAGGGGCATGGACATAATGGATAGAAAGTGGTTCTCCTTTGTTGAAAGGTGAACAAGGGGCATAATTTTAAAGTGAAAACAGGAGGCTTAGAGGGGATTTGAGGTAAATTCTTTTTCAGCCAGAGTGCGGTAGGAACCTAGAATATACTACCTTAGACAGTTCATAGGCAGGAAATCTCAATCTTGAAAAGGTACTCAAATGGGCACTCAAAATGTTATAATATTCAAGGCTACGGCACAGTGTTAGAAAGTGAAACTAGTGCAGATTAGAATTATTTCTGGTGCAAACTGGTACTCCATGATTCTGTGTGCCGATTCAGATGAAACACTGCAACATGATTGTTTAATAGATCATATGTTAATATTTTCAATAAAACAATAAAGAACATGGTATCTGAATTTTCAATTTGTCCAAGAAAATCATCACGGTTCTGCCAATAATCCTAACATTTAACTGATAAGTACTACTATAGCATGGACGTTTGAATGAATTATTTCAGCACTATTGTAATGTAATGTGGGTACCAGATCATTGGTTCACCATGACTAGTTAATATCTATACAGTTAAGTGGAGGAAAATTAAAGTTTAGCTACAGGCTTATAACTAAATTACAATTTGTGTAACCAAAAGGCATTAAAACAAATGCTAGCAAAGTAATCCAGAAAAAATGTTCACATGGATTAATAAAGTGCAGACTTAATAATAAATTTTATATATGCAAGTGATGACCTCAGTCTGGTAAATTCTTTTCATCTGAACAATCATCAATTCGAATACGACAATGACTGAACACAGAGATCATCTTGTTATGTTAACTTTTTTGAAATAATGAAATAATAATGATCTCAAACAGTTAATAAAAAGGTTTTATTAGTTAATTCACAATATTGTGACACTCAGGATATCTTCGAGACAACAATCCAATTGCACAAAGTTGTTAGCAATGACAAAATGTCACACAACTGAAGACAATCTATTCTCTATAAGAATGAAGTTGCATAATGACATTGGTATAATAAACTATGACAGAAAGTTATAAAATAAATATTAAGGGCTCTTGTGGCACAGTGACAGTGCTGTTACCTTGACGTCTGGAGGCACAGGTTCAAGCCCCACCTGCTCCAGAGGTGTGCAATAACATCTCTGAACAGGTTGATTAGAAAAATATCAAAAGTGATACTAATTCTGATTAAAGGGCCAATTAAATATTTCAACTATAATCTAAAAATGCAGAACACAGCATTTTAACCCATTAACCCTCAAGTAGCTGCAATAAATATTCTCTCTCCAACCCTGGCCCCATCACACACAACCCCAATCCCCACAGACACTATTATTCATGTCACCCTGTGCTTTAAGCCGTTTCAAATATATAATGGCTCAATTTTAATAATTCTAGTTCAAAGTTGGATTTGCAATGCAATTACCACCAAATGTTACACCTAACAATGTAAGCTACAAATTAAAACCGATGAAATTTTATAACAGAAAAGCTTTTGAAATTATATGCATGTCAAAAGCTTGATAACACTATTTAAACAATTAAAAATATAGTGCACAAAATCCCCTATTGGAGTTACTTTATACATACCTTCCAAAGTTATGCAATCCATATTAAATGCTCTGGCTAGCTGAGTGGATACCTCCATACTTCGACAGATTAATGTTTTTCCAAACACATGCTTATAAGCTTTATCAAACCTCTGTATATATCTAAGTTTACTTATCATAGGAATGGCATCCTGAAAAGTGAAATTCACAAATTAGAATTACTATTAAAGTGAAAACAAAAAGAAGGAAGTATAAAAACACAGTCACTGACGTTTATTTACCAATTATAAAGACCACATTAATTAAATAAGGATTTTGGAACACAATTCATGATTAAAAATGGTTGAGAGAGACTTTTTGAATGAATTGCAAGTTGCGTGTGTACAATACTTATTTAATATTAGAATGAGTGAAACACATTTTAGGAGCATTTCAATCAGATCAACCATGTTGATTGTGGAATGGAGTGAATAGTAAAGAAGGTAGAGAAGTTAACATACATTGGTTTCAGGATAAGCTGTATCTCGCACATCCAATTTGTTGAGTGGAAGGAAAGTGACTTCGCCAGGAAAGTTTTGTTTATTAAATTCCATCAAAATCTTTGTACTAACTTCATCAGATTCCACAATATGATAAAAGAGTCTAAAAAACAAAACATACAAACAAATATTAGTTATCTCTCCCAACAAATGTAGTGTTGCACGCTATATTGCAAGGTACTGAAGTGTCTCAATGCAAGAGGAAATTAAGCACATATACAGGAATACAGGACAATATTTTTTAAAAACTTCAACACCCATCAGGTAAGCCACTGGAGGTTCCGTTATCCTGTGCTATACATTCCTAAAGATTATTGTTACAGTGCGGGATCCATTAAATACTTAATTACATTGCTGACTATTATGTGGAATATAACAGAATAGCAACAATTGGTATCAAAACAGCATCTATTATTGTTGATACAAGGCATGTCAGGAGCAAATAAAGATATTATAACCATTTCAAAGCTGAAGAATCACTATTCTCCAAATCATTAAACTATGACATGCTTTAGGAGAGGCAATGGCCTAGTGGTATTAGTGCTGAACTTTTAATCCAGAGACCCAGGTAATGTTCTGGGGAACCGTGTTTCAATCCTGCCACGGCAGGTGGTGGAATCTGAATTCAATAAATATCTGGAATAAAGAATCTATGATGACTAGGAATCCACTGTCGACTGTTGGAAAAACCCATCTGCTTCATTAATGGCCTTTAAAGAAACTGCCATCATACCTGACTTGTGACTCCAGACCCACAGCAATGTGGTTAACTCTTAATTGCCCTCTGGGCAATTTGGCATGAGCAATAAATGCTGGCCGAGCCAGCAACACCCTCATCCCATGGACGAATTTAAAAATACTTGCAAGTACTGTTTCATAATACATTGTGTACTTTTAATATACATCAATATTTCATTCTCCAATTAAAACAAAATCAGTTTAATCCTTACGGCATAAAAGCTGCCTACCGGTTTCCAGCAGTGACTTCCACGCAAGTGTAAAAGGCTGGATCACATTCAAAGTTATTCATTACAATCCCGTGATATCCATTTATTACATGTGTGTTGATGCCTTTACGACCAAAGTGCTCCAATACTTTGTTTATACTATCAATACCATTCAAAATGGCCTGCAAACAAAAAAAACAGTCCTTAGTAGAGTAGGCTTAGAAAATATAACAATGCAGCACCAGCTCATTTTTAAACCATTTAAGGGAATCCAGAAAATTACTCTGAAGGACATGTCATAGAAAAATAGGGATTTTCAACTTTAAATATCTATGCATGGACTTTTCACAACTGACCATACAATTGAAGGCAGGCCACAAGATCAAAAGACAGAGGGGCAAAATTAAGCCATTCAATCCTTCCAGTCTGCTCTGCCATTTGATCATAGAATCCCTAATGTGGAAGCAGACCATTTGGCCCATACAGTCCACACTAACCCTCCAAAGAGCATTCCACTCAGACCCAACCACCTATCCGATCCCTGCATTTCCCTTGGCTAAGCCACCTAGCTTGCACACCCCTGGTCACTACAGGCAATTTAGCATGACCAAGCCACCTAACCTACACATTTCTGGCCTGTGGGAGAAAATTGGAACACCTGGTGGAAACTCACACAGATACCAGGACAATGTGCAAACTCCACACAGTCACCCAAGTCTGCAATCAAACCCAGGTGCCTGGCGCTGTGAAATAGTAGTGCTAGCCATTGAGCCACCCTTATGAATAAATGCTCCTTCGCCCCATTCTCTTGCATTCTCCCCACAATCCTTGATCTCCAAGAACCTATATTTATCTTAAAGACACTGAGTGACTTGGTCTCCACATCCCTCTATAGCAATTTCACAGATTCACCATCCTCCAGCTGAAGAAATGCCTCCTTATCTCAGTTGCAAAGGGTCATCTCTTCACTGAGGCTATACTCTCCTAGTCTTTCCTACTCGTGGAAATTTCATCTCCATATCCACTCGATTCAGGTCTCTCAGTATTCTGTATTCAATCAGATCCCCCTTCATCCTTCTAAACTCCATCAAGTACAGACCCAGAGCCCTCAACTGCTCTTAATATGACAAGCCCTTCATTCCCACAATCGTTCTTATGAACCTCTCCTGGACTCCAAGGCCAGGACAGCCTTCCTTCGATACTGGGCCTAAAACTGAATACAACATTCCAAATGTAGTTTGAACAAAGCCTGATACATCCCAGTTTTTATATTTGAGCCCTCTTGAAGGGAATGTCAACATTGATTTGCCTTCTTAACTGTCAACTGAACGTGCGTGTTAACCTTAAGAGAATTCAGAATTAGGACTCCCAAGTCCCTTTGTGCTTCATATTTCTCATGCCTTTCCCTGTTTAGAAAATAGTCTTCACTTCTGTCCTTCCTATCAAAGTGCATAACTTCACACTTTCCCTCTGACCTTTCTTTGCCCACACTCCATGCATTACCAAGTCCTTCTGCAGCCTCCCTTTCTCCTCACACCACCTGTCTTCCCACCTATCTTTGTGCCATCTGCAATAGTGCCCTCAGTTCCTTTGTTCGGATAATGCATAACATGAATAGTTGCGGTCCCAATATCGATCCCTGCGGCACTCCACTAGTCACTGACTGTCATCTTAAAAAAAAATCCCTTTATCTCCAACTCTGCCTTCTGCCAGTCAGCCAATCATCTATCCATGCCAGCGCCTTGATCCTAACAGCATGGGTCTTATCTTATTTGGTTGCCTCCTTGGCAAAGGCTTCTGGAAATCCACACAGATCACACCCACTGGCTCTCCTTTGCCTCACCTTTGAGGTCCTGGTCTTTAATTTTGTTTTTAATTCCTGACATTCCCCAACATATCCCAACTATGATCCTAACATAGACCATAACAACTGGATCCTCCCCCTCCCATATCCTTTCAAGCTGATCTAAGATGTCTTTTACCTTGGCACCGGGACAGGTAAGACTTCATGCAGGACTCTTGATGCTGTTTACAAAGAATACTGTCTGCTCCCTTAATTACAATGCCCCCTACAACCCTTTGCTCTGCCCACTTGAATGGCCTCTTGTACGACAGTGCAGTAGTCAGTTTGCCCATCCTCCTTACAGTCCTTTTCTACCAATGGAAGGGATTATTTCTACAGTCAGATATAGAAAAACAATCAAAGACAGAAAACAATGCCAAGTTATGTTGCTGCACTCCTTTCAACAATGTTGACAACTTGGGAACAGATTGTCTCACTGTCCTGCCAAATGGGGGAAGCAACATGCAACTTGGGGTGGAAGACAGTTCATAGATGTTTCTTCCAATTTTCAAACTTGAGCAAAATAAAACAGACAAACTTCTTTATATGGACATATGAACAAGGAACAATTGTACGTCTATCAGACCTTAAGCCAGCACTGCTTTTTAATTGCAATATAGCCAATCTGATTGTAACTTCAAATTCACTCACATCTTACTTCTCACCTTGTATTTACCAAGAATCTATCCACCGTGACCTTACACATATTCAAAGATCTCATTTCTACCACATTTTCATGAAGAATTCCAAACAGTCATGACCCTCTATGTAAGAAAACATTTTTCCTTCATCTGTTTTAAATGGATGACCCCTCACTTTTAAACAGTGACACTAGTTAGATTAGATTAGATTGCTTACAGTGTGGAAACAGGCCCTTCGGCCCAACAAGTCCACACCGCCCCGCCGAAGCGCAACCCACCCATACCCCAACATGTATCCCTTACCTAACACTACGGGCAATTTAGCATGGCCAATTCACCTGACCTGCACATCTTTGAACTGTGGGAGGAAACCGGAGCACCCAGAGGAAACCCACGCAGACACAGGGAGAACATGCAAACTCCACACAGTCAGTCGCCTGAGGCGGGAATTGAACCCGGGTCTCTGGTGCTGTGAGGCAGCAGTGCTAACCACTGTGCCACCGTGCCGCCCACATAAGATTCTTACATAAGAGCAAATATCCTCTCCACTTCTGTCAATACTCCTCAAGATGTTAAATAATTCAATCAAGTCACCTCTTACTTTTCCAAACTCCAGCACACACAAGCCTAGCTTGTCCAATCTTTCTTCATATGACAACACACCCATTCCAGGTATTAGTTTGGCCAACTTCTTTGAACGATTTTCAACACATTCATTATTCTTCCCTAAAGAAGGTGACTGATATCGTAGAGTATGTCAGATGTGGTCTCACTAGTGCCTTGTATATGAATTAATATTCAGTTATAATTGGTTTTTAAAATAATGTGACCCACAAATGAGATAAAAGGGCACACTCAAACCCATAATTACAAAAGATTGCAAATGCTCTGCAGCAGAACTTGCAGTGAGGTTTTTCTTAGGGTATCACTTATCCTTCGAGAGGCTTCAATCTAATGATAATAACACTCCCCATTAAGCCAAATTAATGCAGGCTTATAACAAGTTAAAGAGAATCTGAACCCAAAATAAAATATGAATTACAATCCATATTGCTCAATTCTACTCCTGTCACCATGCTGCCTTTTAGGTTCCTGCACAGTTTGCTTTACTTCTGATGAATAACAAGACTTGCCTTTCCTGTCGCACCTCGAAGAAGCTGCTGTTTCTTTTCCAACTCTTCTCGTTTTGCTGCCAATGCTTGTTGCTCAGCGTTTTCTTCCCGCCATAGGTAACTGAAGAATAAAACAGTCCTCAACTCTAGCACCATTTCACCCGATATAAAATAAATTTTACACTGAAGGTTATTTGCAGTTTGTGCTTGGGTACATTGATCACAGTATGATCAGACAAAGTCACCATGGTTTTGCAGTGGGGGGATATAGCATTTGATAATTATACTTAAAATGTAAATGTACAGCAAACATTAGCAAACCAGTAGATATAGTATTGTGTTTCCAAAGGCACGCCAAAAGGTTAATACAAAAGATAAGGATTCATGGAGTTGGGGTTATAAGTAGCATGTGGGGTTAACAGACCTGAGGTAGAGAATAGAAACAAAAGGAATATTTCAAGATGGCAGGCGGTGACTCATGACTATGCTAGAGGGTGGTGCACGCTCTGTTGTTGAAAATATTGAATACATTGAAGGCGAAATAAATATTTTTTTGATTTCTCAGAGGATCAAGGGATTACAGAGAGTGTTAGGCAAAGTGGAATTAAAGTGGAACATTAGTTTTGTTTCCAGTGAATGACAGGCACAGATTTGAAGAGCCACACAGTCTACTCCACCTGTGCAAAGTAACATAGGTGTGCTGATTGTCATTATTCTATTTCTGAGAATATAATTTGAAACTTCATTATTCGTAGTTTGAGAACCTGTTCAGTTTAAAAAGGATATGGAAATAAAAATCTGGCATCAGTTTAAGAAAACAAACACGTGTATCAAGTCAAGTGGAACGCAGAAGCAGTAGGTACAGGTAGTTCTCTTATAATGCCATAATTCGGTTCCCGTGCGATCTCGCTTTATAAGAAAATCGTGCAATACCAACACCATTTAAACTAACGGGGCCAGAATCGTGTTATAGCCAATACAGGTAAGGAAAGTTTGTGTTCTCCAAATAACAGTCTAAATTCGGCAATTGTGTTATAACCAATTTGTGTTGTAGAAACACGTGCTACAGGAGAACCACCTGTAATTTGGAAGCACACTAGCTTTCAAAGCTAGTGCGCTTCCAATTAAACCTGTTGGGACTATAGCCTGGGGTTGTGTGATTTTTAACTCTGTGCACCCCAGTCCAACACCGGCATCTCCAAATCATGACACTTGTAATTTGGGTATTGAGCCATTGTCATTCAAGGCTATCATGGTTGACCAGGTTGTGGACTCAACTTGACCAGAATTCCAATTAATGACCCTCAGAAAAATATTCACCTCATCATGGTCTCAGAATCATAGAATCCCTACAATGTGGAAGCAGACCATTCAGCCCATCAAATCCACACCAGCCCTCCAGGCAGCATCTCACCCAGACCCAACCTCAAACCTTTCATCCTGCATTTCCCATGGGCTAATTCATCTGCCTGCACATCCCTGCACACTATGGGACAATTTATCTTGGCCAATCCACCTTCCCTGCGCATATTTGGACCAGAGCACTCAAAGGAAACCCTTCAGACACAATGAGAATATGCAAACTCCACATAGACAGTTGCCTGAGGCTGGAAGCAAACACTGATACCTGGCGCAGTAAGGCAGGAGTGCTAACCAGTGAGCCACCATGCTGCCCCCAAAATATCTTAAAATACCTATCTGGTTCACTTAAGGATGGAAACCTACTATTCTTACCTAGCTTGGCCTATACTGAATTTTGATCCATTCCAAGATAGGCAAGTATTATCTACATTCTGAAATGCCTAGCAAGCCATTCAGTTCCATCACTTCATCCTCAGGAAAACTAGAGATTAGCAATAAATGCCAGTCATGCAATATTGCAAGAACGATTTAATTTCTAAAAACAAAGTGCCAGATGAGGAGCATAATTACTATGTTGTTTATGAGCTTGTATAAATTAAGTCACATTATTGTATACAACTGGAGACATTCCACATCAGCATGCATGATAAATTTCTTAAACTTGAAGAAAATTAGCAACAGGAACAGAGAAATTAAGAGTAGACCATTCAAACCCATTGAGCCAGCTTACCATTCAATGTGATCATAGCTGATCATTCAGCTCATTTTTCCCATACCAAAGAACAAAGATCCCTTTGATCCCATCAGCCTCAAGAATTGTATCTAACACCTTCTTGAAAAAGTAGTGTTTTGGACTCAACCACTTTCTGTGGCAGAGAATTCCACATGCGCACCTCTGGGTGAAGAGATTTCTCCTCAACGCAGTCCTTAAATGGCCAACCACTTATCCTTAAACTGTGACCCCCAAAATTAATTAAAAATCCAAAACATCCAAAATTGCCAGTTTTTTTTAAATCTAAAAGAGCTTTGAAACCTTATTTGTTGCAGATTAGGGATGTAGCACGTTTACAATTGCTAATCACTTGATTTTAAAAATATAACTGAGTTCTTTTTTAAACCCCTGAAGCTGAACCAGAAAGAAGCAATTTCCTGTAGATAGAATATTTTAATGAATGGGTTAGGCCATCAAACACACTGCTCCTGTGACAGAACACTTATGCCTCACAGAAACACACTCAAGCCTGGTTTTCATGGTTCCTTTGAATGGACAGCCTAGCATCAGAGTTAAAATGCCCTTTTATTCCAATATGAGAGAATAACCAATTTCCTTGAACTATACCTCAACACAAGTCAACCCAGTCCAAAGTGCAGGTTAGGTGAACTGGCCATGCTGAATTGCTCATATGTGCAGGTTAGCTGGGTTAGACAAGGGAAACGCAGGATTACAGGGACAAGGTAGAGCAGTGAATCTGGGTGGGTCACTCTTCGGTGGGTAGGTGTGGGCTGGTGCACCAAAATGCCTGCTTCCACAAATGTAGGAATTCTACAATTCTAAGTAGCTTTGAGAAAAGAAAGTGGCAAATTAGAGGGAATTTAAAAGAAACATCAACCTGGATGTTAACTCATTGTTTCTCTGCATGCTGTTGTTTCCATACCAAACCCCTGTCTCAAAGTCAATTTCAGCAACAGACCAGGTTTCCTGTTAGCATTGAGCAGTGTGGAGCAGGTTCCAAGTCCAGTTAAGCTTGATCCATTCTGAAGAATCAATTCCTCATCCCAGAGAGCCTTATATAGATGAAGCCATTTTTATATTGTCAGCCTGCCTCCTGGGAGTGAACTGTTTGTCTATACTTAGCCCTGGTTCCATAAACTCTGAAGTGGGTAGGTTTAAGATTACCTAATTTTTGCACTAAAATTATGCCCATCAATTTAGTTCCAATTATAGGCACAAACAAAGGTACACCTTTTTAAATCTCATTAAATAACATTTGTCAATTTGGTCTTGGGTTCAGGTTTCAGTATTACAGTAACGAGTATATTGGCCACAATGACCCTTTGCTATTCAAAAAATACTATATTCTACATTTCTAATCAACCTGTTGAGGGTTGGTATGATAAACGTTTGGAGCAGGTAGAATTCAAACCCAAACATCCTGGGCCATAGATTAGGACACTACAACTGCACCATAAGACCAAAATACTGTATTCTTTTGTTAGTATGTTTTAAAAGATATTGCTAATTCTGAACGTTTACTGCAATGTCAATTATATCTTATGTTGTATTTACAGACAGAACAGACTGAAAATGGTATGACAATGTTTATTTGGTCTTTTGTAATACTGGTTTAATATAAAAATGTTTGAGATCATATGAGCATGAACAACATAACACTTTCGTGAACCAAATAACATTCCAATAGTTTGTGAATGTTACAAGGTATTCTAACTTTTTTTGAACTTACTTCCTCTCACTTTGCAGCTCGTCTTTCCTGTTTTTCACTTCATAGTATTTCTTGTCAAGATCCTCTACTCGTGCTTTTACTTCAGCCAGATCTTGGTCAAGTTTCTAACAAAAACAAAAAAAAAGTTCAGTGCATCACAGGAAATTACAAAACAATGTTTTGATTCCATGACTACCCAACTAGAGTCTTATTACACGCAAGATGTGAAAATTCTTGCAACTTGCATTAAATTTATACTGAATGAAGTAGGAACTGGACGTATTAATGTTAGATCTTTGGACTCTAAGTACTCATAGATCTCAGAAAGCGATGTCAGCTCACTGTCTGTCTCTCACACAAACACACAAACAAACTGCATTGGATGATATATTTGAGACGTCATTATGCACACAATGACCATTCCCTGGAATTATGCAGTACCACACAGGTCATTCCAGGAGTTAGCAAGCCATGCTGGTCTGATATCAGCATATTTGATTTGAAGTTGAGTATTTCAGCTAATGTAAAACAAGATACTGGAAAAGACAGTGGAAGGAAAGGGAGAAGGCTATCAAGGACAGTATTACGGTGGCAGAAAGGACGTTTGAGGACTGTCTACTGAGGTAGTAAGGGCTGAGGTTAGAAACAGGAAAGGAGAGATCACCCTGTTGGAAGTTTTTTAGACGCCTCAGAATAGTTCCAGAGGTGTAGAGGAAAGGATAGCAAAGATAATTCTCGACTGGAGCAAGAATAACAGGATAGTTGTTATTGGGAACTTTAACTTTCCAAATATTTACAGGGAATAGTATAGTTCAGGTACTTTAGATGGGTCAGTTTTTGTCCAGTATGCAGGATGATTTTCTGACACAGTATGTAGACAACCCAACAAGGGCAAAAGCCACATTGGATTTGGTACTGGGTAATGAACCTGGCCAGGTGTTAGATTTGGAGGTAGGTGAGCACTTTGATGATAGTGAGCACAATTTGGTTATGTTTACTTTAGTGACGGAAAGAGATAGATATATAACGCAGGGAAGAGTTAATGCTGGGGGAAAGGTAATTATAATGCGATGAGGCAAGATTTAGGATGCATAGGATGGGGAAGGAAACTGCAGGAGATGGGCACAATAGAAATATGGAGTTTATTCAAAGAACAACTACTGTGTGTCCTTGATAAGTACGTACCCGTCAGGCAAGGGAGGAAGTAGTCGAGTGAGGGAGCTGTGGTTTTACTAAAGAAGTTGAATCTCTTGTCGAAAGGAAGAAGACGGCTTATGTTAGGATGAGATGTGATGGCTCAGTTAGGGTGCTTGAGAGTTACAAAGTAGCCAGGAAAGACCTAAAGAGAGAGCTAAGAGGAGCCTGGAGGGGGCATGAGAAGTTGTTGACAGATAAGATCAACAAAAACCCTAAAGCTTTCTATAGGTATATCAGGAATAAAAGAATGATTAGAGAAAGATGAGGGCCAATCAAGGATAGTAGTAGGAAGTTGTGCATGCATTCACAGGAGATAAGGGAAGCGCCAAATGAATATTTTTCATCAGTATTCACACTGGAAAAAGACAACATTGTCCAGAATACTGAGAATCAGGCTACTAGACTGGACGGGATTGAGGTTCACAAGGAGGAGGTTCACAGTTCTGGAGAGTGTGAAAATAGATAAGTCCCCTGGGCCAGATGGGATTTACCAGAGGATTCTCTGAGAAGCCAGGGAGGAGATTGCCGAGCCTTTGGCTTTGATCTTTATGTCGTCGTTGTCTACAAGAATAATGCCAGAAGACTGGGGGATAGCAAATGTTGTTCCCTTGTTCAAGAAGGGGAGTAGAGGCAATCAATGAGACTTGCTTCGGTTGTGGGTAAAGTGTTGGAAAAGGTTATGAGAGATAGGATTTATCATCTAGAGAGAAATAAGTTGATTAGGGATAGTAAAACATGTTTTGTGAAGGGTAGGTCATGCCTTACAAACCTTGAGAGTTCTTTGAGATGGTGACCAAACAGGTGCATGAGAGTAAAGCTGTTGATGTCGTATATATGGATTTCATTAAGGCATTTGATAAGGTTCCCCAAGGTACGTTATTGCACAAAATACGGAGACATGGGATTGAGGGTGATCTAGCAGTTTGGAACAGAAATTGGCTAGCTGAAAGAAGACAGAGGGTGGTGGTTGATGGGAAATATTCATTCTGGAGTTCAATTACTAATGGAGCACTACAAGCATCTGTTTTTGGACCACTGCTGTTCATCATTTTTATAAATGACCTCGATGAGGATGCAGAAGGAATGCTTAGTAAATTTGCGGATAACACTAAGGTTGGTAGTGTTGTGGATAGTTCTGAAGGACGTTGCAGGTTACACAGGAATATAGAGAAGCTGCAGAGCTGGGCTAAGAGGTGGCAAAAGGAGTTTAATGCAGAAAAGTGAGAGGTGATTCCCTTTGGAAGGAATAACAGGACTAAGCTGCAGAGCTGGGCTAAGAGGTGGCAAAAGGAGTTTAATGCAGAAAAGTGTGAGGTGATTCCCTTTGGAAGGAATAACAGGACTAAAGAGTACTGGGCGAATGATAAGATTCTTGGTAGTGTAGATGAGCAGAGAGATCTCTGTGTCCATGTACATAGATCCCTGAAAGTTGCCAGCCAGGTTGATAGGGCTGTTAAAAAGGCATACGGTGTGTTAGTTTTTATTAGTAGACGGATTGAGTATCACAGCCACGAGGTCATGCTGCAGCTCTACAAAACTCTGGTGCAGCCACACGTGGAGTATTGCATACAGTTCTGGTCACTGCATTAAAGGAAGGATATGGAAGCTTTGGAATGGGTTCAGAGGAGATTTACTAGGATGTTGCCTGGTATGGAGGAAAGGTCTCATGAGGAAAGGCTGAGGGACTTGAGGCTGCTTTTGTTAGCAGAGAAGATTGAGAGGTGACTTAATTGAGACATATAAGATAATCAGAGGGTTAGATAGAGTGGACAGTGAGAGCCTTTATCCTCGGATCATAATGGCGAGCACAGGGAGATGTAGCTATAAATTGAGGGGTGATAGATATAGGACAGATATCAGAGGTAGTCTCTTTACTCAGAGTAATAGGGGCATGGAACGCACTGCCTGCAACAGTAGTAAACTCGCCAACTTTAAGGGCATTTAAATGGTCATTGGATGAACATA
This sequence comes from Chiloscyllium plagiosum, assembly GCF_037043375.1. Classification (NCBI taxonomy): domain Eukaryota; kingdom Metazoa; phylum Chordata; class Chondrichthyes; order Orectolobiformes; family Hemiscylliidae; genus Chiloscyllium; species Chiloscyllium plagiosum. The sequence continues at coordinate 2,484,035 of NW_028270160.1, forward strand.
TGGATGAAAATGGAATAGTGCAGGATAGATAGGCTTCAGACTGGCTCCACAGGTTGATGCAACACAGGTTGACCAAAGGACCTGTACTGCTCTGCAATGTTCTATAAGTCGAAACAGTTAGGATTATGGTGAAAGTGAGGACTGCAGATACTGGAGATCAAAGTCAAGATTAGAGTGGTGCTGGAAAAACACAGCAGGTCAGGCAGCATCCGAGGAGCAGGAAAATCGACGTTTCGGCCAGGAGCCTCGGATGCTGCCTGACCTGCTGTGCTTTTCCAGCATCACAGTTAGGATTATGTTTGCTGGTGTTCAGAAGAATGAGGACTGATCTCATAGAAACCTGTAAAATTCTAATAGAACTGAGCAGAGTAAACACCGGAAGGGTACTCCCCACGGCAGGGAATACAGAACCAGGCATCACAGTCTAAGAATATGGGGTAAATCATTAACGACTGAGAAGAGGAAAAAATGTCTTCACCCAGAGAGTGGAGAACCTGTGGAACTGTCTGCCTTAGAAAGCAGTCAAGCCCAAAACATTGTATGATTTCAATGAGTTGGATAGAGCACTTGAGGCTAAAGGGATCAAAGGTTATGGAGTAAATGCAGGAGCCGGCTATTGAGTTGGATGATCAGCCACAATTATAATGAATGACATAGCAGACCCAAAGTGGCCAATAACATACTCCTGTTCCTATTTTCCATTCTGTGTGCCTTAGTTATGATGTCCTAAATGAAGATGCGCCATTCATTTCAACCTCAGAAATGCAAGGACCTTACTACCAATAGCTAGGAGGTTGCCATGGTGATGAAGAACGTTTTCACAAATGCAGAGAGGGAGTTGGATATTTCTGCAGCATCTTGCAATTGCCCGTCTTTGAGTCGACACTGTCCCTTGTGGACAAACTAGTTTCAATCCATCTTACTAGAGACAGGAAGGTGAAGTACACAGGATTGCGGTCTTTGTAAGGGGACATGGTACCAGTGACTACATGCGCATCATTTTGCTGGAATTGCCATCCTGTACTATAACAGAACAGGATTCCAATCCCTCACTGCCTCGCTACCATTTTGCCATAGCTACTGAATCTAGCAATGGGAACAGTCAGATGGCTTTCTTCCACGACCATCCATTGCACTGGTTACATCTGAGCAACAATGGCAAAACACGGAATGGCTACTGGGCTATCTGCTGATAATATGATCGATGATTCCACTGCACAACCCCACACATATGCACGAAGCTATGCTGGCTGTCGGGCAACCGTAAGGGCACATAAAAGTGGCTGCATAGGTGGACAACTACTCTCTTCTCAAGACAGACCATCGGACATCCATGCTATCCTTGTAGCCAGGTTGGATCCTAATGTTGAAACTCCCATCCCAACAGCACATCGACTTTCCCACATTATACTCCATTTGCCAACTTTTTACCCTCTTAATTAACCTACCAGTATCTCTCTGTAAACTGTTTGTATCCCTCTCACAAACTGCCTTTTCATCCATTTTTGTGTTGACTGCAAATCTGGCTACAGTACATTTACTTCCTTTTTCTTCTTCTCTCAGAGGGTTGAGTGTCTTTCGAAGTCCTTGTCACAGACAGTTGTGGAGGCAGAGTCCTAGCATATATTTAAGACTTAGATAGATAGGTAGGGGAATCGAGAGTAGGGGAATGATCAGTAGGGGAATCGAGAGTTGCAGGGAAAATGCAAGAAAATGGACATAAGGAATGTTATATGAGCCATGAAACCACAGAATGGCAGACCAGGATCCAGAGGCTGAATGGCCTGCTCTTGAACCTATTCCTTATGGTCTTGTGGATAGCAGCTGTTAAAAGAAGTAGCTCAAATTTCTTACTTCCAGTCGAACTTCTTGCCTGCAATGTGTGCATTATCAGGATTCCAGGTGCCAAATGAACATGGTTATCCAACCACAACCAGTTGGAAAGCTGTGACTGCTTGTGCCAAAATAAAATCGACACTTCCATACACAACACTTAAAAATCACACAACACCAGGTTATAGTCCAACAGGTTTAGTTGGAAGCACTAGCTTTCGGAGCAACGCTCCTTCATTAGGTGATGAAGGAGCATCGCTCCGAAAGCTAGTGTGCTTCCAATTAAACCTGTTGGACTATAACCTGGTGTTGTGTGATTTTTAACTTTGTACACCCCAGTCCAACACCGGCATCTCCAAATCATGATTACTACACACAAAACTAATTGTGTGAAATCAAAATTCATCTACACGCCTTTACAACAGATGTCAACTAAGCAACAAAAATAGGTAGACAAATGAATCCCAAAATAAACTGGAACAAAATTAAAAGCATGGAATGTAGTCATAAATATATAAAAAAAATTGAAGACTGAATCATTAAAATGAGACCAATCACATTAGTTTATGACCACTGATTGCACTGTTCACCAAATGGAGAACAATAAACTGCTCATTTAATCAAACAATTTATATAATTACATAGCTCTAAGCGGCACGGTGGCACAGTGGTTAGCACTGCTGCCCCACAGCACCAGAGACCAGGTTTCAATTCCCGCCTCGGACAACTGTCTGTGTGGAGTTTGCACATTCTCCCTGTGTCTGTGTGGGTTTCCTCCGGGTGCTCCGGTTTCCTCCCACAGTCCAAAGATGTGCAGGTTAGGTGAACTGGCCATGCTAAATTGCCTGTAGTGTTAGGTGAAGGGGTAAATGTAGGGGAATGGGTCTGGGTGGGTTGCTCTTCAGAGGGTCGGTGAGGACTTGTTGGACCGAAGGGCCTGTTTCCACACTAAGTAATCTAATCTGCTTGGCAATTTTAAAATTTGTCTCAGGTGCAACAGTAAATTATTTGCATATCTTTCAATCTGATCTAGTGTATTTGCTCCTCTACACTAGGGAGTTTGAACGGTTTACTCAGACTGCAAACAGGACATCACTTTAAGGACACTTGCCAATTTACTCACCTTTCTACGTTAGGTTTGAAGTGTTCCAGTGAAGCCCACCACCAACTGGAACAACAGAACCTCATTTTCCTTTTAAGCACTTTATAGCCTTCTGAGTTCAACACCGAGTTCAGCAATTTCAGATCAAAAACTCCACCCTCCATTTTGTTTCCCCATCCTCTATACAACATCTGACTTTTATTTAGTGGCACTTGAGATCTATAATCCTGCTAAATGAATCCCAAGATCCAGTAGGCTCAGGAGTGGCAGTTAGAATTTAATTTAGATAAACACGCGGAGTTACATTTGGTAAGACAAACCAGGACAGGACTTTAACAGTTAATGGTAAGCCATGGGGAGTGTTGTCGAACAGAGAGACACCTAGGGGTGCCACAGTAATGGTGTCACAGTAAACAGGGTGGTGAAAAAGGGTGTCTGGCATGCTTGCCTTCATCAGTTACAGCACTGAGTATAGGAATTGGGACGTCATGTTATAGCTGTACAAGACACTGGTGAGGCCACATTTGGAGTACTGCGTACAATTCTGGTCAGCCTGCTGAAGACAGGATGTTATTAGACTGGAAAGAGTGCAAAAAAAAAAGATTTATAAGGATGTTCCCAAGACTGGAGGCTTTAAGTTATAAGGAGAGATTGAATAGGCTGGGACTTTTGTCCCCGGAGCTTCAGAGACTGAGGAGTGATCTTAGACATTCATAAAATCTTGAGGGGCATAGATAAGATGAACAGTCAAGGCTTTTGCCCCAAGATAGAGGAGTCCAAAACTAGAGAGAATAGATTTAAAGTGAAAGGGGAAAGATTTAGATTACTTAGTGTGGAAACAGGCCCTTTGCCCCAACAAGTCCACACTGACACGCCGAAGCGCAACCCACCCATACCCCTACATTTACCCCTTACCTAACACTACGGGGAATTTAGCCTGGCCAATTCACCTGACCTGCACATCTTTGGACTGTGGGAGGAAACCGGAGCACCCAGAGGAAACCCACGCAGACACGGGGAGAATGTGCAAACTCCACACAGTCAGTCGCCTAGGCGGGAATTGAACCCGGGTCTCTGGCGCTGTAAAGCAGCAGTGCTAACCACTGTGCGGCCCACAAAAAGGAACCTGAGGGGCAACCTTTTCCACACACAGGGTGGTGCACATATGGAACAAGCCAGAAGAAGTGGGTAGAGATGGGTAAAATTACAACATTTAAAAGATGTTTGGACAGTTCCACAAATAGGAAAGGTTGAAAGGGATACGGGTCAAACACAGACAAATGAGATTAGTTCAGTTTAGGAAATCTGGTCGGCATGGACAATTTGGGCTGAAGAATCTGCTTCTGTGTTGTGTAGGACTCTATGGCAACACCCTCTAAGCTTTCGCTCACCTTCCCTGCTCTTCCACTTACACACCTTTTTTGTATAAAATAAAATTCAAGTGACCCTCAAGTTAAACCATCCCCAGTCGTTTCTCTCTCATGACAGAACAGTTCTATGGTCCCCTCTGGCAATATGGCAACTTTTTGTTATTATACAAATTAACTCACTGTCTTTGTAAGAAAGCAATAGGCTTGCAGATGTATAGTCTCTTTAAAAGATGCAATGAAATGCTTCACAACCACTGATATGGTTTCTGCATCACTGTTCTAATGCAAAAAATATCACAGCAAAGATCAGCAGAAGCAGCTACCCAACACGAGTAATGAAATAATTAGTTTTATTCATTTTGGTTAGAGAATAAACATGCCCAGGTCTTTGTAAAACACCAATACTCTTGTTCAAATTTCCATGCAATCTTTTACATTCAATTCAGAGCTTGGATAGGGCCTCTGTTTGAAAGCTGACGCCTCCAACTGCACAATCCTCCTTTAACTGTACACATGGAATGTCAGCCTAGCCTACGTGCTCATGTTTTTGTAGCGGGCTTTGGGGAAATACAACCCTGACTCAGAAGGTGTTAACCAGACTGACAAGCTTTATTTTCCTGTGTTTTCCTCAATCTCTTTTTTTAATTCGGGGTATTTTTGAGACCTGTGTAAGTGGGTCCTTTGGTGCAAATCCTTTTCCAGTCACTTTACTTAAAATGTCCATTAAAATTTTCCAGAGAGAGAAAATAATCTGGATAAGAATTCCTTTTGACTAACTTCTCACCTGATAATTTTAAAAATGCACAATACTATGTGATATACAAAAGGTTGATAAATATCTCAAATAATCCATTGGTGGTACTAATTACTTACAGAATATTGTTCCAGGTTTCTCTCTTTATTGGCTTCTGTATCCTCAAGGTCCTTGGTAATTGCAGCAATTTGTCGTTTTTTATCATTAATAGCTTGATCGAGTGATTTCAGCTCTTTCTTAATCCATTTATCTCTTTCCTCTTTTGACGTAAACTGACTGCCTCGACCCTGTTTAGCATATAAATCTGTTCTTTCCTGGGTTGCCTGTGCCAACCTAAGTAGAATAAAAGACAGAATATGAGGACTACGACAATTTGGCTTGCAATATGCCTCCTCAGGCCTTTAAGACTGCAAGCAATAACTGTGCTTTTGAAGCCTCTATTGCATAAGAATACATTTTTCAACAGTCCATCACTAAAACAAGGACGAACTCCCAGTAGTCAAGTCATTCTTTAGATTTACTTTTCCTCGATTCCATTGGTCAATTTATACTGTGCAAACACTTTAAAACCAGATAGCTTTGCATTCTGACATATTCCACCTCGACTTTACATGGTAGATTTTAATGCAACAGCAGGAACTAAATGCTCATGTTGCATCCAGTAGTGCAAAATATTCCTTAAAATTACTGCGACAGTGCTAAGGCTTCAATGTCCAAGTTGTGTATTAACTTTACATTTCACCTATAGCATATAAAAAGCCTTTACATTAAATTTAAATCTACTCCAAGTGTGAATTGTGATGATAATACATGTTACACATGTCCAAACTCTTGAAAATCCAAGCAGAGATCTGAGATATTAAATACAATTTATGATTTCAAATCAAACAAAAATTACCAAGATGTACAGAAAATGGCTAACAATGAAAGATGAAATACTTAACACAAACAGAAAAATTGATGAAATAACAAACAACCATGGAGAAATTAATATAAATAGATAGCAACATGCCTAGATTTAGACCCGTCTGAAGAAGGGTAATTGGACTCAAAATGTTTGCTCTCTACAGATGTTGAATTTCTTCATACATTTCTGTTTTTGTTTCAGATCTTCAGCAACCGCAGTTCTTTGTTTTATTTATTCTCCTACATCTGCCATTCTCGCCGCACCCACACATGCACTTGGTCTATTTAATCACATTGCAGGCGCTTTCTACTTTCCTTACTACCTGCTTTGTTACCAATGGTAGCACCAGCAAACGCAGCTGTGTTGCTGACCCATATTGGTAACCCATCCACCACTGTCACCATTTTAACATTTTCACCCTGGAACCCAGTCCTCATATCCCTTTCAAACTATCTGCAGGTCCAAGCTAAAGTATAAAATACTGTATCTGCCTATTTCCTCCATTTACACTGTGATAATTATAGAGTAAGAGAGTCATTTTTAAGCATCAATTCCCAAATCAATATATCCTTTACACTAAAAGCTAATTATATTTTTAATCATAAAACCAAACTTCAGCCTATGTGATCTTCATAATTTAGTGTGCCAAAGGATTAAAAAAAAACAGCAGCTTACCCAAAGGAGTTCACATTGAAGTAACATATGTCTAGAATAGATTCCCTACAGTATGGAAACTGGCCCTTCCACCCAAAAAGTCCACACCGACCCTCCAAAGAGTAACCCACCCAGAACCATTCCCCTACATTTACCCCGACTAATGCACCTAACACTACAAGCAATTTAGCATGGAGGATTCACCTGATCTGCACATCTTTGGATTGTGGGAGAAAACTGGAGCACCCAAAGGAAACCCACGCACACACGGGGAGAACGTGCAAATTGCATACAGACGGTCACCCAAAGTGGGAATCGAACCCACATACCTGGGGCTGTGACGCAGCAGTGCTAACCACTGAGTCACTGTGTCACCCACACTTATGGGATGCCTAATAATGCCATTCTCAAAAAGGAATGGACATGTATGTAAAACATTTTTTATATAGAATAACATCTTATGAAATTTCACTGAGACATTAAAAGACCAAATGGGACACCAAGACAAAAGAGGGCTTATGTGAACAACATTTTATACAGTGTTCTAACAGTTGATATTGAAAGAAAATTCTGCCACCAGTATTCTAACTTACATCAAGTGTTTTTCACCTCACAGCTGCCCCATATTGGGAACTCTATCACCATTCTAACATTTTCACCCCTGATCTCAGTCCTCATATCCCTTCATGGCCTCTCCTCTTCCAACTTATGCTACATCCTCAAGAGCTATTGTTATGGAGTAGGTCAGACCACTCAAAACACTTTTAAGCAGGCAGCCCAGACCATAATTTTGAAATTTGTTTTGGTAAGTGTACAGTGAAAATTACCCAAAGTAAGTTAGCGAGGTTGACTTCCCCGTTTAAAAACAGCCAATTTTTAAAATTACACAATAAAACACATGGAACAGAATAAAGAACCCCTACAGAATTCAGTCCATCCAAATTAGACTTAATTATGCTGTTCCAAATATACACAATAGACCCACTAAGCAAGCCCCCTTAAACACAGTAATAAAAAAGAACAGATGCTTACAGGTTGAAGTTAGAAGGGCAGAAAGAGAGAGAGGCTGTTCACATAGTCCACTGCTGAACTCCCAACTAGTTCTGAACTGAACTGCTCACCTAGAGAGCTTACCACTTCCCTTTCATTACACAGGTCACTTCTCAAACATGACCATTTTGGCCTGAAGTCTCATCTATTTACATATAAACAAAAAAGCCTCTCAATACCCTTTAATGTCTGTACCAAACCAGTCTAATTGAAACCAGGAGTGGTTTATGACCCCTCTGAAAAAACCAAGGACACAGTATCCTTGAGAAAAGGAACAGCTTTTATATAAAAAAAGGGACCAGCTTTATGACACAACAACTTTGCAAGAACTCTGCATTGTTTCAGCTATGGCTTTGTAAAGGAACAACATGCAAGAAAAATGCTCAAGAAAAATGCAGAATAATATTTCAACTTATTTTATTTATCTCTTTAACTTAATGATAACAGGATAACTGCATTTCTCTACAGAGTTCCCAATTGTAGTAAAAATAGAAATATAAAATTAACTAAATAATTGGACCAAATAGCTGTCAGAAATATTTGGATATGAGTGACCAAAAGATCAAGGAACAATCTATTAGTATGTATAAACTGGAAGAGCCAAGGCACGATGGAATCAAAGACTGGCAAGAAAAACTGCAAATAACAATGGGTGATACTAAAGGAGATGCTTCCAGCTGCAGCTCAGGTGCATTCAAGTGCAAAAGGTTTGGAGAATCAAAGCCAGAGCTCCTTGGAATAACAATGAAGTTGGAAGAATATGATAAAACAAAAGAAAAAAGGGAGCATGATACATGTCAGATGAATCCTTCTAGGGAGGGAGAACCAATTCAAATACAATAGGGGAAGAGAAGAGGAAACGGGGTGGCACGGTGGTTAGCGCTGCTGCCTCACAGCGCCAGAGACCCGGGTTCAATTCCCGCCTCAGGCAACTGTGTGGAGTTTGCACATTCTCCCCGTGTCTGCGTGGGTTTCCTCCGGGTGCTCCGGTTTCCCTCCCACACTCCAATAATATGCAGGTGAGGTGAATTGGCCATGCTAAATTGCCCGTAGTGTTAAGTCAAGGGGTAAATGTGGGGGAATGGGTCTGGGTGGGTTGCGTTTCGGCAGGTCGGCATGGACTTGTTGGGCCAAAGGGCCTGTTTCCACTCTGTGGGTAATCTAATCCAAAGTAAAGAAAATAAGATTGATACAGACAATGAGAATAGAAAGTGAAAAATAAAAACAAGCCTAAAGATTTTCCACTAGCAGTTCAGCAGGTAGCAAGTAGACTGGGTCCTAGTGAGTTTTGAGAAGATTTGTAGCTCAGGTTGAGCTTTTGGATGTAGGTTTGCTCGCTGAAAGGTTCATTTCCAGACATGCATCAGAATTCCTCGAAGCATGGCATTCCAACTGGAACTCTATCAACAAACACATCGAGTTAGACCCCATCTACCACCACCTGAGAAAAGGAACAGGAATTGACTTCACCACATGAAATAACGTCACCACAGGAAATAACATCACCAACCCAAACATATAAATAGAAAGCAGGAATTTTCAGCATTGCTTCGCCTGAGGCCCACTGAAGATGTTACCTAGCAGGGTAACGAAACAAACCTTCCAGATCAGTGAGCAAACCTGCATCCAAAATGAGTCCTATTAGGGACAGGTGTGATAAAATGCTTAAGAGGCAGATATCAGGGCTAAAATGACTAATTTGTATTTTGTACCAGAGAATTCATGAAGGAAAAGCTGACAATGAAGGGAGAAATGTTGGTAGGACTAGTTTTTATTTCTAACCTTCCTTGGATACAGGAAAGATGCTAAAGGATTAGAGCAGCACATTTAACACTTTGTTAAAAGGAGGGGACAAGGACAGCTCTAGTAACTATATACAAGTAGCTTATCAGTGGTAGATACTTTTTTAAAAAGAATAAACAGGGAAAACAAGAGGCACTGGAAGAGACTGGAATTAATTAAGAATAGCCAATATAAATTTGATATCCATAAATCCTGTTGACTAATCTAATTGAATTTTTTGATGAAATAACAGAGAAGGATGAGGAAAGATTTTGTCCATTTGGATTAAAGAAAACGTTTGATAAAGCATCACATAAAAAAGGGGTCCTTAAGAGAACTGTGACTCATGTAGAAGGGCCAGTGACTGTTTGGATTTTTTTAAAAAATCAATAAAAAGAGAATACACTGAATTGTGGTAAACAGTTATTTTTCAGGCTGTAGAATGGAAGACAACCCAGGATCACAAACAAGGAGACCCCCTCAGACCCATAATCTCGCTACCTGGAACACGAACGTACAGATTAACTAAGGAGCTACACCAAAGACTAAAATACTCAGTAGAAGACTCACATCACTTGATCCACCCCACCCAAGAATTCCTGAAGACCAAAGACACCAAGATAGAAGACAATGAAATAATGGTCTCCTTTGTCAACAGCCCTGTTCACGTCCATTAACATTAACCTGGCCAAGGAAACACTGACTATACTATGAGAAGAACCAAACAGCAAAAATCACCAACCTCATCAGCAAAGACAACATCATCAAGCTAGTGGACCTATGCCTTACCACCTATTTCACTTTCAATAACAAAACCTACAGACAAACCAATGGAACACCCATGGGATCTCCAATATCAGGGTTCCTAGAAGCAGTAATGCAGAACTCGAACAAATAGCTCTGCCAACCATCCAACCCAAATATTGGGTCCGTAACCTTTGTCACCGCTAAACAAAACAAATTATAGGAAACCCTTAAGATGATCGATAATATCCTTACTAGCATGAACTTCACTAAAGAGGAGGAAAACAACAATAAACTGCCATTCCTGGATGTCACAGTAGAGCGAACAGCCAATGGAGAACTCCAAACAGTGTCTTCAGGAAAATAACGCATACTGACCAAACACAACTACAGAAGCAATCATCCCAACATCCACAAATGAAGCTGCGTTAGAACAGTACTTCAATGAGCCACCACACACTGTAGCACAGAGGAACTACGAAGAACAGAGGAAAATCACCTACACAGCATATTCAAAAGGAACGGGTACCCAAAGAACACAGTCCGCCGATTTCTCAGCAACAAACCCAAACAAGCAGACAAAACACATTCAAAAACCCTGGCCACTCTCTCCTACAAAGACATCTCGATAATGACTGCCAGACTACTCAGACCTCTTGCGCTCCAATGTTCTGATTCTAATTAAAAAAAGGGATTTATAGATTCATACATGGATTCATGCAGGTTTTGAGCAAAATAAAATGTATTTCTGCAAGTACAAATTCACCCCACAAACTTGTGTGGGGGTAGTAGGAGTATCTGTGAGAGTGTGCGTGTATGTGTATGAGTGTAAAGGGGCATAGGTCTGAGAGGGTGTGTGAGACTGTATGTGTGAGCATATGAGAGAGGGTCTGCGTGAGTGTATGGGTCTGTAGAAGTGTGTGCGTGTGCGTGCACGCGTGTGTAATGCAGTGGGGTCACCTGTAGCGTGACATGAACCTAACTTCCCAGTCGAGGCCATCCCCATGGGTATCGAACTTGGCCATCAGCCTCTGCCCAGCCACTTTGCATTGACAACACCATACAACCTTGTCACAGTGAGGATCTAAAATCTGGATTTTGGCTGTTGTCAGGAGCAACCATTTAATGCATTCTTTAACTAACTACAAAATGGCTTCTTAATGCAAGTAACATAAAATACCATAACAAAATGGCTTCTGGGCTGCAAACTAACAATTCTGTTTAAAATGGCACCTAACTCTGCTTAAAGCTGCATTCCTGAACTAATTGAAAGAGATTAGCAAACAATGTCTTCTTCATAGTATGAATTAACTAAACAAGATATGACAATATTAAAGGAGAAAGTGAGGACTGCAGATGCTGGAGATCAGAGCTGAAAATGTGTTGCTGGAAAAGCGCAGCAGGTCAGGCAGCATCCAAGGAACAGGAGAATCGACGTTTCGGGCATAAGCCCTTCTTCAGGATTCCTGAAGAAGAACCGAATGAGATGGGTGGGCACTGTTTCATTCGGATAATTGATTATTCAGTTAATTGATTCAATGCCTTTTCTTCTGGGGCTCGGAGTTTTCTATTAAGTCTGCTCCCCGTTTCAGGAGACTAGCAGCAGCACAGCATGCATGAACCCTCACCCGCCTCCATCAACGCCTGCCCCCCCCCCCCAAACCCCGTCCAACACCGCCCCACTGCCCGCGCCCCCCAAACCCTGGGCAACACCCCTCAAACCCCGACCAACACTGCCCCACTGCCTGCTCCCCCCCCCCCCCCAACCCCGTCCAACACTGCCCCCCCAACCCCGTTCAGCACCGCCTCCTGCTCGCCCCCCAACAACGCCCGGCACTGAAGTCCGCCTTGGAGGTTGATCACCCGAAAGTCAGAGGTCGAATGTCCTGGGCATTCTCCAACTGGGAGGGGACTCTCCTGTCTGTTGACTGTTATGCTGTGTCCATTCATCCATTGCCATAGCCTCTGCTCGGTCTCACTGATGTACCATGCCTCTCAGCATCCTTGCCTGCAGCGTATGAGATAAACGACGATGGCCGAGTCACGTGAGTACCTGCCACGTACATGGTAGGTGGTGTCCTCATGTGTAATGGTGGTATCCATGTCGAACTCTGACACATCTTGCAGCATCTGCTGGGAGGGGCCTCTCAGTTCCACGTTCGGTCAAATAAACACTAGCAGCATTGTCTGGTTCAGCAAGATTTAACAATTATTACAGCGCCAGGTATAGGTTATCCACCAACACATGGGTTAAGCACCAGTGCGCAATACCTTAAAATAAAGACAATTTTATATCGTTCCTAAGAAATAGTACAGCCTTAATTACAGAGCAAATCCAATAAAATGACAAATAGACATAAAATTGAGCCAATTATATTTCCTGGGAACTGACTTGTTTTGCACGTTTTTATCTCTTGCCACCTGAATCCCAAGGTCAGTTAGAATGCTTTAATATTGTCATAGTTGAAAATGTGTTGCTGGAAAAGCGCAGCAGGTCAGGCAGCATCCAAGGAACAGGAGAATCGACGTTTCTTCTGTATATAGAACAAAGAAAATTTACAGCCCAGGAACAGGCCCTTCGGCCCTCCAAGTCTGAGCCGATTCAAATCTACTGTCTAAACCTGTCGGTCAATTCCTAAGCATCTGTATCCCTCTGCTCCCCACCTACTCGTGCATCTGTCCAGATGTACCGTGCCTGCCTCTACCACCTCTGCTGGCAACGACTTCCAAACACTCACCACCCTCTGTGTGAAGTACTTGCCGCGTGTATCCCCCTTAAACTTTTCACCTCTCACCTTCAAAGCATGACCTCTCGTCATGGAATCCTTCACCCTGGGAAAAAGCTTGCCTCTATCCACCCTGTCTATACCCTTCATGATTTTGTAAACCTCAATCAGACTCCCCCCCCTCAATCTCCTTTTTTACTAATGAAAATAAACCTAACCTACTCAACATCTCTTCATAGTTAGCACCTTCCACACCAGGCAACATCCTCGTAAACCTTCTCTGCGCCCTCTCCAAAGCGTCCACATCCTTTTGGTAATGTGGCGACCAGAACTGTACACAGTATTCTAAATGTGGCCGAACCAATGTCTGTACAATTTTAACATGACCAGCCAGCTCTTATACTCAATACCCCGTCCAATGAAGGCAAGCATACCATACGGGTTCTTGACCACACTATCCACCTGTGCAGCCACCTTCAGGGTACAATGGACATGCACTCCCAGATCTCTCTACCCATCAACTTTTCCCAAAAGGTTTGTGGGGTGAATTTGTACTTGCAGAATTACATTTTATTTTGCTCAAAAACTGCATGAATCCATGTATGAATCTGTAAATCCCTTTTTTAGAATAGAATCAGTCTGAACATTGTGGCACAGACAACCTCACACCTTCAATGCATTATCTGGGCCAACATGGCACCTATTGTTAAAGTTCACTTGAGAATGTAACTTTAAGAAAGTTCTGGGATTTACATATGAAAGAACTGAAACCAACATGGTCAATCTAAAAGATGAGAGACTTAACAATCAATCCAGGTCTTTTTCAATATATAATTTCAGTTACATCACACTTTAAACATTTGCTATAAATTCTGTGTTCTACGATCTTATACTCCACAGCCACATGATGAAGGAGTAGTGCTCTGAAAACTAGTGCTTCCAAATAAACCTGTTGGACTATAACCTGGTATTGTGTGATTTTTAACTTTGTACACCCCAGTCCAACACCAGCACCTCCTAATCATCATAGAAACATGGCTTTCCAACTAGAACTCTATCAACAAACACATCGACTTGGAGTGAAGAGTGAGGTACTGGAAAAGCACAGCAGGTCAGGCAGCATTCGAGGAGCAAGAAAGTCAATGTTTTGGGCAAAAGTCCTTCATCATGAAGGGCTGATGCCCGATAAAGAGCTGCTGTGCTTTTCCAGCACCACACTCTTGACTCTAATTTCAAGCATCGGCAGTACTCACTTTGGCCTACATAGACTTGGACCCTATTTACCACCCTCTGAGAAGAAGAACAGCAAATGACATCACGTCAGGAAATGACATCACCAATCCAAGGAAACCTAAACACAAATAGAAAGCGGGTCACTAATACCAGTGCTTCACTAGAGGCTCACTGATGATGTTATCTAGTATGGTGACGAAATGTCTGAAAACAAACCTTCCAGCTCAGCGAGCAAACCTACATCCGGAAGACAACCCATTAAGCATCAGTGCTAAGACCCACTGCATTAGACAGACAGACATATATGTATATATTTTTATATATCACATACATCTAAATGGTTTAATGTTTGAATGCTGACTAAAACTTCCAAGTTTGCACATCATAGTAAACTTGGAGGAGTAGCAACTGTAAAGAACATGCACATTAACTGCCATGTGACAGAGGGGCTAGTGATACACAAGGAACAGAAAATTAAACACAGTATGTGGCGATTAATTTGGGCAAAAGGGGCATCAAGAGCGGTTGCAGATATAACAGCACAGTTCTCAAGAATATTCAGGGACAGACAGAGGGTGTACATCCATCTTTGCTAACCACAAAAGCAGTGATATTATGCTGAATTTTGATAAATTCAGGTTAGATCCTAACTGGACTATTGCATCCAATTCTGATCACCACATCTCAGGAAAGACATTTCGCTCCTACAGGGTGCAGATAAAATTTACCAGAATGGTTCCAGGCATGGATAATTTTAGCTACCAGGTTACACTGGAGGATTGGGTCTGTTGTTCTTCAAGTAAACAGGATTGGATAGAGGTATATAACATTGTAACAAAGAAAAATCTACTCCCACTAGCTGATATTACAAGGGCAAAATGACAAAGGAGGTATTGGGCAAGAGAATCACAGACTTGTAGAGATATGGAACACAGAAAATGGATCTTCAGTCCACTGAGTCTGCACCGACCAAAACCAAACATCAAACTACTCTAATCCAATTTTCCAGCACTTAACTCGGTATGTATTGGCATCGCAAGTGTACATCTAAAGTGTATTCTAAAAAGTTATGAAGGTTTCTCTCTCTATCACCCTTATAAGGCATTGAGTTCCAGATTCCACCAGCCTATGGGTGAAAATATATTCTCCTCTCATCCCTTTAAAACCCCTGCCTTTTACCTTAAATCTATAGCCCAGCCATTGATCCCTCCATCAAGAAGAGGTTTTTTTTTCATGTCCACCCTGTCTACACCCCTCATAATTTTATACCTCTCAACTGCAGTGGGTTGCTCTACATGAGAGTCAATGTAGATACAATGTGCCAAATTGTCACCTGTTCTGTAAATGATTCTAACAGGTATGATTCCAGTCTCATAGCGGTGTGGAGAGAGAGTTAAAAAATTTAAATTATGCCTTTTCATATTCCCATCTGGCCAGTTTTCACTTTGATAATTGTGGCAACAAGTAACCAATCAGTTCAGTTTGTTCTCTCGTGGGAACATTCACCAATTACTTAATGACGGGTTCGACAATTATGACATGGTCAGCTTTTAGAAAAATGTTACTGTTGAAACAAGCCACACAGCATTCTGACTTAGGAATATATCACCATCCTTTATTGCTGCTGGATCAAAATTCTGAAATTTCCTTTCCAACTGAGTGACTCAACTACATGAAGGCAATGAATACTACCGGCAACTCCCATAGTCCCTGAACAAACTAATAAAAAAAAGTTTGAACTCGGCTTCTAAAGGTCATTGATCAGTTTGTCATTAAAGCACGTTTTAATACAATATAAATTCTTCACAAGAAACTGGCAGTTCAGTCTTAAACCACAGTACAACAGTCTAGCCACACCTTCACGAAGCAAACAAAATTCAGAAAACATTCCATATCTGTATAATACAAACATAGAAGGGAGACAAAATGAGTCAGACGTGAGAAATAAAGAACAAGCTGACAGGCTTTGAAATCATTTTTTTAAAAACTGCAAGAGGAAAACAAATTGGTAAAACAAAAAAGGATTTGAAAAGATTTCTGTTTTGATTCCCTAACCAGGCCCTTCACTCCTGACATGCAAATTCAAAGAACTCTTGGATTTGGGACTTTTTTTCTGGAAGTTTCTGCATGCCTTATAGGACAGCTCAGGGGTAAAATTGCTGCAATAAATAGTTCTTCATACAAGTGGAGCTTGAGACGAATCTTATAACAAATTAATTCATATGGATTATTTATACAATCTTGGATGCCAACAAATACTATTTTTAACCAATCTATTTTACTACATGAACAAATAGGCCATGAAACAATGAAACCATCTAATAATAGAAGAAACTTGCTACTAAACATGGCAATACCTGATATAAACATCTAAAACCAGCTAAGGTTTCCAATTCTGCTTATTAAGCAGTGACCCCTGCTGAAAGTACACAATTACACTACATAGACATGAACAGATTAAGCTGCGATTTCCTTCACAGTCAAATAAACTGTTTACACCTACTTTCAGCTTGCACTTCAAATAATGCAACATGTAGGGGTAGCATAGGACTGATAGCATCCAAAAAACTAAACACCACTGTGATTCAGCACTTGAACAGAAAAAATAATTAAAACGGCACCAAAAATGCATACTTAAAGAGGCTCCTCAATCAAGAGCCCATTGCTTCATTTTATCTTGTAGTTACTGACCTTGCAATCCCATTTTCTTCTTTTTCTTTGACAGCACTGAATTTTGGTTCTGTTTCTGCAAGTTCTTTTTGCTTCTCTTCTATCTTTTCTAATAGCTTCTGTCTTTCCTTCAGAAGGCGTTTCTACAAAAAAGAAAATCAGCATAAACATGAACTTTTGGTTTACTCTTTCAATCCATATTTCTTCTCGATCAAATCAAGGGTAGTTTTAAGGCAAGTGCTATCACAAATAATCATTATAATATAGGAGTCGCTTTATTTCCACACTTAGGTCAACAAAATAAAACCAGTTGGGAATCTGAAAAATCTAGCTAAGTTCATGACTTCTTAGGACCAGGTATCGCATTGGCAAGCGTGTTTCAGACGGATATTTCTAATAGTGATGTCACTAGTGTGTCCTACTAAGAAAAGAGACCTCCATTTATCCAAGACAAATAGAAACTTACAAAATCCTCAAATGAAACGTGCGTGACATTATTTTACTCTCCGGTCATAAAAAGTTAGCACATTTGATAATAAAACTAGAGTCGTTATTTCCCTTTAACTTAGTGTTTGCATTTTTAATGCCCTTCAGTTTAAGGGAATCTAAAATGCTGCTTTTCAATAAACAGGTACATCATAGTGAACCTTACTGAAAACCCTACTTTTCATAAACACTGTACGCTTTCCAGTAAAGTTAATTCTGCATATTAAAAATAATAATTTAAATGCATTATGTACCAATATTTTAAATCCATTAAGTCATGAATGAGTCAGCTGCAAACACATGCTACCAACAGTGAACAGACTTTATCTGGTTGTTCAAATTTTGCCTGCAGATGACTGCCGGTCTCATGATAAGCAGACAGATAAACAAGCACTTTTGGTCTTAGTTGGACGATCGACACACGTACTGACTATAACGTAATACAATTCTAAATAAACTGCAGCTTGTTCAGCATGATGTCACTACATAATTGAACAAGACACTGAAAAGAAAACAATTTTTTTTTAAACGGCAATTTGATGCGTCAGAACATTCAACCGAACCCTTCAGCTATTGATATTTAATTACCACAATACTTGCATTTATACAGCATCTCACCATATCAAAGCGCTTCATACACTGAATTATCTCTAAAGCGTAGTAATTTACGTCGAAAAACTGTTTTGTAGAATTCATTGCATAAGAAAAGCAGAAAAAGCAAATGCGATGGGAAAATCAGCAGATATAAAAGACATTGGAAAAAATATATAGATTCTAATAAATTAAGTACCAGTGGGTGGCAATTTCTTTTGCTTTATGTCTTTCAACTTATAAATTCACTCCGAGGAAATTAGAAATTATTTGATTGATGTGATCTGTTTCTGCATTGCTGGATTTACAATAATGAAACTATTCAACACTTTTATACCAATAAGGAATAACTTTATGCAATACTCCCATCTAAGATGGAGCAGTTAAAATAGTGGTACAAAGGTGCTACATTTTTGCGAGGATAAGTCAGAGTTTCAGTGCCAAGTCTAGGCCACAAACCATAGTTATGAGACTCCTACTCCAGCAGCTGTCTATCTTCCCCATATTATAGGATATTTCTTTTCTTTTCCCCACACATTCAAAACCTCCCATTGACAATTTCTATTTCCTTACTCTTTGTTCACTGTTTCCAGCCATTTCATCCTGTAGATCCTTTGCTTTTAACTCAAGTTTAGTCCTCTGTTTGATCTGCTCTTGACGTTCAGCAGTTAGCTGCTCTTTCTCTTCCTTCATTGATAATATTTTTGCCTTCAGTTCACGTGCCAGACGTTCTATATCCTTGATTTTGAAAAACAGTGAACAGGTATTGGAATTAGTTCCAAATACAACTAGCAAGATGAGCTACTTAACAAATCTGATGGGATCATCCAATTACAACTACAAGAAGTGATGAAATGAAAAACTCGAAACATTCTTTATAAATCTGACAGTAGAGTAATAACTCTGTTTTTTTCCCCATGTTATAATTTACTGCACAAACATATCTTATAAACTAAAGATGCAGCCTCAATTAGGACCACAACCCATTGTCTGACAGCCTTTTCGTTCTGGAGATATCTTACATTAGTTGCTGCATCTAAATGCAAACAAATGAAAACAAATACAGAACAAGTAACAAAATCTGTTAAAAATAAGCATAAAAATACAAATAATAAAAATTTAGAAAATGCATTGCAATATAGTTATACTATGGTTTAATGCATTTTGCATACACACCAGCCCAAAGTAAAGGAAACGTTTCATTTGCACAGAGCATCAATTGTAATCAAAATCCATTCACTCAATTAATTTTGGAGCATGTATTGAATCAAAACTTAGCAATTCATTTATGAGGAATTACCTCCATTTTATCTCTGGCTTCCTGCTGTGCATCACGTAGTTGCCGAGACTTCTCTCCACTGGTCTCCCGTTTTGCAGAAAGCTGGCAACAAAGTCACATTTTCCAATAAATTAACTGGAAGTTATGAACTTTGGAAGAATGAATTATCAAATCAAATCAAGCTGTGACATTTCACTATCAAGCAAATTCTCAGCATTTGCTTCAACAAGTTCAAAGTTCATAAAAAGTTCACTCAAATACAAATTTGTTCTTAATACCACAGCAATGTCAGAGTCGGAGATACACGGTACAGAAACAGACCATTTCCATCCAACTTGTCCATGCAGACCACGTTTTCCAAACTAGCCTGCGTTCGGCCCACAACTCTAAACCTTTCCTATTCATGTACCTGTCAAAACGTCATTTTAAGTGTTATAACTGTACCTGCATCAGAAATCCAAAAGCACTTTATATTCGCCCTGGTCAATAATGTCAGGGAAGCCAAAACAACATAAAGCCGAGAGAAAAAAGGGAATCTTTTGTGGAAAGGTGTATCAGAGAATTTCCCATAAGATTGCCAAGACAGGTTGTTTATTCCAACCAAAGAATTCTGCAATGTAACTACACTCCTCAGCACATATGAATAACAGACAACATAGTCCAAATTGCAAGTACAGTCATTCAAAATCCCTCTTCACTCTCACCTCATCAAGTTTGGCACGAGTTTCGTTCAGTTCCTGATTATAGATAGTGTACTCAAGTGCTCTTCTCATCTTATCCCATTTCTGATACTGTGCCAATTCTTCCTTCTCATCTTCTAGAGTGTGTAGACGTTCCTCAATGTATTTCAACAATTCATTAATCTTTTCCCTCTTTCCCTCTGCAAAATACACAAAAATGGCCTTAGATAAACAAGATATTTATAAAGTAATGCAAAACACTGGACCTAAAATTCATGATCAAGGTGAACAAAATCCTCGACCTCCTTCCTGACAGCATTGTAGGTGTACCTAGCCACCATGGACTACAAAGGGTGAAGGCATATCACCACCACCTTCTCAACAGCAATTAGGGATGGGCAATAAACACTGGCTAAGCCAATGGAAACCACATTCCTTGAATGTAAAGAACATCAATGTTGTCTTTTGAGTTCCGTATCAGCACTGCTCACTGCCCTATCAGGTATAATGTAAAGCTCCGTTGAAAACAAGGTGCTACTAAGTAAGGTAAGAGTACATGTTCGGGGAAAGTACTAGCATGTACAGGGATAAAGGGGCAATTTTCAGAACGGTACCTGGTGCTATCATGCAGGTCTTGTGCAAGATCTTGACAAAAGCCTTCTGGAAATCCAAACAGATCATGATCACTGGATCTACTTTGTCTAACTTGATTGTTATATCCTGAAAGAATTCTAACAGATTTGTCAGGCATGATCTCTCCTTGACAAAGCTGTGCTGACCCAGACTTATTTTATCATGCCCTTCCAAGTACTTTGCAATCTCATCCTTAATAATGGACTCTAAAATTTTAACAATGACTGAGGACAGGCTAACCGTCCTACAACTTGCCATCTTCTGCTTCCCTGGAGAAAGTGAGGTCTGCAGATGCTGGAGATCAAAGTTGAAACTTTATTGCTGGAACAGCACAGCAGGTCAGGCAGCATCCAGGGAACAGGAGATTCGACATTTCGGGCACAGGCCCTTCTTCAGGAATGAGGCCCTTCGGGGCACAGGCCCTTCTTCATTCCTGAAGAAGGGCCTGTGCCCGAAACGTCGAATCTCCTGTTCCCTGGATGCTGCCTGACCTGCTGTGCTGTTCCAGCAATAAAGTTTCAACCATCTTCTGCTTCCCTCCCTTCTTAAACAGGGGTGTTACAGTAACCCCATTTTCCATTCCTTGGGGACCCTCCCTGACTCCAGTGGTTCCTGAAAGATCATCACCAATGCCTCCACAATCTTCTCAGCTATCTCCTTCAGAACCCTATGGTGTAATCCATCCGATCTGTGATTTATCCACCTTCAGACCTTTCAGTTTCCCCCTGCACCTTCGCATTAGTAATAGGTACTACACTCACTTCTGACCCCTAACTCACTCGAAGCTCACAGGAAATACTGTTTGTCAAGTCCTGTAAAAATCTTGTATGTGTCAATCAGGTTGTCTCTTGTTCTTCTAAACTCTCAGGAGAACAGGCCCAACCCACACAACCTCTCCTAATAAGGAAGTCTTTCAATACTCAGGATCAACTTAGGGAACCTCAGTGCTTCCAAAGCCACTATACCTTTCCTTAGATAAGGGACCAAAAATGGAGGTGAAAGCAGCGACAGTATTCTTACCAGTTTCTTTCATAAGATTGATGCTTTCCTCTTTTCGCTCATCATATACTCTGGTACCGGCAACTTCTCGCAAAAGTTTCAGTCGCTGAGAGTCTGGAGCTGTTGCCATTTGATTAATCTAATACAAATACAATTCAGAAACCAAAAGCTATTTAAATGGTACATTAACTCAAAGACAATTGAGAAACTAAAACACACACACACTTGCATTATTTGTATAAATTAAGCAAAATTACAATTCCTTGAAAAAAAAACTTACTGAAGCCACATTATTCAAACAAAAAAAGTCCAAAGAAAGCTCCATAGTCTACTTTAAAATTAATATTTCAAAACAGTTATTAAAACTGTTTCTCAGTCCAAGCATTTCAGAAACGTATCTGAATTCTACACTGGAGAGGATTAAAGCAGAGCACAGTATAGCAATCTATCCCATCCAATAAATTGCAGCTTGTGGATGACACAGGAAGATAACAACAACCATAACACTAAGACATTGTCAAACAGACCAACCAGGTTCAAGTTTAATTCAAACTAGAAACTTTATTGCTGGAACAGCACAGCAGGTCAGGCAGCATCCAGGGAACAGGAGATTCGACGTTTCGGGCACAGGCCCTTCTTCAGGAAGAAGGGCCTGTGCCCGAAACGTCGAATCTCCTGTTCCCTGGATGCTGCCTGACCTGCTGTGCTGTTCCAGCAATAAAGTTTCAACTTTGATCTCCAGCATCTGCAGACCTCACTTTCTCCTTTAATTCAAACTAGAAAAGTGTAAAGTTTGGGGTAGTGCAGTGAGAGTCAAGAAGGTTGTAAAATGAGCAATAGACGCGGAGGAGATATGTACCAACATAAATTATCAAAGGCTATTTTCAGATTAATAAAATCTCTGTCAAATGTTTTTCCATGATAATATTCCTTCAAACCCTGATTATATAGAGTATCTTCTTTAAAACTGAATTAAATAACCTTTACATGAACACTGTCATTATACTATTGCTTTAGTTTTTAAATTAGGAATTGCCAATACACATTTCACCCTTTCCTCAGGAAAATTCTGCAACAATTTGCATGGAAATTCAAGAGGATGATTCAGATTGAATTAATCATAGCGAACAAGACAAAGTAAATATGATTCATACAGTGACAATGTCAGCACATGTAGCACCTTACAAAGGCAAATGGAATAAATAATTGATGTGCAATGTACAACTGATGCAGGTAGAGATAGCTATCCTAGAATTACAGACAAACAAAATTAATTTCCTCCCCCCATCCCACCTACATCGCATAAGTAATGAACAAAAGCCTTTGCATACAATTTCCCTGAAAATAGTAAATATAAACACCCGTAGGAGAGACTCGTGGCTAGAGAAGAGCAAACTGGATAATGAAGCTACTGAGTCTCACTGAGAAACTAAACAGCCAGAGACAGTCTCATGACTCACAGGTTGTATCTAACCCAAAAGAGAACCTAAAACAGGTAACTGCCAATTAAAGCATAGAATGTCTTCTTTAAAAAAAAACTCATTGATAGGAACCAGATGTCTATATTTTAAAAATCGTAACTATCAATTTTCACTTTCCTTTCCAAACAACAAAACAGCTCACTTGAATACTCCATTCACCACTGCCACACAGGGCAGGCCAGCTGGGTCTCCTTTCCACCAGATGTATTCCAGCAACCCACCAAGGCTCCTTCAAAAGCAACTTCCAACCCCACAATCTCTACCACCTAGAAAGTCAAAGGCAGCAGATATATGTAAACACAACTGGCTTCAAGTTCCTCTCAAAGCCACATGTCATCCTGACTTAGACCTCTATGATCATTCCATCACTGATGGAGTCAAAATCCTGGTAGTCCCTCCCAAGCTCTTGGAGCATCTACTCAACATGGACCGCACTAGTTTAAGAAGTTGGTTCACCACCACTTTCAAGAACAATTAGGGATGATCAATAAAAGCAGGCCTAGACAGGGACACCCACATACCATGAAGTTTGCTTTTAAATAGCTACTTTCCTCTTTGGTTGTTCAAAACTGTATCAACCAATTTCAATTTTCTCTCCTCATCCATAATTTTAAAAATCCTCTAAGTACAAATCAGCAAAGTGTGGCAAATCAGCAAATCTCTACACAGGTATACTTGTTTTCATCCAAGGATGCTGCCAGTGGTGTAGCCTAGCATTTCATGATGAATGGGCAAAGGGGATTGGTTTCACCTGATCTTTCTTTTGAATCCATGAACTCTGAACTGCAAGAATTTATCTTATTATGGGCTATTATTAAGATTTAAGATAAATTTGCTAACTTGAGGAA
This sequence comes from Chiloscyllium plagiosum, assembly GCF_037043375.1. Classification (NCBI taxonomy): domain Eukaryota; kingdom Metazoa; phylum Chordata; class Chondrichthyes; order Orectolobiformes; family Hemiscylliidae; genus Chiloscyllium; species Chiloscyllium plagiosum. The sequence goes on from NW_028270160.1 coordinate 2,507,857, forward strand.
CTGTTTAGGGGAGCAACACAGATCTATTTAAAGGCCAACTAGGTAAAGTACATGAGGGTGATTGGAACAATGAATGGCTGATGGGATTAAATGAAAAAGGAGAAGGGTATTTGTGTGGAGCTTAAATACCATGTGACAACTGGCTGAATGGCCCGTTTCTGTCTTGAAAATACCATGCAATACTAGGAGCATTTCATTGTGTTCTATTCACCTTTTGATGATCCAAGAAAAAGCATACAAACTGCAACATGCAACAACCACTTGCAATCGCCCTTTTAACACTGGTGAGTAGTTATAATCTTTGTCATATGAATCACAGTTAATAGATGAATTTTTCAATTTTGTCTGTTTTTGTAACATGACTAATGTTCACCTTCGCAGTGTTGACAGCAAACCACACAAAGCTCAGATGGCTCAAATGGTTCACAAAGGAGTCAAAGTGTGTAGGTACTTCGAGTCATCGAAATGAGCCAGAAAGCATGTTTATTTAGCTGCCACAGTTTTCAGTGAACAAACATTATAAGCACCAAACCTACTAACCCCAGATCTCTATCAACTTCACCATTGTTATTTGAATACCAATTTGAATTAAGAGCAGACTTTAAAATAAATGCTTCGGTATAGAGTTGAAAATCCAATAGAATTTTATTTTATTTCATTTTCGGGAATACCATATGTATTTCTAAACTAAATTACCTTTCCTTGCTTGACAATGTAGTAAGGATTGCTCCTAGAAAAGCCAGCACTTTCCAAAAGATTCATGACATCATTTTTCCTATTGAACAAAAACAGGATTGAAATATAATACAAACTATTTGAGGATCTACAGAAGGTATGCAAAAATATTCCTACGTCATTCAAAGGCATTGACGACTTACCTATACTTTAAACTGATTTTTATTTACCAATTTATTAAATCCTTACACTTATAAGGATACTTAGTTCTCAATGCAACAACTTGCAACCTTTTAATTTTAAATTTTCTTTTATAGAACTCCTATATATGTTATACTTCATTTTTTGGTAAAAGTAAGCCTCTTGTTCCAATCGGGAAGCAGACAAGTAACACAGTATCGCACAAAGCATTCATTATGATGTCAGTAAAAAGGCCAAGTACTACACATGCTGGAAATCTGAAATGAACATTGAACGCTGGACAAACTCAGCAGTTCTGGCAGCATCTGTGGAGAAAGAAACATGTTTCAAGTTTTAATGTTTGAAGTCTGGCATGGTTTTTCTTAGGATCTGAAAGATGCTGGAAAATAAGAGAGCAGATGGTATATAGAGGCACAATGAAAAAGACAAAGTGATTACTTTTGATGGATTTTTTAAACTTCTCCACTATTTGCATTGGATCTCTATACCACTGCTCTCTTGTTCCTCCTCTGCCTGTCAAAAGTATTAAAAAAAAGTTGTTTTCAAACATTTTTCAGTTCTTAAGAAGAGTTATACCAGACTCAAAAGGTAATTGTTTCTCTTTCCACAGATACTGCCGCACTTGCTGAAGTCTCGAATATTCTGTGTTTACTCATAATGACATGTCCTCTGGTGACTTTCCTGTTAATCTTCTTGTGAAGATTTCCATCCCTTGGTATTTCTGTCACTAGTTTCACATTTTATAAGCAACTTGTATTACTATACAATTAACATTATAATACTTTCCATATATAAGTTGTTAGGGCATAGCTGATTACAGCAGGAATCCACCAATAACAACTTGTATAATAAATGTATCATTAGGAACTCCCATAATCTGAGCTTTTCAGTTGCAATGTTATCAACAAGTCTATCCTCTCTGGATTTGCACCCAACATTTCCACTCAAGAAAGTACACATGACTGGCAATAAATTGTCAATCTCCAGTTTCCTCAAAGGGGTAGTGGCGGACTGCCTTCTTGAACCATCAAGAACTGTTTGTTATAACTGAGTAGCTTATTAGGTTACTTTAGAGGGCAGTTGAGAGTCATCCACACTGGTGTGGAACTGGTATTACATTCAGAACACACAGAATAACACAGTAAATTTCCTATTCTAAAAGGACATAGTCAACTAGTTAGTCTCTGTCTCAACAATCTGACAGCTTCACGGTCATGTTTAATGGTAACAGCTTACTTTAAGCTGAAATCAAGACATCAAAATGGCAGGATGTAAATTCAGATTCTTTCATTATAGATTGAAACTCCGAATTACCAATCAAGTAACATAACACTGTAGTACCATACCTTATATGTATTGTGCACAGAATAGAATTTCGCAAAATAGCAAAAATGAATAAAGTACGCAAGCAAAAATAAGTAACCTACGTCACCATTTTCTTGTCTAAAAAATATTGATCCTTCTTTGCCCCAATGACACGACGGAGAGAAACCTCTTCTTTGTCGATCTGCAGGAATAAAATAAAAACTGTAATAATTCCAGCTTTTCAAACTCAATGTTGATAAATATAACTCAACTAGGTCTATAACCAAAACTTTTATCCTTTACTTGTGCACAAAATATGAGTATCACTGTTAAACCACTACAATTGATGTGTAAATAAAGCCCGAGTACTGTTCAGAAGAGTTCCAGATTTTTGACCACAGCAATAATGAAGGAATAGCAATACAGTACCAAGTCAGGATAACATATGGCTTGGAGGGAAACTTGCAGGTGCTGGTATTCCTATGCATCTGCTGCCCTTCTCCTAGGTTATAGAGGTTAAGAGTTTGGAAGATGCTGTCAAAGTTTGGAGAATTGCTGCAGTGCATCTTATAGATGATTCACATTGCTGTCGTTATCGCTAAAGATGCAAGCAGTCAATACTTTAGGTAGAGGATCAGTGGCTTAATCCTAATGATATCAAAGTTCTTGAGTATTGTTTGAGCTGCTCCCATTCCAGGCAGGTGGACATTATTCCATCATACTCCTGATTTGTGCCTTGCCGATGGTTGATGGTGTACAGGGTTCAGAGTGCCAGGTTCAACTTTTCTGTAAAACTTTGATACAGCCAAATAGCCCACTAGACCATTTCAGAAGGAGATTAAGATTTAACAATAAACTACCAGCATTAATACAATTTTCCATCAACTCCAGGGGTTCCCTGCTCTCTGACAATACAGAAGTAGATCTGTGTTACAGGAAGACTGTCTGACCTAGTTACTCTTTTCAATCACTTAAGAAAAATTAATACCCTTATATGCCACTATTCAACATCCAGATAAATGTGTATATACACACACACACACATATATTTATAATATAATCAGACATCATACATCACAAAAGGAAGACGTTTGTCCTAGCTTGGGTTGCAATTTTTATGGATGTGGAGAAACAGAGAGATCTTTTTGAATGTATGCAGAGATCACCAAGGTGGCAGGACAGGTGGAAACAGCCATCTGCTTTATTAATAAGGTTATAGAGCACAAGAGCAAAATGATGCTGAATTTATGCAGGACATTTGTTAGAACCTAGCTGGAATACTGTTCGGGGCTCCACTCTGTCAGAAGGATGTGAACCCACGGAGGAATTTTTTTTTTGGCAGATGAGATTTATAAACATGGTTCCAAAGATGAGAAACTTCAGTCAAAGATAAATTGAAGAGGTTTGGACTGTTCTCTTTTCAGAGAAGGCTAAAAGGAGATCTGACAGAAATTTTCAAAATCATGACAGGTCTGGAGAGAGCAGATTGGGAGAAAATGTTCCTGCTCATGAAATAATCGAGAATGAGGGCACACATTTGAAGTAATTTACAAAAACAGCAAATGTGATGAGTGGAAACTTTCACAGAGTGATAGGTGCGTCTGGAGTGTTCTACCTGAAAGTGTAGTCAAAAAGGGTTCAACTGGAATATTCAAGATGGTACGGCATGATGATTTCTATCCGAATACTGTTTATGGGTACAGGGAAAAGGTAGGACAGTCAAAGTTGTCTTCAATAGAACCACGGATGGAAATGTGTTGCTGGAGAAGCGCAGCAGGTCAGGCAGCATCTAGGGAACAGGAGAATCGACGTTTCGGGCATTAGCCCTTCTTCAGGTTTCCTGAAGAAGGGCTAATGCCCGAAACGTCGATTCTCCTGTTCCCTAGATGCTGCCTGACCTGCTGCGCTTCTCCAGCAACACATTTCCATCTCTGATCTCCAGCATCTGCAGACCTCATTTTCTCTTCAATAGAACCACGTATACTTGTCAAACGCAATACATTGACAGCAGCTACAAACTAAAACTCCTGTTCTCAGATCATGGCTCTTTTCTCCTAGAAGGAAGGTCACATCATCAGGGAACGCACACAATTAAAATTAATGTAAACTATTTATTCTTTTAACTCAATGGATAAAATACTTACAGGTAATCTATTGTCTGAATTGTCAAATATAATTTCGACAAATGCGGAAATGACACGAGGTCCAGTTCCTTCCTATAAATAAACAAAATTTAAAGATAACAAGACTTGAAAGTTGAAACTACATGTCATTTTGAAACAGTCAGTCCACAAGAAAAGGATTCAATGATATACACAACTTGCATTTATGTTGCACTTATAACATTTAAAAACCTGCACCTTGCAGGGGTATCAAAAAATTGAGATGAAGCCATATAAGTATTAAGGTAGAACATGGTCAAAGAGGTAGGTTTTAAGGAGTGTCTTAAAGGAAGAAAGCAAAGTAGTGCAGTTTAGGGATGGAATCGGAGAATTTGGAGGTCCAAGTAGGTGAAGGCATGGCCACTCATGGAGAAGCAACAAAAATAAATATTGGGACTTGTCAAGGTCTAGATTTTGTATACATATCTCAGAGGAGTTCAGAGGAAAGTGGAGATTAGAGATAGGTAGAGGCGAGGCCATGAAAACAAGGATGAGAATATTAAAATCAAGACAATGCTCATCCAGGAGCTAACTTCAGTCAGTAAGCACAGGAATGACAGATGATTAGCATTTGGTGCAAATTAGATTAGATTAGATTAGATTAGATTACCTACAGTGTGGAAACAGGCCCTTCGGCCCAACAAGTCCACACCAACCCTCTGAAGAGCAACCCACGCAGACCCATTCCCCTACATTTACCCCTTCACCTAACGCTATGGGCAATTTAGCATAGCCAATTCACCTAACCTGCACATCTTTGGACTGTGGGAGGAAACCGGAGCACCTGGAGGAAACCCACGCAGACACTGGGAGAATGTGCAAACTCCACACTGACAGTTGCCCAAGGCGGAATTGAACCCTGGCGCTGTGAGGCAGCAGTGCTAACCACTGTGCCACCGTGCCACCCAAATTGCGACTTAGGCTGCAGAGTTTTCAATGACTTGAAACTTAGAGATACAAACCAGCCATAAGTGCGTCAAGTGAATTAAGTCTACAGGTAACAAAGGCATGAACAATCGTTACAGCAGATGAGCTGAGGCAGGGACGGAGTTCAGTGATGTTACAAGAATGGAAACAGGCAGTACTAGCAATAGTGCAGACAAGGCTAAAAACTCATTTCGGAGTCAAATATAACACCTGTCAGAAAGAGGAATGGAGTCAGAGCATGTTATCCATTTGTAAAACAGAACTAACTTCATTTCTTGAGCTAAACGTACAGGCCATTCTGCTAATAACATGCATTTCGTCAACTCAAACTGGTTGTAACACAATTGACAAATAGATCCTGTTTCTAAAGCTTGAACTTTTAAAAACGTGTGTTGGCTATAACGCGATTGCATTGTCAACATTTAAAGTGCTATTTTTATGTAGCATGGGTTCATACAAGAACACAACCATTGCGTTATAGAAGAGCTACCTGAATACCTATATATAATGAGAATAGATTAAACAAATAAAACTATGTAATGATTCTTAACATATTTATTAGTAACTTTCAATCGATATAGTATTGACTCTGGAATTAATGAGCTCAAAAGTTGAAAACAGCCAATTCAACAATTGTTTTAAGATTAGTACAAAACTAGTTGACAATCTTACGCTACAGAATTAAATAAACATCAGTAGGTGGAAACACAGAAAATTGAAGTCCTAACAAAATATGCAAAATGCTCTAGCTAATGTTAAGAGTAAGAACAGCAGGATTATTCACCTAATCTCAAACAATCATACGATTTAATGCCAGATGGTATTGTAATTAACTCATGTTTATTTGCCTGTATATTTATGAAATATATGGAAGTTAATTCGGCATCCAATGTTCAACCTGGTCGCAACCAAATAAGCACCCAACATTATTTTCATTGCCAGCACTGATTATGAAGTTAATTTTCATTTCAAAATCTCACAAAACACTTTCAATGGCAATCCCCTTTTATCCAACTTGTTTGTGAAATCAAAATTCTTGCAAACCTATACATCTTAGAACTGCTGCAGTCTAGAAACATCAGCTGATAAAGGCATGATATTTCTGCATAAAAATCAATACTACAATGACTCCATGTTACTTATGCTTACTACTGCTATTGTGGAAGTGTGCCAAGTAGAATAGAAAGGAGCTTTATACTGATTAGGAACTCATGATCCATACGTTTCCTGACAGTCAGTTCTGGACTAACATAAAGACTAGGGAATGGTGGAACAGAGAGAAACTTCTCTTTGCCCTGACAGGACCACCCCAAGCTGCTCTTTTCCATTTGACTGCCTTCATAGCTTAAAGTTTTAAGCTCGAATCTCTGCATGATTTCCTTCAACATGGAAGGCGACAGCTGGCCTTGCGACAATATAGCAAAGGCCAGACCTGTGGATTTGCAAAAAGTTCAAATCTCTTAGATATTGGTCAGGCAAAAAAAAATCGCCACTTTAATGCAGTCAGTCAACTTCTTGTGCTTCCTTGTAAGTGCCCCTCACTGCAGTAGCAAACATTACAATACACTTTTTTTTTCTGGGAAAAGTTTAACAAAATAGCCTAACGACTTCCTCCACACAATTTCTCAACACTTTGGAAAAATGCTTTAACAGTCAAATCAGTTTAGCAAAATCGGTATAAAACAGAAATTCAGCACTTCTGACAGCATTTGTGGGGAAAAAAGCAGTGCTAATTTTGAGTCCATATTTCAACAAATCTTTCCATGCATTCTACCCTTCCTGATGGTAATAAAAATAGCCTACATATTATATTCTTGGGTGTTTGGAGTCTTTGGTTCACCACGGACCATCAAGTGCCCCACAATAATTCACAATACTTAAAGGTAACAAACACGTAGATTAATTTCTGCAAAACAAAATAATGTTAGTTATAACACAATACATTTGATATGAATGTCATTTTAATATTTTGGCAGGAATACTTACATGAAGTAGAGCAAGTCTCTGCTCTGGGCGAAGGTGACTGAACTCATCACTAAGCACAAACTGAATTGCTGCAAACGAGAGGTAAAAGAATCAGGAAAAATGGAAAGTGGGAGGAGAGAGAGAAAAATGTTATTCAAAATGGATACACTACTACTCAATGAAGGGCAACAGAGTCAGTTCAATATTCCAGCAACAATAGACCTTCAATAAGTTTCAGGCTGGTATCAAATATGCATCAGCAAACCAAATATCATAATATGCTACGGTACAAGAGAAGCTGCAGGATTAACCATACAAGTGAAATTAGAATGTTGAAAAGTCCTGTTTTGTAGGTACTCACTTGATTCTAAACAGAACCTGAAAGTTTGCAATCCTAACAATGTAATTTCATCTTGTACAATCTAAAATTAAATCTAATTGCTGCATCTTTTACTGTAAATAATTTATCTAAACTGAATCCTAGGACAGAAATATGAAACTTCAATTCTGAAAATTTTCCATAAACTTTTAGCACTACCCAAGTAGCCACCTGCATGTTCTTCCATATAGCAATTTATAATATTTGCCATTTGAAAAATTTTAAAAGCCTGAAAAACAGAAGGCATCTTGTTTATCATTTGCTTTATACTAGTATTTCATGCTTTCTCAACTCCAGAAATCTCACCAGACTGAAGAAACCTGACAGGAGTCTTCATTACATACAATGGAGTCAGCTATTACGAGGGGGCATAGCTTTAAATTAAGGGGTGATAGGTATAGGACAGATGTTAGGGGTAGATTCTTTACTCAGCGAGTCGTGAGTTCATGGAATGCCCTGCCAGAGCAGTGGTGGACTCTCCCTCTTTATGGGCATTTAAACGGGTATTGGATAGGCATATGCAGGATAGTGGGCTAGTGTAGGTTAGGTGGGCTTGGATCAGCGCAACATCGAGGGCCAAAGGGCCTGTACTGCGCTGTATTTTTCTATGTTCTATGTTCTAATTCCTGAAGAAGGGCTTATGCCCGAAACGTCGATTCTCCTGTTCCTTGGATGCTGCCTGACCTGCTGCGCTTTTCCAGCAATACATTTTCAGCTCTGATCTCCAGCATCTGCAGTCCTCACTTTCTCCTCTTCATGCTAACACCATTCTGTAGCCTTCACACAAGTACATTCAAAAAAAGCAACAAAAGGAACTACTTTTCTAAGATTCTTTCCCTCAACTTTACTTTCAACTGAGAATTTCCATAGCAGCATGCTGTGATCTAAAATGTCATGTATTCAATTATGGCCCTAGTACATGCAAACAAGAGTTTCATCTTCACTACTTTACCAAGCGGTTTCTTATAAAGGTTATTGTCAATAATACAAAACTCAAGTTTAAATACAATATTTTACATACATTTAATTCATATCATGAATTCTCAAACTACAGCGGAGAGCATTTTGAGTGTGTACAAGATCAATCTACTTATGTCTTGACATCAATTATTTTGAAATTTTAAAAAATATCCTTGAAATTAAAAAATGTCAGCTCTTACCATAAAAAAAGTTACTCTTTCCAGATCCATTTCGGCCAACTGAAGAGAAAGAAATATGATTAGATGCTGTTAAAACAATTATCTCTCTCCACTACTTTCACTATAAAAAAAACTATCATTCCAAAAACATAAGAACAAGTAAAAGTTGAGTGAAAATATACATGAAAAATAACTGACCAAATTACAGAACAAGGCAAAAAATTTGGAATAACAAAGCTACATTCTCCAGTTTACACACGAGTGGCAAACTCTGCCAAACACAACCAGTTTTCCATTAAAGTATTTTTCCCTAAAGTAAAAGTCAGACAAAATAGCATTTAAACTCTACAACATTGATTACATTCCAAAATAATGCATTTACGTTCATTACATTTTGTCAGTGAATTGTTCACAATTATTGCCATATATTGTATTGAAATGAACAGTCAATTCAGATTTATGAACAAAAAAATTAATAGCTCACAACCTGCCTCAGAATTATTCAATACATTCCTTTAGATGCTCTAATTGACCACAACAGTGATCAGCATAATAAAGTACCACATATGAGGTTTTGTGGCACAGTGGATAGTGTTCCTTCATTTGGGATAATTTCAAGTTTACTCCAGAACTTGATAATCACAGAAGAATCATTCACAACAAGGGTAAATTGGCTCATCAACCACCTATAGAAACATTCCACTACAAGAACAGACAGTAAGTGTTTGAGATAGATATAACTGATGCAAATGAGAAATATAATGGGGTGGATCAGTAAGTTTGCAGAAGACTTGAAAACTGGCTTGGTGGCTGACAGCGAGGAGCGTGATCTTAGATTACAGAAAGACATAGATGGATTGGCCAGATGGGCAGATCACTGGCAGACAGAATATAAGTGGGAGGTGATGCACTTTGGAAGTAACAAGACAAGGGAGTATTTTTATTTAATGAATGGTAGGACATGAGGAAGAGAGGGATTTTGGGATGCTTGCCCACAGATCTTCGAAGGAGGAAGGACAGGTTAATAGGATAGTCAAGCAATACTGAACATTTCTCTTGGTCAGTCACAGCATAGATTATAAAAGGGAGTTTATACTGGAGCTGTACAAGGCTTTGGTTGGGCTACAACTGCAGTACTGTGTGCTATTCTGGTCAGTGCACAATAGGAAGGAAGTCATTAAATTGGAGGGGTGCAGAGAAGATTCACTAAGGTGCTGCCTGGGATGGAACATCTTAGCTACAAAAAGTAACTGAATAAGCTCAGGTTGTTTTAATCAGAGTAGAGAAGGTTGATGGGGGGGATCTGATAGAGGTGTTTGAGATTTTGAGGAAAATGGACAGGGTGAATAGAAAACAGCTATCCCCCTTAGCTGAAGGATCAGTTACAAGGGACACACTTTTAAAGGTGAAACGCAGGTGGCTAGAGGAGACTTGAAAAAAATGTCTTTCACCCAGGCGCATGGTAAAACTGCCTGGAAGGGTTGTTCCATAAAACCTTTAAGAATTGCTTGGGTCGAGCACTTCATTTTTCATAATATTCAAGGGTATGGGCCTAGTGCTGGAAAGTGGGACTAATGTAGATTTAGTGTGTTTTTGGTGGTACAGGTTTGAGCCATAGTGCCTCTGGTGTACAGTGTAATTGTCCAGCTCTTGCTTTTACAGTCTCCTGGTTAGCAAGGGGACATACATAGCTTAAACGAAGCGGCACGTGCTGAGCAACAACTTGCTCACTGACTCTCAGTTTGGGTTCTGCTAGGACCATTCAGCTCTTGCCTCATTACAGTCTTAGTTTAAAAATGGACAGAAGAGTCAAACTCTAGGAGTTGAGGAGAGATTGACTTCTGTTGGTATCAAAGCTGCATTTTACCAAATACGGCAGATCTTTGAAAGTTGCCACCCAGGTAAATAGTGCGGTGAAGAAGGCATATGGCGTACTGGCTTTTATTGGTAGAGGAACTGAGTTCCGGAGTACTGAGGTCATGTTGCAGTTGTATAAGACTCTGGTGCGGCCGCATCTGGAGTATTGTGTGCAGTTTTGGTCGCCATACCATAGGAAGGATGTGGAGGCACTGGAACGGGTGGTTTACCAGAGGAGGTTTACCAGGATGTTGCCTGGTATGGTAGAAAGATCGTATGAGGAAAGGCTAAGGCACTTGGGGTTGTTTTCATTGGAGAAAAGAAGGTTTAGGGGTGACTTGATAGAGGTGTACAAGATGATTAGGGGTTTAGATAGGGTCGACAGTGAGAATCTTTTTCCACATATGGAGTCAGCTATTACAAGGGGGCATAGCTTTAAATTAAGGGGGGGGTAGGTATAGGACAGACGTTAGGGGTAGGTTCTTTACTCAGCGAGTCGTGAGTTCATGGAATGCCCTGCCAGTAGCAGTGGTGGACTCTCCCTCATTATGGACATTTAAGCAGGCATTGGATAGGCATATGGAGGATAGTGGGCTAGTGTAGGTTAGGTGGGCTTGGATCGGCGCAACATCGAGGGCCGAAGGGCCTGTACTGCGCTGTATTCTTCTATGTTCTATTTTCTATGTTCTATCAAGGACTCCTAGCAAAATGGGATTCAGGTAGAAATGTCTCCAATGATTGCAGTCATACCTGGCACAAAGGAAGATGGTTGCAGTTGCTGCAAGTCAATTCAACAAATCCAAGAGATCAATGCAGGAGTTCCTCAAGATAATGTCCTAGACTCAACCGCCTTTAGCTGCTTCATCAAAGACCTCCCCTCCATCATACCTTAGAGGTGGGGACATTCATTGGCAACTGCACAATATTCAGCATGATTCACTACTTTTCAGATAGTGAAGCAGTTCACTTCACAATGCAGCAAAACGCAGACAAAAATCCAGTTTGAGATAACAGGGGGAATGTAATATTCATGCCACTCAAATGGCAAGTACTGACCATCTCTAAGAGAATCCATCCATTACCCTTTGAAATCAATGGTGCTACCATCACACAGCTCTCCATCATCAATATCCTGGGAGTTACCATTGATCAGAAACTGAGTTGGACGAGTCATATCAATGCTGTGGCTACAAAAGTAGGTCAGAAGCTAGGGATCATGCAGTGAATAACTCACTTCATGGCTCTCCAAAGCCTGTCCACCATCTACAACATAGAGCATAGAACAGTACAACACAGTACAGGTCCTTCAGCCCTCTATGTTGTGCCGACTGTTTATCCTACTCTAAGATCAAACTAACCTACATACCCTTCATCGTACTATCTTCCATGTGCCTATCCAATACTTGCATAAACGTCCCTAATGTATCTGACTGTACTACCACCGATGGCAATGCATTCAACACATTCACCACTCTGAGTGAAGGACCTACCTCTAACATCTTCCCTAAGCCTTCCTCCAATCATCTTAAAGTTATGCCCCCTCGTGATAGACATTTCTGTCAAAGGAAAAAGGTCTCTGGCTATCCACTCTATCTATGCCTCGTCACCTGATACACCTCGATCAAGTCACCTCCCATCCTTCTTCGCTCCAATAGCCCTAGCTCCCTCAACGCTTCTTCATAAGACCAGCCCTCCAGTCCAGACAGCATCCTGGTAAATCTCCTCTGCAGCATCTCTCAAGCTTCTACATCTTTATGAGGCAACCAAAACTGAACACAATATTCCAAGCGTGGTCTAACCAGGGCTCTTTTGAGCTGCAGATTAACCTCACGGCTCTTAAAAATCAATCCCTCTGCTAATGAAAGCCAACACACCATACACCTTCTTAGCAACTCTATCAACTTGGGTGGCAACTTTGAGGGATCTATGGACAACACATATTGAAAAGCAGCAGTGCAGAGTAGAGTCACAAAACCAGAGTCATTGAGCACGGAAACAGACCCTTCGGTCCAACATGTCTACACCGATCAGAACATCCCAATCTGACTTAGTCTCATTTACAGCATTTGGCCCATATCCCTCTAAACCTTTCCTATTCATATACCCACACAGATGCCTTTTAAATGTTGTAACTGTATCAGACTCCACCACTTCCTCTGGCAGCTCATTCATACACATTCTGGTGTGAAAAAAATTACCCTTCAGCTCCTTTGTAAATTTGTTCCCCTGACCTTAAACCCAACGCCTGATAGTTTACACACTGGGGGGCACCCTCGTCATCTGTTGCCTTCGCTCTTACGCGCCCCCCCCCCCTCGGTCTACAACATAAAAACCAACATTTTCCAGCCGCTTTCAGTTCTGAACAAGCGTTACATCAGACTCTAGATATTAGCAGTTTCTCTCTACACAAAACTTTCCCGATCTGCTGACTTCCTTCAGCATTTACAGATGCATTGCAGAAAATCAAGATTCTTTATGAGCACACCTTCCAAATCTATGACCACCACCATCTACAAGAACAAGGGCAGCAAATATATGGGGAATACCACCCCCACCACCTGCATATTCCCCATCTTAACTTGGAAATATACAGCCATTCTTTCTCACTCAGACAAAAGTCTCCTCAGAGACTGCAGTAGTTCAAGAAAGCTGCGTGTCACCTTCTCAAGAATATAAGCAGTGGGCAATAAACATTGGCCCAGCCAGGGAGGCTTGCACCCCATAAGCATATTTTTAAAAAGCAGTTTGATGGACTTGCCTAAATGAGTGCAGCTCCAAACAAACTTAAGACATGTGACACTGTCCAAAACAAAGCAGCCTGCTTGACTGGCACCAAGTCCACAAACATCCACTCCCTCCAACACCAGAACCTAGTAGATACACACTGCTACATATACAAGGTGGATTGCAGAAATTCACCAAGGTTGCTTGGACAGCACTTTCCAAACTCAACAAGACAAGGGTAGTGGATACCATCACTTCCAAGCCACGCACAATCCTGACTTTGAAGTTCATTGTCATTTCTTCACTGTCACTGGGGCAAAATCCTGACACTCCTCCCTAAGAGCACTGTGGCTATAACTACACCAAGTTAGAAAGTTGTATCCAAAACTGACTTAGTGACAGGATTCAGAGGGTGATGGGAGAAGGTTGTTTGTGTGACTGCGGCCCAGTGTGCAGTGGTATCCACAGGGATTACTAAGAGGTCTCTTATTGCTTATGATATTCATAAATGATATAGATAGGAACATGTGTGTGTGTGGGGTGGTGGTGGGGGGGGGGGGGGGGGGGGGGAGGAAGGAATGATACATACATTTGCAGGTGGCACAGGGTTTGGCCAGGTGGTTAACAATGAGGAAGAAGGTACTTGGTTACAGGAGGAGTGCACTGGACAAATTGACAGATCAATGGCAGTTGGAATTCAATCCTTTAAAAAGTACTTGAATGAACACTTGAAGTGTCATAACATTAAAGATTATGGGCTTAGTGTGGGAAACATGTGGTAGTAGTATAGGTTTTGCAGTATAAACCCAATGGCCCATGCTATACTGTATGACTTTATGAACTGCAGAGGTTCAAGAAAACACCTCACTACTACCTTCTCAAGGATAATATAGAAACACTGGTCAAACCAGCAAAGTTCACAGCCCTGGAGTGATTTTGTTTCAGTAGTTTACTTGATGTGGACTGGCAGCTCCGAAGCTGCAGCCTCTGGCAACTTGGCCAAATTGATCGTCAGAAACAGACAAATATGTGCTCTGACTGCATCACGCATCAAAACATATTACTTGATGTTTTAAAAAATTGTATGCATGGAAAAATTGCTCTCTCCAATGTTAGATTTCTCTCAAAATTCCTACTAACAAATTAAAAAGCAAACATTTTTCTAACCTTCAGCTGCATCTCTCAGTTTTCTCAGTATTTTTCATTGTTATTTGCTCACTCACTAAATTTCTCTCAGCTGGCATTCATTTATTAAATTGTAAGCATTATCAGGGAGTCAAGTTCTCTCTCGTTATATAGCAGGGAAGTTCTCAAGCTCAAGGAGAACAGCTATTCTTGGTCAGAGCTTTCTTCATTAATACCTTCTATCGGGCGGATTGAGAAATGCAATTGCATTGTGTATCCACTGAATGGGATCACTTAGTAACCAGAAATCAAGATTTGTGCTCTAATTCTATGACGTATTTTTACATTCCTCATTCACACAAGTCACAGTTAAATCCCTGTTCAGAACAAGGGAAATTTCACTTCTCCACTATGAAAGGCTTATCAATCTTTCCCAAGGGGCATAGATGATGTAAATTTAAAGTCCAACAATGACAGAACCACTGAAGACTAAAATTCAACACAGAAACAACTGACAGTGTACTCTAGAAAGCAATGAGGATTTAGTGCACAAAACAGAAAAACAATTTCATTGGTCTTCAGTGAAGTATAACAATGGGTATCAAAAAGGTTTACCTCCCAAGTTGAAAGGCTTAATAAGCACAAATAATTATTAAAATAGCTAAATGATTATACATAAAATCCTTCTAAAGCAGGGAAACTGCAAGAGTACAGATCATCTCAACTTTCACATTCATATGGATATAAATCATTGGTTAACATATACAGAAACACACCCTTTTCTACACCCCAACAGAGTACCTTAACTGCAATGTCTCAGAAAACACAAACTTAAAACAATAACCACACAGCTTTATTCTGTAAAAACTTTATTCGCTCTATTTTAAACCAGCATTTCATCTTCCCAATCATTACTACTTAAACATTTATCTTCCTGACACTGAAAGAGTTCAAAACCTCAGTTTGGGAATAACACTCAAAGTTAAGTCCTCATCACTCCAGCTTTAATTCTACACCTGCTCTTTAACCCAAAATATAATTCTTTCCCTGTACTATTTTCTGCTTTTTGGAGAACAGTCAAACGTGCAACCACTCTGCATCATCAACATCTTCACAAATAGAAAAATGAATAATCAGTAAATTTTGTTGTTACCATCAAAATTGAAGTAACAGCTGTTCTCTTTCAAGTACTATTATTGAAATGGAACTAGCACAATGGTGACAGTGACAATGTCACTGGACTAGGAATCCAGAAGCCCAGGTGAACATTTGAGACCTCAAGAATTACAATGGTAGTGCCCCTGTCAGAGGCGGACGGCCTGGGCTTAAGTATCACCTACATACTTCTGAACAGGGAGACTAAACATATCAAAAGGCCTTGACAAGGCTTTCTTTTGGCACTCAAACCAAAGAAATTGCAATCTAGATTATGCATCTAATACAGAATGCAACCAAACAGTAAGAATTCAATCAAAAATCAGATTGACAAAATTCTTATTAACAGCCACAAGAAACTCCAGTCCTGTTTTGTGTGAACTTTATCTTAACATCTTTAGAATATCTTAAAGTCAGAATCTAATGAGTTCAATCCCAAAATTGATATTCTAAAGTAATCTTAATCATAACCAAATTAACTTCAAATTTTGTCAATGTAAACAAGTTGAAAATTGATTCATCTTGTATCAGAGTTTACAATACAAACACACAACCAAGCAATAAAATTATTTTGAAGTAGTTAACAAGAAAATTTATCATAGACAAGCAAGCATTCTGGAAAATCCTTTTTGAACTCGCATCGTCAGAAACTTACCTATAACATTATGCTTGGAGCTGAAAGGATCGACAATTGTTTGATCCCTGTAGCTGCGGAAACCCTGGATAATCACCTAGAAGAAAAGAAATGGAAGTAACTTTAGCTTTCAGTTTTATAAAATTAAATCCCACACTTTAACCTTTACATCTACAGCTCTCATCAATGAAAATAACTTTCTCGCATCAAAATCCTACCATAATTCCTATCCAAGAGCAGAAAACAAAAACATTATCCAGACCAAAATGGGGAAAGAGGTTAGAAATAAATTATTTGGATTAATTGAGATACTTTGTGTATTTTTTAAACCCGACTACATTTTCCTTTTAAATTTAAAAATGCTACAGGTTCAAGTCTCATTCAGGTCTTGAGCAGAAAGGTCAAAGCTGATTCAGTCCAGTAAGTTGGGTGCACTGCACTGTCAGAAGTGACATCTTTCAGTCAAGATGTTAAACTGAGGCCTTGATTACCTCATAGACAACCAGAAATGATTGCACAGCACTATTTTGAAGAGCAAGGATTTATCCCTGGTGACCTAGAAAATATTTCTCTCTTCATTAACAGATGAAAAAGATGATCACATAATTGCCCACTGAAATTCCTTCATCACAAAATACTTCATTCACTGCAAACTATTCGGGAAATCCTTACAGTGCAAATGGTGCTATATAAACCTAAGTCTATCTTTATGAAGAGTTTCCAAATCAGGCAAAAGGACTGACAGCATCCTGGGATCAAAACTAGCTATTTCTAACTGTTCAAATTCATCACAGTGCTTTGCTAATACAAAGAAAATAATCAAAATTTCACACTAACACATTTTTCCTGGTATGACTGAACTATAACTTTCAAATAGGTCACCAGTTGAAATTCTATCTTCGCCCAAACTTGCACTTATGGTCGAAACGGACTTGAATTGATCCATGGTGCTGGTGCACATGCGGTTCATGGTAAGTGAAGCCAAGAACAAATGCTGCAGGAAATATCTCCTCACCTCACCATTTAATTAGGCTATTAATGAAGGCCTGCCCAGAAAGGTTGGCCTGCAAAATAGAAAATCTGACAAGACTATCTATTTAAGGATCACAGCTTTCCACAAAAAGGGACAAGTTACAACTGCAGCGAAATAAAACGCACGAATACTTCATAACCTGGTGTTGTGTGATTTTTAACTTTATCCACCTCAGTCCAACACCAGCTCCTCAATATCATTTTTTTTTTCATTTCTGCAGCATTGAGGTGCTAAGAGGTCTAACAAGGGAGGATGATCCCACCTGGGGAGGAAATTCACTGCCCAGTGTAAGCAGTGAGAGAGGGTTTCAATCAATTTGTTGAAGTTTTCTTGCTCCCACATACCTGGTTCCAAATAATGAAGAAGTGTGCTGGTATCACAAGGAAATTAAATGCATGTATTTTTCACTTTATTTCCTCCACATTTCTTGGAAGGGCCCATTCTACACAATCACTACTCATTTCATAGAAGAATACAGCGCAGTACAGGCCCTTCGGCCCTCGATGTTGCGCCGATCCAAGCCCACCTAACCTACACTAGCCCACTATCCTCCATATGCCTATCCAATGCCCACTTAAATGCCCATAATGAGGGAGAGTCCACCACTGCTACTGGCAGGGCATTCCATGAACTCACGACTCGCTGAGTAAAGAACCTACCCCGAACATCTGTCCTATACCTACCCCCCCCCTTAATTTTTGAGTGGGAGCAGCGGCCGAGTAAAGGCGAACCCGGGAGACTACAGCTAAGGTAAGACAGTTTGTTTCAAAATTACTTACCTGTAGCGGGCAGCGGTGTTTTTTTTTCTCTCTTCACAAAAAGAGCGGGAGCAGCAGAGGAAGTGACGGCAAACAGAGGGGCAGCCGGGAAGGAGAACTGTGAGTATAAATACTCACCCTTTAATCACCAACGGTCATTTGAGTGGGAGCAGCGGAAGTGAGGTTGGAGCGCATAGCTGGGCGGGAAGGTAAGTGATTAGTATTTGAGTGGGTGTGTCCAGGAAGCTTTTCTAACGCAGTATGTAGATTGTCCAACCAGAGGGGAGGCCACATTGGATTTGGTACTCGGTAATGAACCGGGACAAGTGGTGGGCTTGTTAGTGGGTGAACATTTTGGTGATGGTGACCACAATTCTGTGACTTTCACCTTGGTTATGGAGAGAGATAGGTGCGCACAACAAGGTAGATTTTATAATTGGGGGAAGGGAAATTACGATGCTGTAAGGCAGGATTTGAGGAGCATACGTTGGGAGCATAGGCTGTCAGGGAAGGATGTGGTGGAAATGTGGAACTTTTTCAAAGAGCAGATACGACGTGTCCATGATATGTATGTACCTATCAGGCAGGAAAGAAATGGTCGTGTGAGGGAGCCTTGGTTGACGAGAGAGGTTGAATGTCTGGTAAAGAGGAAGAAGGAGGCTTACATAAGGTTGAGGAAACAGGATTCAGACAGAGCAGTGGAGGGATACAGGATAGCCAGAAGGGACCTGAAGAAAGGGATTAGGAGAGCTAAGAGAGGGCATGAAAAATCGTTGGCGGATAGGATCAAGGATAACCCCAAGGCATTTTATGCGTATGTGAGAAACCTGAGAATGACGAGAACGAGGGTAGGTCCGATCAAGGACAGTAGTGGGAGACTGTGTATTGAGTCGGAAGAGATAGGAGAGGTCTTGAACAAGTACTTCTCTTCAGTATTTACGAACGAGAGGGACCGTATTGTAGAAGAGGAGAGTGTGAAACGGACTGGTAAGCTAGAAGAGATACCTGTTAGGAAGGAAGATGTGTTGGACATTTTGAACAACTTGAGGATAGATAAGTCCCCCGGGCCTGACTGGATATATCCTAGGATTATGTGGGAAGCAAGAGAGGAAATTCCAGTACCGTTGGCAATGATCTTCTCGTCTTCACTGGCAACGGGGGTGGTACCAGGGGACTGGAGAGTAACGAATGTTGTGCCCCTGTTCAAAAAAGGGAATAGGGATAACCCCGGGAATTACAGGCCTGTTAGTCTTACTTCTGTGGTAGGCAAAGTAATGGAAAGGGTACTGAGGGATAGGATTTATGAGTATCTGGAAAGTCACTGCTTGATTAGGGACAGCCAGCACGGATTTGTGAAGGGTAGGTCTTGCCTTACAAGTCTTATTGAATTCTTCGAGGAGGTGACCAAGCATGTGGATGAGGGTAGAGCAGTGGATGTAGTGTACATGGATTTTAGTAAGGCATTTGATAAGGTTCCCCATGGTAGGCTTATGCGGAAAGTCAGGAGGCATGGGATAGAGGGAAATTTGGCCAATTGGATAGAAAACTGGCTAACCGGTCGAAGGCAGAGAGTGGTGGTAGATGGTAAATATTCAGCCTGGAGCCCAGTTACAAGTGGAGTTCCGCAGGGATCAGTTCTGGGTCCTCTGCTGTTTGTAATTTTTATTAATGACTTAGATGAGGGAGTCGAAGGGTGGGTCAGTAAATTTGCAGATGATACGAAGATAGGTGGAGTTGTGGACAGTGAGGAGGGCTGTTGTCGGCTGCAGAGGGACTTAGATATGATGCAGAGCTGGGCTGAGGAGTGGCAGATGGAGTTCAACCCTGCCAAGTGTGAGGTTGTCCATTTTGGAAGAACAAATAAGAATGCGGAATACAGGGTTAATGGTAGGGTTCTTAGTCAGGTGGAGGAACAGAGGGATCTTGGGGTCTATGTACATAGATCTTTGAAGGTTGCCACTCAGGTGGATAGAGTTTGTAAGAAGGCCTATGGAGTATTATCGTTCATTAGCAGAGGGATTGAATTCAAGAGTCGTGAAGTGATGTTGCAGCTGTACAGGACTTTGGTTAGGCCACAGTTGGAGTACTGTGTGCAGTTCTGGTCGCCTCACTTTAGGAAAGATGTGGAAGCTTTGGAGAGGGTGCAGAGAAGATTTACCAGGATGTTGCCTGGAATGGAGAGGAAGTCGTACGAGGATAGGTTGAGAGTTCTCGGCCTTTTCTCGTTGGAACGGCGAAGGATGAGGGGTGACTTGATAGAGGTTTATAAGATGATCAGAGGAATAGATAGAGTAGACAGTCAGAAACTTTTTCCCCGGGTACAACAGAGTGTTACAAGGGGACATAAATTTAAGGTGAAGGGTGGAAGGTATAGGGGAGTGTGGTGAAAGGGTTAAAATTATGTCCCAATACATGTGTGAATCTAACCGGAATGGAGGTGTTGCTTAGTCCCGTGTGAATCTTA
Organism: Chiloscyllium plagiosum; assembly: GCF_037043375.1. Lineage (NCBI taxonomy): Eukaryota > Metazoa > Chordata > Chondrichthyes > Orectolobiformes > Hemiscylliidae > Chiloscyllium > Chiloscyllium plagiosum. The sequence continues at coordinate 2,528,360 of NW_028270160.1, forward strand.
TTACACACCTCCCCGTGTGAATCTTCTTATCTGTATGTAACCAGAATGGAATGTGTTTTTTAGCCTTGCTCTGCTGTTCACATGAATGTTTATATCTGGAAAAGAGTATATCAGCTGGAAAAGTCTCCAGTTCGGTGAGTCTGCTCCGGGGTTACGTTTAACCGCCGAGCGTGGGTTGTTGGCAACCGCTCTACGAGAACTGACGGCTCCCAGTTCCGGTAACATGTAGAGTGAGTATAAGCCAGACCCGTTGTAAGTATGAGACCTGGTTGTGGCGACGCTGCGGGGAATAAAATGCTCATATTCTAGCAGACTCGCCTCTTGGTCGTTTGTTCTGTGTCAGACTACTCTCCTGCGAACCTGACCTTGAGAATTTTTTAAAACAGGGAGATGTTCTTTACCCAGAGAGTGGTGGGGGCATGGAATGCGCTGCCCGTGGGAGTGGTAGAGTCGGAATCATTGGCGACCTTTAAGCGGCATTTGGATAGGTACATGGATGGGTACTTCATCTAGGTTAGAAGTTTGGCACAACATCGTGGGCCGAAGGGCCTGTTCTGTGCTGTATTGTTCTATGTTCTAAAGCTATGCCCCCTTGTAATAGCTGACTCCATACGTGGAAAAAGATTCTCACTGTCGACCCCTAATCATCTTATACACCTCTATCAAGTCACCCCTAAACCTTCTTTTCTCCAATGAAAACAACCCCCCAAGTGCCTCAGCCTTTCCTCATACGATCTTTCTACCATACCAGGCAACATCCTGGTAAACCTCCTCTGCACCCATTCCAGTGCCTCCACATCCTTCCTATAGTATGGAGACTAAACCTGCACACAATACTCCAGATGCGGCCGCACCAGAGTCTTATACAACTGCAACATGACTTCAGTATTCTGGAACTCAATTCCTCTTCCAATAAAAGCCAGTACGCCATATGCCTTCTTCACCGCACTATTTACCTGGGTGGCAACTTTCAAAGATCTGTGTGCATGGACACCAAGATCCCTCTGCTCATCCACACTACCAAGTATCCGACCATTAGCCCAGTACCCCATCTTTTTATTACTCTTACCAAAGTGAATCACCTCACACTTAGCTACATTGAACTCCATTTGCCACCTTTCTGCCCAGTTCTGCAGCTTATCTATATCCCGCTGTAACCTGCCATATCCTTCCTCATTGTCTACAACTCCTCCGACTTTCGTATCATTCGCAAACTTGCTCACCCAACCTTCTAACCCCTCCTCCAGGTCATTTATAAAAATGACAAACAGCAATGGTCCCAAAACAGATCCTTGCGGAACACCGCTAGTGACGGCACTCCAAGATGAACATTTGCCATCAACTACTACCCTCTGTCTTCTTCCAGCCAGCCAACCCCTAATCCAAACCTCCAACTCACCCTCAATGCCATACCTCCGTATTTTTTGCAGTAGTCTACCATGGGGAACCTTATCAAACGCCTTACTAAAATCCATATACACCACATCTACTGCTTTCCCCTCGTCCACCTCCTTAGTCACCTTCTCAAAGAATTCAATAAGGTTTGTGAGGCACGACCTGCCCTTCACAAAACCATGCTGACTATCCTTGATCACATTATTCCTATCCAGATGTTCATAAATCCTATCCCTTACAATTCTCTCTAAGATTTTGCCCACAACAGAAGTGAGACTCACCGGCCTATAGTTACTAGGGTTATCCCTACTCCCCTTCTTGAACAAGGGAACCACATTTGCTAGCCTCCAATCTTCTGGCACTACTCCTGTAGACAACGAGGACATAAAAATCAAGGCCAATGGCTCTGCAATCTCCTCCCTTGCTTCCCATTCCACGCCCCTACTACTGAGTGAAGAAACTACCCCTAATATCTGTCCTATATATATCACCCCTCAAATTAAAGCTATGTCCCCTCGTGTTGGTCTTCACCATCCGAGGAAAAAGGCTTTCACTGTCCACCCTATCTAACCCTCTGATTATCTTATATGTCTCAATTAAGTCACCTCTTCTCTCCAATGAAAACAGCCTCAGTTCCCTCAGCCTTTCCACGTAAGGCCACCCTTCCATACCAGGCAACATCCTAGTAAATCTCCTCTGTACCCTTTCCAAAGCTTCTACATCCTTCCTATAATGCGGCAACCAGAACTGCACGCAATATCCAGGTGCAGCCTTACCAGTGTCTTGTTCAGCTGAAGCATGACCTTGTGGCTCCGAATCTCAATCCCCTTACCAATCAACACCAACACACCATATGCCTTCTTAACAACCTTATCAACCTGGGTGGAAACTTTCAAGGATTTATGCATTTGGCCTGGCCTGGTTTAGCTAAGCATACTCAGACCTGCCAATTAGTTTCTCTTCCTCTACAAACTTTTGCCATTTTATTGCTGCTTAAGGGACATATGGGTTTTTTTGTAATCTCAGTCCCAATTTCTGTATAAGTGTAAGCATCTATGTTATATTGCAACAATGATGCCATTGGTACATAAAAGGTAATAACTTAATCTAAACTATCTGTAAGAGTTTTGTATTCCAGATTACCACAGAGTACGATCTCCGGAACAAACCAAGACAACCTTACAGGTCGAGTGTATTAGGGAATCCTAATGTATTTTGTTTGGATAATCGATCGCTCTGATAACCGGTCTGATTGTAAACAACCGGTAATTTATGAGAGCCGGTTATTGAGCATTTCTCAGTTATCCGGTAATGCACGCCATAATGCCATTTAATTGCTAATTGAATGCTGAGGTGCCTAATGCTATTTTTATGGGACCTTGAGATCTTGTTCGGATAATCGATATTTGAATAATCGAGATTGTACTGTATGTGTAAAATGTCACTCCTGAATAAGACTAAATGTTTCACTACCATGAATGCTTAATGCCATAATAAACTTCAGTTTTACAGCAGCAACCAATTCTGACCAAAATGCTATACAGATGTCATTATGAAGCAAGTAATACAACTTTAGGACAACCTGTCTTCTAAACCTAAGATATTGACAAAAGGTACCCTTCAGTAGTAGAAACCTGCTACTGAAAGGAGAGGATATAACTTTTGTTTTTAAAGTATTATTCTTCCTTTCAATAAACAGTTGTGTTGCTCTCATGAGCCCAGTCTGTCACAAACAGGAGATATTATTCTAAGCTTGGACGCTGCAGAATAGACATAGCCATTAGCGGCAATAACCACAGCGAACTTTGCATGGGCCATGATCCACATGTCCAATCACTTCGAATTATAACAATGCAAACTTGAATCACAATATATCTCTTTGGTTGTTCACTGATAACATGTCTGTAACCAGTTTGTGCTGTAGAACGTGCCACACACTTTCCACTATTAGATATGATCCCACACTTGGAGAACATTTATCCCATTGCCCCAACTTCAAAGAATAATGCGCTGTTAGTCAAAGTGCAGTATTGTGCACATGCATGTACTGGAAACCACAAAGATTGGTAGATAGGGCCCTGCTCTTTGCAAACAGGAATAACTTGTACAGAGAGCATACGTTTTCAACACAACAAAATAGCAGACAGCCATTCTTTGGTTCATTTTTCAGGGCAGTTCCTTGACCAGAGTCAATTTGCCTGGTTTTAATGCTTAATGAAATTTGGCAGTTAACTGCCAGTCATCATAAACTGGTATATTATCCATAGTGACACCATCATTGTCTATTTGCCAATCAAATGTACTTCTTTCATGTGTACAAAAGTTGCTTGCCCTTTTGCCATTTCTCACAAATTATCCTGATCAGTAGAAGACAAAAAGCTTGAACAAAATGTGCTTATTTTTAGCAACAATCATGTTCTGTGCTACCAAACAAATATTTATACTTTGAGCATACAGTCTCCTAACTGATAAACCTAAGTGATAATAAGCTGTAAAACTGAACTTAAACATCTACATATAATTTCTTAATAATTAGCCTATTACCATCTACAGATATATAGAACACTATTTTTCTCAAATCTCCTGCATAATGATTCACAATTACATCTATGCCACAAAAAAACAACGGTATATAAAAGAAAAAGTAACATATAAACAGCATCAGTGCACAATGTTACACAGAATTTCCAACACAAAAACAACCATTCTAAATGATTGGTGTTGGTGTTTATGTGCCATAAGTTTCCTCCCACATTATTTCATTTAACTGCATCAGCACGTCCTTCTAATGATATCACCAAGGTTTCAGAACCAGCAAATGCAAGTTGTTTTTTTTTCATAATGTGCCTTTAGATCAGTGAAAAACACACAGCAGCAAAATTACATATTTTATCTGGAGAGAGTACTTTGAGCTTTAACACTCATTGAAAGTACTGCTGAGGGCACATCTGCTGCTAATGGAACTATTCTGAAGTGATAGGTATCAAAGTATTTTAGCGAATTTTGAGAAGATTTGTAGCTCAGGTTGAAGTTCTGGAGAGTCATTTCCAGACGTTTCATCATCCTACTAGGTAACATTTTCAGTGGGCCTCAGGCAAAGCAGTGTACATGATTCCTGCTTTCTATTTATATGGTTGGGCTTCTTTTTGGTGATGTCACCAACCCAAACATATAAATAGAAAGCAAGAATCATGAAAACTGCTTTGCCTGAGGCCCACTGAAGATGTTACCTAGTAGGATGACGAAACGTCTGGAAATGAACCTCCCAGCTCAGCGAGCAAAGCTACATCCGTAAAGTATTTTGAATGGAGTCAGTTATTGAAACCAGTAATCACATTCTTACACAAAAATGCATGTAAATCTGGAACAATGTCCTTTAAATGTTATTTAGATAAGGTCAACTGAATACTTGCAACACAGTAATGGATTTTCTTTTGCCTACAAACTGTATTAAGGTTTACAGAACTAATGCAGTATGCTGGGAGTCAATACATAGATCGGCTATCTAAGAGTGTGAGAACAGGCCTGTATGGACGGATGGTCTAATCTCATGTACCTCATATGCTGTAAGGCATACACAAAAATCAATTTGGACATTTTGTCTTGAACACTTTTAGTCTATTGCAGTCTACATGTCAATTTATCTTACAGCTTCATTGAATACTAGAAGCAATGTTTTGCATTCTGGTTTGTTTCAAGCATTCTGAAAACCCTTTGAAGTTTGAAAGTGCTCTAGTAAATGTCTGCTTCAATTATCTTTATTTTAAACAATACCCAAACTACACCATAAAATACTAGATAAAAGGACAGAGCCTCAAATCAATGAGTTCAGTCATTTCAGCCACAGAATCAAAGCAACATTCTGTTGGCTAGTGAGCTGGATTGCTATTTTGCAATTTAATGCATTTTACATTTTATTGTTTTCAAACACTGCTTATTCTCATGTATTATTGATGTAACAAAAGTATAGGACAATAAAGTAAGGTTGCTACTAACTAAAGTAGGTCAGCATGACTGGAGGTATTTTTGGTATTTGGCCAAAGATATTCGCATCTGGGCACCTGAACTGTGGTGTTTTATTGTGCAAAGAACACCACCAATCTTGGAGAAAGTGAGGACTGCAGATGCAGGAGATCAGAGTCGAGAGTGTGTGGTGCTGGAAAAGCACAGCAGGTCAGGCAGCATCCAAGGAGCAGGAGAATCAACATTGCGGGCAAAAATACTTCATCAGGAATAGCTTCCTGAAGGGTTTTTGCCCGAAACGTCAATTCTCCTCCTTGGATACTTCCTGACCTGCTGTGCGTTTCCAGCACCACACTCTCAACAACACCAACCTTACTACGCGCAACCTAAAATAAACAGAAACACCTAAAACTAATGCCTAATGTCAAATATAGAAAAACCTCACAACTGGACCGGCAGTCATCCCGTTTTATTCATTCATGGCACATGGCCAACTACTGGATGGCCAGCATTTGTTGCCCTCAAGAAGGTGGTGGTGAGCTGTCTTCCTGAACTGCTGCAGTCCACATGCTGTAGGTTGATCATGGGAGGAACGCCAGGATTTTGACCTGGCGACGGGAACGGTGATGTATTCCAATTCAAAATGGTGAGTTGCTTAGAGGCAAACTTCCAGGTGGAGGTGTTCCCATGCATCTAGCGATTTGATTTGGTTTATTTATTGTAGCAAGATACATGTGACAAAGTACAGTGAAAAGTTTTGTACAGTGTCACCATTCTCCAGCATCCTCTTAAAAATACAAAAATAAAAACAAAACATAGAAATAAAAGAAGTGTCTAACTTTACAGTATTGCTTCTTCAGTGCCCCATCATGGACACTTCACCACCGCTGGAATAAAAGTCACTTCCATAAATGCATTCACCACTATGAGCGCTCACTAGACTTTTCCAATACAGAACCACCGAAGCCAACAGGAACAGCATCAGCCCAAACCAGACTCTGCTATCGCTATGAGTCTGCTTCAGGCACATCTCACCAATGCAGAGCCATGATGCCACTGGCTACCACATCACCTCAAACCTGACTCCACTGCCACCATAAGTCAGTTTTGGGCATACTTCGCCGATGCAGATTCAGCTCATGCTACCAGGTCTCGTACTGAGCATCACCAGGAACCCAAACTTGCCTCCGCAGCAGCAGCCATGAACTAGCACAAGAATCACTTCATCAATGTAGAAGCTGTCCGGAACCCAAACTCTAACACTGCCAACAGTCCACACTGCTGGGCCCACTCCAGCATGCACTGCTGGGCCCAGTCACCACCAACACCATTACCACAACAAACTAGTTACCAAGAAGTAAACAAAATAAAATAGAATTTAAAAAGCAGACAGAAATAAAAATAGCAAAGGAATGAAAAGAAAAGCAAACAGAGCAGACAAGCACTGAGCTTAGAAGCCGTACTAGGTGAAAGTGAGAACTGCAGATGCTGGAGATTAGAGTAGAGATTGTGGTTCTGGAAAACCACAACAGGTCAGGCAGGAGAATTATTCGGTTAATTATTCGGTGCGGAGCCTCAGGCATGGTGTGCTGCTGCCTAGTCTGAACAGAGAGCAGACTTAATAGAAAACTTCAAGCCCCACCAGGAAAGGCACTGAATCGATTAACCGAATAATCCAAAGGACAGGAGAATTGATGTTTTGGGCAAAAACCCTTCATCAGAGATGAACAAAACATAGAAATTAAGGAAGAACATAGAGATAAACTGATACCCTCAGTGGTCCTGTATTAGAGAAGTTCAGCGAGGACTCAGTGGTGAGGGCAGCAGTGGAAGTGACCTTCATTCCAGCAATGGTGATGTGGCCAAGTGTCCATGAAGGTGCACTTAAGAAGCACTACTGTAAAGTTAGATATTTCCTTTATTTCTATGCCTTGTTTTATTGCTATTTTATAGAAGCCCTGCTCCACTGTTTTCTTACCAGAAGCCTTGCCCTTCAATTGGAAGGGGTCACAGGTTTGGAAGGTATTATCTAAGATCGTGAGTGAATTTCTGCAGCATTTCCTGTTAATAGTACACACAGCTGTCGCGTTTCAGTGGTGGATGTTTGCGAATGCAGCACCGATCAAGTGGGCTGTGTCTGGGATGGTGTCAAAGCCGCTCATTTAGGCAAGTCAGGAGTACAGAGGAACCTTGATTGTCGGAATACCAATTATCAGAAATCGGATTATCTGAAGGAGATCTCGAGGTCCCAACAGAAACATTACATCAAAGACATGTGTCCAACACTGACTGCGTCTTTTGTTTACAATGATTAAAAGAGCTGCCGAGAACAGTGCTGGACTGATGGGAGCACAGGCACCACCTCTAAATGACTGACCTCCTAACCTCCATCCCCTCTCCCTACACTTTCCCTGAAGTTCTACACAAGGGCAGGCGGGGGTGGCAGTGTTGGAGGGCGTGCAGTGGGGCAGTGTTGGAGGGGTTTGGGAGGCAGGCGGGGGGGGTTGCTGGATGGGTTTGGGAGGCAGGCGGGGGAGTGTTGGAGGGCGTGTAGTGGGGCGGTGCTGTAGGGCGTGCAGTGCGGCGGTGTTAGACAGGGTTGGGGGACAGGGAGTGGGGCGGTGCTTATAGGGCAGGCTGTGGGGCATTGTTGGACGGGTTTGGGGCAGTTGGAGGGTGGGTGGTGTTGGAGGACAGTGTTGAAAGGTGGGCGGTGTTGGAGGGCAGATGGGGGGCAGTGTTGGATGGGGTTGGGGTGGTGGTGTTGAATGGCATGCGGGAGCGGTGTTGAAAGGGGTTGGAGGGCAGTGTTGGGGTTGGGTGGGGGGGCAGTGTTGGACAGGGTTGGGGGGCAGACAGGGGCGGAATTCGACAGGGTTGTGGGGCTGGTGGGGGCAGTGTTGGACAGGGTTGCGGGGCAGTCAGGGGCAGAGTTGGATATTGGTTGGGGGGGGGGGGAGGGGCAGTGTTGGACGTGGCTGGGTGAGGTGGGGGATGGTATTGGACAGGGGTTGGGGGGTGTGGGGCCTCAGGCATGGTGTGCTGCTGCCTAGTCTGAACAGAGAGCAGACTTAATAGAAAACTTCAAGCCCCACCAGGAAAGGCACTGAATCGATTAACCGAATAATCAATTAATGAACGAAATAGTGCCCACCCCTCTCATTCAGGTAATCGAGGTTCTCCTGTTTTCCATACACTCCCGCCTTGTAGATGATGGACAGGCTTTGGTGATTCAGGTGGTAAGTTACTAGCCACAATATCCCTAGCCTTTGACCTGCTCTTGTACCACTGTTAATACAGCAAGTCCAGTTGCATTTCTGGTCATGGTGACGCCCAGGATAGTGACAGTGGGGATATAGTGATGGCAACACCATTAAATTTCAAGGGGTGGTGTCAGATTATTTCTTACTGGAGATGGTCATTGTCTGACATTTCTATGGAACAAATTTTACTTGGCATTTGTCAGCCCCAGCCTGGATATTGTCCAAATTTTGTTGCATTTGAACATAGACTGCTTCAGTATCGGAGGAGTCGCGAAGGGTAATCATCAACAAACGTCCCAAATTCTGTCCTTATGATGGACGGAACGCCATTGTTGAAGCAGCTGAAGATGGTCGGGCTGAAGACACTACCCTGAGGAACTCCTGCAGAGATGTCCTGGAGCCGAGATGACTGATCTCCACCAATCATCTTCCTATGTGCCAGGTATGACTGCGACCATGGGAGAGTTTGCCCTCGATAACCATTAATTCAAGTTTTGCTAGGGCTCTTGGATGCCACAGTCAAATTCAGTGTTGACGTTAAGGACTGCACTTCACCTCTAGAATTCACTTCTTTTGACCATGTTTGTAATGGTTCCAATGAGGTCAGAAGCTGAGTGACCCTGACAGAACCCTAAGTGGGCAACACTGAACAGGTTATTGCTGAGCAGGTGCTGCTTGATAGTGCTGCTGATGACACCTTCTACCACTTTACTAATGATCAAAAGTAGACCAACAGGGCAGTAATTGGTTAGGTTAGATTTGTCCTGCTTTTTATGTATAGGACATACTTGGGTAATTTTCCATTAGAGTTGTAACTGTATTGGAAGAGCTTGGCTCGGGAAGGGGCAGGTTCTGGAGCACAAGTCTTCAGTATTATTGCTGGAATGTTGTCAGGGCCCATAACCTTTGCAGAATTCAGTGCCTCCACCTGTTTATTGATATCACATGGAGTTAATCCAATTGGCTGAAGACAGGTGTCTTATGATGCTAGGGACTGCTGCAGAAGGCCAAGATGGATTATCTACTCAGCACTTCTAGTTGAAGATTGCTGCAAATCAGCCTCATCTTTTGCACTGATGTGTTGGGTTCTTCCAACATTGAAGATGGGGATATTTGAGGAGCCTCCTCCTCAAGTGAGTTATTTGATTGTGCACCACCATTCAACGACTTGATGTGGCAGGACTGTAGAGCTTAGATCTGATCCATTAGTTGTAATGATCGCTTAGCTCTTTCTATCATTTGCTGATTGTCATGCAAGTAGTCCTGTTTGGTAGCTTCAGTATGGTGACACCTCATTTTTAGAGTGATGCTACTCCTGGAATGTCCTCCTGCACTATGCATTGAACTAGGATAGATCCACTGGCTTGATGATAATTGTTGAGTGGGAAATATGCCAAGCCATGACGTTGCAGGTTGTGCTGGAGTACCATTCTGCTGTTGTTGATGGCCCACAGCACCTCATAGGTGCTCAGTCTTCAGTTACTTGATTGTTCAATATCTGTCCCATTTAGCATGGTGATAGTGTCATACAATATGTTGCAGGGTATTCTCAATGTGAAGTCAAAACCTCTTCTCCACAAAGGCTGTGTGATGGTCACTCTTACCAATATGGTCATGGACAGATGCACGTGCAGCTGACAGACTGATAAGCATGAGATCAAGTATGTTTTTCTCTCGTTATTTCCCTCACCATCAGACCCAGTCTTGCAGCTATGTCCTTTAGGACCCGGCCAGCTCAATCAGTCGTGCTGCTGCTAACTTACTCTTGGTAGTGGACGTTAAAATCCCCCACCAGAGTAAATTTTCTGCCCCTGTCATCCTCAGTGCTTCCTCTAAGTGTTGTTCAACACTGAGGAGTACTAATTCATGAGCTGAGGGAGAACAGTACATTGTAACCAGAAGGAGGCTTCCTTGCCCATGTTTAACCTGAAGCCATTAGACTTCATAGGGTCCACAGTCAATGTTGAGGACTCCCAAAACAATTCCCCCCAGCTGTACTCCGCTATGCTGCCACCTCTACTGGGTCTATTCTGCCAATGGGACAAAACATATTCAAAGATGTTGACGGCAGTGTCTGGGACATTGTCTGTAAGATTGTATGATTCCATGAATATTGTTGTGGTTCTGTTCGCCGAGCTGGGAATTTGTGTTGCAGACGTTTCGTCCCGTCTAGGTGACATCCTCAGTGCTAGCCGCAAAACGACACAAACAGCTATCCTTAGTAGCCACACACGCAGCTGACAAGCAACATGAATTCGACTGGGACAACATTACTATTATTGTAGGACAAGCCAAACAGAGAACAACCAGGGAATTCCTAGAAGCATGGCACTCATCCACAGATTCAATCAATAAGCACATCGACCTGGACCCAATATACCGCAACACAAATTCCCAGCTCGGCGAACAGAACCACAACAACGAGCACCCGAGATACAAATCTTCTCACAGACTTTGAATTCCATGAATATGACCAGAGCAAGCTATTGCAATTTCTCAATTTTGGCACTGGCCCCCAAATATTCATAAGGACAACTTTGTAGAGTCGACAAGGCTGCTTCTGATGTTGTCCTTTCTGGTGCCTGGGTTGATGTTGAGGCTTCATAGGAATTGATCCAACTTTATGGCTTGCTAGGCCATATCAGAGTCATGCGCTGATTTATGCATTACGAGCTCTAAAATAAATTCATCCTGAGAAGATGGACAGCACAAAAGTACCTTTTATATCAAGAGAGTTCCACAGAATAAGTTTTAGATTTTTGAAAGCACTATATTTTACCATTCAGCGTAATCAGGCAGTTTACAAGAGGGTCTGCTGTGTGCACATGCAGTACGATGGACAGAAGTTCTTAGCTGTGTCCCCCTCACAGCATATTTTAGCACAGGAGAACCTGAACCACAAGCTAGCATATCGAGACTGGGGCTACAGTTGGGTTTTTTTTGTCATAATTCACTATTATTTTCATAGTTATTAAACTAAATTCTGAATAAATTGGCTCCTGTAAAACATAAATCTAAGATGGAAGGGAACGTTTTCAAATCAAATTTGTTGCGACCAAATGAGGGAAGCGTTTGAATAAAGAATGGAAAACAATTCCACCCTTCCTCAGCCAGGGACAAAATAAATGCTGTCAAGAATGCAAAGATATGCCTACACAGAAACAGAAAATAGTAGGCCATTTGGCCCATCAAGCCTGCTGTGCCGTACAACATGATCATTGTTGATCATCCAACTTGGTACCCTCTGCCTGTTTTCTCCCATAGCATGTAATCACTTTAGACTTAAGACCTTTATCAACATTCACTGTATGGCCTCAACTACTTTCAGGAGCAGAGAATTCCACAGGCTCACCAGTCTCACAGTGAAGACATTTCTCTTCACCTCAGTCCTTAGTGGAATAGTCTGTATCCTTAGTCTGTGATCCGTGGTTCTGAACTCCTCAATCATCAGGTACGTTCTTCCAGTGTTTACCTTGTCTTGTCCTGTTAGAATTGCATAGGTGTCTATGAGATCACTCCTCATTCTTCCAAACTTCAGTGAATATACTCTAATCCAGTTTCTCTTCAGACATCCATCCTGCCATCCGAGGAATCTCTCTGGAGACTGGTTTATGTAATCTCTTTCAGTCTTAACACAATTATGACAGCTCAGGGGGACATTCAGCCCATCAAGCTGACACTAGACCCACGAAGTTATGCTAATCTCCTACCTTTTCCCCATATCTCTGCAAACTTCCTCTATCAAAATAATCATCCAATACAGAAATGTAATTGTAATAACTTTCATGATGTCAGAACATAGCAAAGCACTTCACAGCCAATAAGTACTTTTGAAGTGTAGTCAGTGATGGCCTCCAGCACATCTCATCCACTTCCCGCACCTCCGCCCTTGAACCCCAACCCCTCCAACCGCAACAAGGACAGAAACACCCCTGGTCTTCACCTTCCACCCTACCAACCTCTGTATAAATCGTATCATCCTCTGCCATTTTCGTCACCTACAAACGGACCTCACCACCAGAGATATATTTCCCTTCCCTTCCCTCCCCTATCTGCTTTCTGCAAAAGACCATTCTCTCCATGATTTCCCTCATGTTTTCCCTCATGGCAGAGTTTAAGAGAAGATGGTATAGTAAGATTTAAGATTGAGGTGAGGAATTTCCTCTTTCAAAGGGTTGATTGTCTTTGGAATTCCTTGTCAGAGTTTTAGGAGCAGTGTCATAGAGTGGAATCACAGAATCTCTACAATACAAAAAGAGGCCATTTGCCTTAATAAGTCTGCACTGTCTCTTGGTGGCTATTTAGTGTTTGTGTACTCTGGTAGCTAGTTTTCTTCCAATTTGCTCTACATAATGTTTATGCCAGTCTTTACATGGTATTTTGTACATAGCATTGGTTCTGTTAGTTGTGGTTTTGCCATCAAAATAGACAATAGACAATAGGTGCAGGAGTAGGCCATTCTGCCCTTCGAGTCTGCACCACCATTCAATATGATCATGGCTGATCATCCTTAATCAGTATCCTGTTCCTGCCTTATCTCCATAACCCTTGATTCCACAATCCTTGAGAGCTCTATCCAATTCTTTCTTAAATGAATCCAGAGACTGGGCCTCCACTGCCCTCTGGGGCAGAGCATTCCACACAGCCACCACTCTCTGGGTGAAGAGGTTTCTCCTCATCTCTGTCCTAAATGGTCTACCCCGTATTTTTAAGCTATGTCCTCTGGTTCGGCATTCACCCATCAGCGGAAACATGTTTCCTGCCTCCAGAGTGTCCAATCCTTTAATAATCTTATATGTCTCAATCAGATCCTCTCTCATTCTTCTAAACTCAAGAGCATACAAGCCCAGTTGCTCCAGTCTTTCAGTGCAAGGTAATCCCGCCATTCCAGGAATTGACCTCGTGAACCTACGCTGCACTCCCTCAATAGCCAGAATGTCTTTCCTCAAATTTAGAGATCAGAACTGCACACAGTACTCCAGGTGTGGTCTCACCAGGGCCCTGTACAGCTGCAGAAGAACCTCTTTGCTTCTATACTCAATCCCTCTTGTTCTGAAGGCCAGCATGCTAGAACATAGAACAATACAGCACAGAACAGGCCCTTCGGCCCATGATGTTGTCCCGAACATTTGTCCTAACTTAAGCACCTATCCATGTACCTATCCAATTGCCGCTTAAAGGTCACCAATGATTCTGACTCTGCCACTCCCACAGGCAGCGCATTCCATGCCCCCACCACTCCTGACATCCCCCCAATACCTTCCACCCTTCACCTTAAATTTATGTCCCCTTGTAACACTCTGTGGTACCCGGGGAAAAAGTCTCTGACTCAAAGTTTGTGCGAAGATTTGTAGCTCGGGTGCTCGTTGTTGTGGTTCTGTTCGCCGAGCTGGAAGTTTTTGTTGCAAACGTTTCGTCCCCTGGCTAGGCGACATCATCAGTGCTTGGGAGCCTCCTGCGAAGCACTTCTTTGATGTTTCCTCCGGTGTTTATAGTGGTCTGTCCCTGCCGCTTCCGGTTGTCAGTTTCAGCTATCCGCTGTAGTGGTTGGTATATTGGGTCCAAGTCTCTGACTGTCTACTCCATCTATTCCCCTGATCATCTTATAAACCCCTCACGCCTCATCCTTCGCCGTTCCAATGAGAAAAGGCCGAGCACTCTCAGCCTATGCTCGTACGACCTATTCTCCATTCCAGGCAACATCCTGGTAAATCTCCTCTGCACCCTCTCCAAAGCTTCCACATCTTCCCGAAAGTGAGGTGACCAGAACTGCACACAGTACTCCAAATGTGGCCTTACCAAGGTCCTGGATGACTGCAACATCACCTCACGACTCTTGAATTCAATCCCTCTGCTAATGAAAGCTAATACACCATAGGCCTTCTTACAAGCTCTATCCACCTGAGTGGCAACTTTTAAAGAGCTATGAACATAGACCCCAAGATCCCTCTGCTCCTCCACCTTACTAAGAACCCTACCGTTAACCCTGTATTCCGCATTCTTATTTGTCCTTCTAAAATGGACAACCTCACACTTGACAGGGTTAAACTCCATCTGCCACTCCTCAGCCCAGCATCATATCTAAGTCCCTTTGCAGCCGACAACAGCCCTCCTCACTATCCATAACTCCAACAATCTTCGTATCGTCTGCAAATTTACTGACCCACCCTTCGACTCCCTCTTCTAAGTCATTAATAAAAATTACAAACAGCAGAGGACCCTGCGGAACTCCACATGTAACTGGGCTCCAGGCTGAATATTTACCATCTACCACCACTCTCTGACTTCGACCGGTTAGCCAGTTCTCTATCAAACTGGCCAAATTTCCCACTATCCCATGCCTCCTGACTTTCCGCATAAGCCTACCATGGGGAACCTTATCAAATGCCTTACTAAAATCCATATACACTACATCCACTGCTCTACCCTCATCCACACGCTTGGCTACCTCCTCAAAGAATTCAATAAGACTTGTAAGGCAAGACCTACCCCTCACAAATCCATGCTGGCTGTCCCTAATCAAGCAGTGTCTTTCCAGATACTCATAAATCCTATCCCTCAGTACCCTTTCCATTACTTTGCCTACCACCGAAGTAGGACTAACTGGCCTGTAATTCCCGGGGTTATCCCTATTCCCTTTTTTGAACAGGGGCACAACATTCGCCACTCTCCAGTCCCCTGGTACCACCCCCGTTGACAGTGAAAACAAAAAGATCATTGCCAACGGCTCTGCAATTTCCTCTCTTGCTTCTCACATAATCCTAGGATATATCCCGTCAGGCTCGGGGGACTTGTCTATCCTCAAGTTTTTCAAAATGCCCAACGCATCTTCCTTCCTAACAAGTATCTCCTCTAGCTTACCAGTCCGTTTCATACTCTCCTCTTCAACAATACGGTCCCTCTCATTTGTAAATACTGAAGAAAAGTACTCATTCAAGACCTCTCCTATCTCTTCCGACTCAATACACAGTCTCCCACTACTGTCCTTGATCGGACCTACCCTCGTTCCCGTCATTCTCATGTTTCTCACATATGCATAAAAGGCCTTGGGGTTTTCCTTGATCCTACCCGCCAAAGATTTTTCATGCCCTCTCTTAGCTCTCCTAATCCCTTTCTTCAGGTCCCTCCTGGCTATCCTGTATCCCTCCAACACTCTGTCTGAACCTTGTTTCCTCAACCTTATGTAAGCCTCCTTCTTCCTCTTTACAAGACAATCAACCTCCCTCGTCAACCAAGGTTCCCTCACACGACCATCTCTTTCCTGCCTGACAGGTACATACATATCAAGGACACGTCGTATCTGTTCCTTGAAAAAGTTCCACATTTCAATGACATCCTTCCCTGACAGCCTATGCTCCCAACTTATGCTCCTCAGATCCTGTCTTGCAGCATCGTATTTACCCTTCCCCCAATTGTAAAACCTGCCCTGTTGCACGCACCTATCTCTCTCCATAACCAAGGTGAAAGTCACAGAATTGTGGTCACCATCACCAAAATGCTCACCCACTAACAAGCCCATCACTTGTCCCGGTTCGTTACAGAGTACCAAATCCAATATGGCCTCCCCTCTGGTCAGACAATCTACATACTGAGTTAGAAAAGCTTCCTGGATACACTGCACAAACACCCCCTCGTCCAATCTACTTGATCTAAAGAGCTTCCAATCAATATTTGGGAAGTTGAAATCGCCCATGACTACTACCCTGTGGCTTCTGCACCTTTCCAAAATCTGTTTCCCAATCTGTTTCTCCACATCTCTGCTGCTATTGGGGGGCCTATAGTAAACACCCAACAAGGTGACTGCTCCTTTCCTATTTCTGACTTCAGCCCATACTACCTCCAAAGGCAGATCCCCCTCGAACTGCCTTTCTGCAGCCGTTATACCATTTCTAATTAGCAACGCCACACCCCCTCCTTTTTTTACCACCCTCCCTAATCTTACTGAAACATCTGTAACCAGGAACCTCCAGCAACCATTCCTGTCCCTCTTCTATCCACGTTTCCGTGATGGCCACAACATCGGAGTCCCAAGTACCAATCCACGCCTTAAGTTCATCCACCTTATTTCTGATACTCCTTGCATTGAAGTATACACACTTGAACCCATCTCTGTGTCCGCAAGTATTCCCTGTCAGTGCTACCTTCTCCACAGCCTCCCTACATTCTTGGACATCCTGAAAAAACATCTAACCTACTTGCTGGACTACAAGTCCGGATCCCACCCCCCTGCCAAATTAGTTTAAACCCCCCTCAACAAGTGCTAGCAAACCTACCTCCCAGGATTTTGGTGCCCTTCTGGTTCAGGTGCAACCCGTCCTGCTTGTACAGGTCCCACCTTCCCCAGAATGCAGTCCAATTGTCCAAATACCTGAAGCCCTCCCTCCTACATCATCCTTGCAGCCACGTGTTCAACTGCACTCTCTCCCTATTCCTTGCCGCACTGTCACGTGGCACGGCAACAACCCAGAGATGACGATTCTGTCCGTCCTAGCTTTTAGCTTCCAGCCTAACTCCCTGAGCTCCTGAATGACCTCCCCAACCCTCTTCCTACCTATGTTGTTGGTGCCAATGTGCACCACGACTTCTGGCTGCACACCCTCCCCCTAAGGCTATTAGCCTTCTTCACTACCTGCTGTACCTGCATGCTTACCTTCATTGACTGGTGTACAAGAAGACCCAGATCTCTCTGTACTGCCCCTTTGCCTAAATTTGGTTCCATTTAGGTAGTAATCTGTCTTCCTGTTCTTGCCACCAAAGTGGATAACCATACATTTATCTACATTAAACTGCATCTGCCATGCATCTGACCACTCACCTAACTTATCCAGGTCGCCCTGTAATCTCCTAACATCCTCATCACATTTCACCCTGCCACCCAGCTTCGTATCATCAGCAAATTTGCTAATGTTATTGCTAATACCATCTTCTACATCACTAACATATATTGTAAAAAGGTACTGATCCCTGCGGTACCCCACTGATCACTGCCTGCCATTCCGAAATGGAGCGGTTTATCACTACTCTTTGTTTCCTATCAGCCAACCAACTTTCAATCCAAGTTAGTACTTTGCCCCCAATACCATGCGCCCTAATTTTGCTCACTAATCTCCTATGTGGGACTTTATCAAAAGCTTTCTGAAAGTCCAGGTACACTACATCTACTGGATCTCCCTCGTCCATCTTCAGAGTTACATCCTCAAAAAATTCCAGAAGATTAGTCAAGCATGATTGCCCCTTCATAAATCCATGCTGACTCTGACCTATCCTGTTACTACTATCCAGATGTGTCGTAATTTCATCCTTTATAATAGACTCCAGCAGCTTTCCCACCATTGAAGTCGGACTAACTGGTCTATAATTTCCTGCTTTCTCTCTCCCACCTTTCTTAAAAAGTGGTACAACATTAGCCACCCTCCAATCCGCAGGAACTGATCCCGAATCTATTGGACTCTGGAAAATAATCACCAACGCATCCACGATTTCTCGAGCCACCTCCTTCAGTACGCTGGGATGTAGACCATCAGGCCCCGGGGACTTATCAACCTTCAGACCTAACAGCCTCTCCAACACCAATTCCTGGCAAATATAAATTCCCTCAAGTTCAGGTCCTTCAGCCACTGTTACCTCAGGGAGATTGCTTGTGTCTTCCCCAGTGAACACAGATCTGAAGTACCAATTCAATTCTTCTGCCATTTCTTTGTTCCCCGTAATATATTCCCCTGTTTCTGTCTTCAAGGGCCCAATTTTAATCTTAACCATTTTTTTGCCTTTCACATATCTAAAAAAGCTTTTACTATCCTCCTTTATATTTTTGGCCAGTTTACCTTCGTACCTCATTTTTTTCTCTGCTTATTTCCTTCTGTTGTTCTTTAAAAGCTTCCTAGTCCTCCGTTTTCCCACTTATCTTTGCTATGTTATACTTTTTCTCTTTTAACTTTATATGCTTCTTAACTTCCCTCGTCAGCCACGGCCACCCATGCTTCTTCCTAGGATCTTTCTTCCTTTTAGGAATGAACTGATCCTGCAACTTCTGCATTATACACAAAAATATCCACTGTTGTTCCTCTACTGTCATCCCGACTAAGGTATTGCACCATTGAACTTTTGCCAGCTCCTCCCTCATAGCTCCATAGTTCCCTTTATTCAACAGAAATATTGTCACTTCTGATTGTACCCTCTCCCTCTCAAATTGCAGATTGAAGCTTATTGTATTATGGTCACTACTTCCCAATCGCTTCTTCACTTCGAGATCCCTGACCAATTCTGGTTCGTTGAGCAATACCAGATCCAGAATTGCCTTCTCCCTGGTCGGCTCCAGCACCAGCTGTTCTAAGAATCCATCTCTGAGGCACTCCACAAGGTCTGTTTCTTGAGATCCAATACCATCCTGATTCTCCCAGTCTACCTGTCCACTTGAAGTCACGTCTCAGTTATTAGATTAGATTAGATTACAGTGTGGAAACAGGCCCTTCGGCCCAACAAGTCCACACCGACCCGCCGAAGCAAAACCCACCCATACCCCTACATTTACCCCTTACCTAACACTACGGGCAATTTAGCATGGCCAATTTACCTGACCTGCACATCTTTGGATGGTGGGAGGAAACCGGAGCACCCAGAGGAAACCCATGCAGACACAGGAAGAACGTGCAAACTCCACACAGTCAGTCGCCTGAGGCGGGAATTGAACCCGGGTCTCTGGTGCTGTGAGGCAGCAGTGCTAACCACTGTGCCACCGTGCCGCCCACTTTTAGTAAGGCATGGAGAAAGTGAGGACTGCAGGTGCTGGCGACCAGAGCTGAAAATGTGTTGCTGGAAAAGCACAGCAGGTCAGGCAGCATCCAAGGAGCAGGAGAATAGACGTTTCAGGCATGAGCCCTTCTTCAGGAATAAGGAAAGTGTGCCAAGCAGGCTAAGATAAAAGGTAGGGAGGAGGGACTTGGGGGAGGGGCGTTGGAAATGCGATAGGTGAAAGGAGATTAAGGTGAGGGTGATAGACCGGAGTGGGAGTGGGGGTGGGGGCGGAGAGGTCAGGAAGGAGATTGCAGGTTAGGAAGGTGGTGCTGAGTTTGAGGGTTGGGACTGAGACAAGGTGGGGGGAGGGGAAATGAGGAAACTGGAGAAATCTGAGTTCATCCCTTGTGGTTGGAGGGTTCCTAGGCAGAAGATGAGGCGCTCTTCTTCCAGCCGTCGTGTTGCTATGGTCTGGCGATGGAGGAGTCCAAGGACCTGCATGTCCTTGGTGGAGTGGAAGGGGGAGTTGAAGTGTTGAGCCACGGGGTGGTTGGGTTGGTTGGTCCAGGTGTCCCAAAGGTGTTCTCTGAAACGTTCCGAAAGTAGGCTACCTAGACTACACCTCCTCCCACACCCTGCCCCCTGTAAAAACGCCATCCCATATTCCCAATTCCTTCGTCTCCGCCGCATCTGCTCCCAGGAGGACCAGTTCCAATACTGTACAACCCAGATGGCCTCATTCTTCAAAGACCACAATTTCCCTCCTGACATCATTGACGATGCTCTCCACCGCATCTCCTCCACTTACCGCTCCTCCGCCCTTGAGCCCCACCCCTCCAAATCTTCTCAGTAGCACAATCAACGGTTACAGGGAAAAGGCAGGGAGGTGGACATAAGGAATGTCAGATCAGCCATAATTCTGTTCAATGACAGAGGAAGCTCAAGTGCCTGAATGGCCTACTCCTGTTCCTAATTCTTACTGTTTTAACGCATGTCCCCAGAACACTAGCCTGGGGGTTATGGATTGCTGATACAGTGCTATTACCACTAACTCTCGTAGGTATTATTCACTGTATGGAATGAAGGAATACGTTGAGAAGCATTTTGTACTTTAAACATGCTTTCGCAACACAAGTTAGTTATTCCTCCCTTCTTTCTCCCTCCTCCCCCCCAAAAAAACAAAAATCACAATCAACACGTTGGAGCCTCTTGGGGCAGCATTCAGCTCCATAAATCCTACCTGTACTTTAAAAGTAAATTACTCTGGACAACCTTGTATCAATTCCACTAGCCACCTGCCAGAAGGCGAACTGACTGCCTCGGCTATCCCCTTCCATTGATAAGTTAATAAATGGAGCTTAAGGCCCCACTGCCCACACAAATGACAAGGAAGATGGTCAGAAGTCAAAGAGGTGGGAGTGATGTTTGGCCTCTTGAAGCTGGGGCCTGTCATTCCATAATTTTACAGTTGAATTCTAATTTTACTACTTAGTTCTACTGCCATGCATTAATATCCATATGCAATCACTTTATGTTCATATTTGCCCTCAAAAGTTCGGATGTGAGTAACAAGTGCTCTCTATCTAGCACTTACTGTGCTGTTTTCTTCCCGCGGGAACAATAACCGAGTCCACACTAAATGGAAGCGAGTGTTTTATCACCCGCGGGGCCCGGCCCGGCCCGGCCCGGCCTTGTTCCCCCCCACCCCTGCCCCGAGCGGGGCCTGAGGAGGGAGCGGGGCCGCACGGGCCTTTACCTGTTTAATGTACATCTTCTACTGTCCCTCAGCGGCACCGGGGGTTCTCCTTCCCGCCGCCGCCTTCAGACCGTCGTTGTTGATTAATTATAATCGCCTCCCCCTCCGCCACCGCCGGGATCCAGGACCCGGGAAAATAAAAAATAAACAAAAACAACCCGAAAGCGGCAAAACTCCGACAAAATGGCGGCTCCCCCTCACCCTGCACCAAATCAGAGACTGAGGGATGGTAAGAAAGAAAACTAGGGAAATACATGGGATAGCAGCATTCTACTGATTGGGTCACCCACTAGTAATTATTATTGATATATAATAATTGTTTGTTTCTGATATATCCTTCTAATACTGAAACTGAAGAATGTTTCAATGCACTATACAATCTTTACCCCCCCCTATTTGATGTTGGTATAGTCCAGGCGGGGTCAAAGGTTTGGCGCCAATGAAACATTCTGGCGCCTGGAGCCGGGCTTCCTATTAAAGGGACATGCCGCTCTGGCCCTTTAAACACCGCCGGCATTTCTTGTCGGCAGATATTTATTTTACAGTGAGCTTTAATGTTTGTTTTAATCAACCTGTTCAGAGACATTATTTTATATATATAAACAAAATATCCTGGACCAGATATAGGGGCAGTACAAGTGTGCCAGAAGACCAGGTATTTTCTAATCAACTTGTTCATTTTATTATATACACGCATATCTGCGCTTGAACCTGGTCCTCCTGGCTCAGAGGTAGGGACACTACGAGAGCCATCTAAGATAAGGACATCACAGTGGCTCAGTGGTGCCTTACAGTGCCAGGGCCCTGTGTTTGATTCCGCCCTTAGGCAGGAGAAAGTGAGGTCTGCAGATGCTGGAGATCAAAGTTGAAACTTTATTGCTGGAACAGCACAGAAGGTCAGGCAGCATCCAGGGAACAGGAGATTCGACGTTTCGGGCACAGGCCCTTCTTCAGGAATGAGCAGAGAGTGTTCAGCAGGAGAAGATAAAAGGTAGGGAGGAGGGACTTGGAGGAGGGGAGTTGGAAATGTGATAGGTGGAAAGAGGTCAAGGTGAGGGTGATAGGTCGGAGTAGGATGGAGGCGGAGAGGTCAAGAAGAAGACTGCAGGTCAGGAAGGCGGTGCCGGGCTGGAGGGATCCGGCTGAGACAAGGTGGGGGGAGGGGGGATGAAGAAACTGGTGAAGTCCAAGTTCATCCCCTGCGGTTGGAGGGTTCCCAGTCGGAAGATAAGACGCTCCTCCTCCGACCGTCGGGTTGTTGTGGTTTGGCGGTGGATGAGTCCAATGACCTGCATATCCTCGGTGGAGTGGGAGGGGGAGTTGAAATGCTGTGCTACAGGGTGGTTGGGTTGGTTCGTCCGGGTGGCCCAGAGGTGCTCTCTGAATCGCTCCGCAAGTAGGCGGCCTGTCTCCCCAATATAGAGGAGGCCACACCGGCTGCAGCGGATGCAGTAGATGATGTGGGTGGAGGTGCAGGTGAATCTGTGGCGGATATGGAAGTTTCCTTTGGGGCCTTGGAGAGAAGTGAGGGGGGAGGTGTGGGCGCAAGTGTTGCACCTCCTGCGGTTGCAAGGGAAGGTGCCGGGAGTGGAGGTTGGTTCGGTGGGGGGTGTGGATCTGACAAGGGAGTCGTGGAGGGAGTGGTCTCTACGGAAAGCTGATAGGGGAGGGGAGGGAAATATATCCTTGGTGCTGGGGTCTGTTTGGAGGTGGCGGAAGTGACGGCGGATGATGCGCTGTACATGGAGATTGGTGGGGTGGTAGGTGAGGACCAGTGGGGTTCTGTCCTGGTGGCGGTTGGAGGGGCAACAGTTCATCCACTACACTAACACCTTCCACCCCGACCTCAAATTCACCTGGACAGTCTCGGACTCCTCCCTCCCCTTCCTAGACCTTTCTGTTTCTATCTCAGGCGACCGAATCAACACGGACATCTACTACAAACCTACCGACTCCCACAGCTACCTGGACTACACCTCCTCCCATCCTGCCCCCTGTAAAAACGCCATCCCATTCTCCCAATTCCTTCGTCTCCGCCGCATCTGCTCCCAGGAGGACCAGTTCAAAATACGTACAACACAGATGGCCTCCTTCTTCAAGGACCGCAATTTCCCCCCCGACGTGGTCGACGGTGCCCTCCACCGCATCTCCTCCACTTCCCGCTCCTCCGCCCTTGAGCCCCGCCCCTCCAACCGCCACCAGGACAGAACCCCACTGGTCCTCACCTACCACCCCACCAATCTCCATGTACAGCGCATCATCCGCCGTCACTTCCGCCACCTCCAAACAGACCCCAGCACCAAGGATATATTTCCCTCCCCTCCCCTATCAGCTTTCCGTAGAGACCACTCCCTCCGCGACTCCCTTGTCAGATCCACACCCCCCACCGACCCAACCTCCATTCCCGGCACCTTCCCTTGCAACCGCAGGAGGTGCAACACTTGCGCCCACACCTCCCCCCTCACTTCTCTCCAAGGCCCCAAAGGAAACTTCCATATCCGCCACAGATTCACCTGCACCTCCACCCACATCATCTACTGCATCCGCTGCAGCCGGTGTGGCCTCCTCTATATTGGGGAGACAGGCCGCCTACTTGCGGAGCGATTCAGAGAGCACCTCTGGGCCACCCGGACGAACCAACCCAACCACCCTGTAGCACAGCATTTCAACTCCCCCTCCCACTCCACCGAGGATATGCAGGTCATTGGACTCATCCACCGCCAAACCACAACAACCCGACGGTCGGAGGAGGAGCGTCTTATCTTCCGACTGGGAACCCTCCAACCGCAGGGGATGAACTTGGACTTCACCAGTTTCTTCATCCCCCCTCCCCCCACCTTGTCTCAGCCGGATCCCTCCAGCCCGGCACCGCCTTCCTGACCTGCAGTCTTCTTCTTGACCTCTCCGCCTCCATCCTACTCCGACCTATCACCCTCACCTTGACCTCTTTCCACCTATCACATTTCCAACGCCCCTCCTCCAAGTCCCTCCTCCCTACCTTTTATCTTCTCCTGCTGAACACTCTCTGCTCATTCCTGAGGAAGGGCCTGTGCCCGAAACGTCGAATCTCCTGTTCCCTGGATGCTGCCTGACCTGCTGTGCTGTTCCAGCAATAAAGTTTCAACTCCGCCCTTAGGCAACTGTGTGGAGTTTGGAGTGGTGCTGGAAAAGCACAGCAGTTCAGGCAGCATCCGAGGAGCTGGAAAATCGAAGTTTCGGGCAAAAGCCCTTCATCAGGAATACAGGCAGAGTGCCTGAAGGATGGAGAGACTACCTAACTGTGTGGAATTTGCACATTCTCCCTGTGTCTGTGTTGGTTTCCTGCGAGAGCTCTGGTTTCCTCCTATAGTCCAAAGATGTGTAAATTAACTGGATTGGCCATGCTAAATTGCCCGTAGTGTTCAGGACTGTGTAGGTTAGATGGATTGGCCATGGGAAATGCAGGGTTACAGGGAATGGACGGATTTGGGTGGGAGATTCTTTGGAGGGTCATGTGGATTTTTGATGGGCTGAATGGCCTGCTTCCACCCTGTAGGGATTTTATGAAATAACTTGGTGGTTGCAATGATTCAAGAACTTACAGATTTCTTTCCACAAATCTAGCTACAAATATCGAAAATCTTTCTTCCAGGTCTTAAGAACACTAGAAATACAGAAGTGTTACGGCACAGAAGGTGATGATTCGGCCCACCATGTCTGTACTGGCTCCCTATACTTTCAACTTATTGCCACTCTGCTGTCTTTTCCTCGTAACGCTGCATATTGTTTCCATTTAAGTAATGGTACAATACCATTGAAATGTAAAATAATACTGATAACTTTGAAATAGTTGAATGCCTGACTTGAAACTGCCTTCACCACACTCCAGGCAATTCATTCCAAAACCAATTCAGTCACTGTGTGAATAGGTTTTTTTTCTCAGCACCTTGTATATGCTTATTTACCAAAACACTTTATAAAACAGAGGCTGGATAAGCTCGAGTTGCTTTCTTCAGAACAGAGAAAGTTGAAGGGGGACCTGATAGAAATTAAGACTATGAGGGTCATGGATAGGGTGGATAGAAAACAACTGTCTTAGTCAAAGGCTCAATAACAAGGGGCATAATTCTAAAGTGAAGAGCAGAAGGTTTAGAGGGGTTTTAAGGAAAAAATGTTTCACCCATAGGATGATGCAAACCCGGAAGGCACTCTCTGGGCAGGTAATTGAGGTGTGAAACCTCACACCTTTATAAGGTATTTGGAAGAACACTTGAAATGCCACAACATTCAAGTCTATGGACTAAATGCTAGAAAGTGGGATTAGTGTAGATTTAAAGTGATTTTCTAGACTGGATGCGCTGAAAGGTCTCTTCTGTACTGTATGATTCTATGACTTTAAAACTGTGCCCTTTAGTTCTCAATCCTTTTATGAGCAGGACCAGTGTCTCTCTGAGCAAGCTTTGAGAAGATCTGTAGCTTAGGTTGAGGTTCTGGATGTAGGTTTATTCGCTGAGCTTGAAGATTCATTTTCAGAAGTTTCGTCACCATACAAAGTAACATCTTCAGTGAGTCTCTGGACAAAGCATGCTGATGATTCCTGCTTTCTATTTATATGTTTGGGTTTCCTTGGGTTGGTGATGTCATTTCCTATGGTGATGTCATGTCCTGTTCTTTTTTTCAGGGGGTGGTAATGCAGTAATGCAATCGAACAAAAAGCTCTGCCAAACATCCAACCCAAACTTTGGGTCCGCTAAGCGGATGACACCTTTGTCATTACTAAACAAAACAAATTAGAGGAAACCTCAAGACCATCAATAATACCCTTACTAGCATAAAATTCACTCAAGAGGAGGAAAACAACAACAAATTGCCATTCCTAGACGTCACAGTAGAGTGAACAGCTAATGGGAAACTTCAAACCAGTGTCTACAGGAAAACAACACATAAGGACCAAACATTGAACTACAGAAGCAATCGTCCCAAAATCCACAAACAAAGCTGCATCAGGACATTATTTCAATGAGCCAACACACACTGCAGCACAGAGGAACTACGCAGAGCAAAGGAAAACCACCTATAAAAGAATGGGTACTCAATGATCACAGTCCGCAGATTTCTCAGCAACATACCGAAACAAGCAGACAAAACATGTCCAGAAACCCTAGCCACTCTCCCCTACATCAAAGACATCTCGGAAATGATTGCCAGACTACTCAACCCCTTGGCATCATGGAAGCCCGCATGATGCCAACACACTAAAACAGCGGCTAATGAACTTGAAAGACTCTATACAGACGAGTAAAACTAATGTAATTTACAAAATATCGTACAAGGATTGTAACAAACACTACATTGGACAAACAGGCAGAAAACTAGCCACCAGGATACATGAACATCAACTAGCCACAAAACGACATGACCCTCTCTCAATAGTATCCTTACATACTTATGAGGAAGGACACCACTTCAACTGGGACAACACATTCATCCTAGGACAAGCCAAACAGAGACACGTACGAGAATTCGTAGAAGCATGGCATTCCAACCGGAACTCTATCAACAAACACATTGACTTAGAAACGATTTACCACCCCCTGAGAAAAAGAACAGGAAATGACATAACCACAGTAAATTGCATCACCACAGGAAATGACATCGCCAACTCAAAGAAACCCAAACATATAAATAGAAAGCAGGAATCAACAGCAATGCTTTGTCCAGAGGCTCACTGAAGATGTTACCTAATAGGATGACAAAATGTCTGCAAATGAACCTTCCAGCTCAGTGAGCAAACTTACATCCAGTTTCTCTCTGTCTGCTCTCTCTAGCTTTCTCATGATTTTGAGAACTTCTAACAAATCTCCTGAAGAAGAGTCATCACAGACACAAAACATTAACATTGTCATTTGAGTGGGAGCAGCGGCCGAGTAAAGGCGAACCCGGGAGACTACAGCTAAGGTAAAACAGTTTGTTTCAAAATTACTTACCTGTAGCGGGCAGCGGTGTTTTTTTTATTCTCTCTTCACAAAAAGAGCGGGAGCAGCAGAGGAAGTGACGGCAAACAGAGGGGCAGCCGGGAAGGAGAACTGTGAGTATAAATACTCACCCTTTAATCACCAACGGTCATTTGAGTGGGAGCAGCGGAAGTGAGGTTGGAGCGCATAGCTGGGCGGGAAGGTAAGTGATTAGTATTTGAGTGGGTGTGTTCTAGACCCCAGGTAAGTGACTCAGTGTTATTGACTCAGTGCTCTTGTTTTTGGAGAAAGTGTACAGTCATGGCAGCGCAGGCGGTGGAATGTTCCTCCTGCAGGATGTTTGAGGTAGGGGTGACCACCGATACTCCTGCCGACTTCGTCTGCAGGAAATGCAGTCAGATCCTGCTCCTCACAGAACGAGTTAGGGAACTGGAACTGGAGTTGGATGAACTGAGGATTATTCGAGAGGCTGAGAGGGTGATTGATAGAAGCTACAGGGACATAGTTACGCCGGAGAACAGAGGTAGCTGGGTAACAGTTAGAGGTGGGAAGGGGAAGAAGCAGGCAGTGCAGGGTTCCCCTGTGGTCGTTCCCCTAAAAAATAAATATACAGCTTTGGAAACTGTTGGGGGGGACAGCGTTGCAGGTGTAAGCTGCAGTGAAGGGGTCTGTGGCTCTGAGACTCAGAAGGGAAAGGGGGAGAGGAGGAGAGCGCTAGTTATAGGGGACTCTCTAGTTAGAGGGACGGACAGGCGGTTCTGTGGACATGGGCGAGACTCACGGATGGTTTGTTGCCTCCCGGGTGCTAGGGTCCGAGACGTCTCAGACCGTGTCTTCAGAATCCTTTAGGGGGAGGGTGTGCAGCCAGAAGTCGTGGTGCACATTGGCACCAACGACATAGGTAGGAAGAGGGGTGGGGAGGTCATTCAAGAGCTCAAGGAGTTAGGCTGGAAGCTAAAAGCTAGGACAGACAGAGTCGTCATCTCTGGGTTGTTGCCGGTGCCACGTGACAGTGAGGCAAGGAATAGGGAGAGAGTGCAGTTGAACACGTGGCTGCAAGGCTGGTGTAGGAGGGAGGGCTTCAGATATTTGGACAATTGGACTGCATTCTGGGGAAGGTGGGACCTGTACAAGCAGGACGGGTTGCACCTGAACCAGAAGGGCACCAATATCCTGGGGGGTAGGTTTGCTAGCACTCTTCGGGGGGGTTTAAACTAATTTGGCAGGGGGATGGGATCCGGACTTGTAGTCCAGCAAGTAGGTTAGCTGTTTGTCAGGATGCCCAAGACTGTAGGGAGGCTGTGGAGAAGGTAGCACTGACAGGGACTACTTGCGGACACAGAGATGGGCTCAAGTGCGTATACTTCAACGCAAGGATTATCAGAAATAAGGTGGGTGAACTTAAGGCGTGGATCGGTACCTGGGACTACGATGTTGTGGCCATCACAGAAACGTGGATAGATGTGGGACAGGAATGGCTGTTGGAGGTTCCTGGTTACAGGTGTTTCAGTAAGATTAGGGAGGGTGGGAAAAAAGGAGGGGGGGTGGCATTGTTAATTAGAAATGGTATAACGGCTGCAGAAAGGAAGTTTGAGGGGGATCTGCCTCTGGAGGTAGTATGGGCTGAAGTCAGAAATAGGAAAGGTGCAGTCACCTTGTTGGGTGTTTACTATAGGCCCCCCAATAGCAGCAGAGATGTGGAGAAACAGATTGGGAAACAGATTTTGGAAAGGTGCAGAAGCCACAGGGTCGTAGTCATGGGCGACTTCAACTTCCCAAATATTGATTGGAAGCTCTTTAGATCAAGTAGATTGGATGGGGCGGTGTTTGTGCAGTGTGTCCAGGAAGCTTTTCTAACGCAGTATGTAGATTGTCCAACCAGAGGGGAGGCCATATTGGATTTGGTACTCGGTAATGAACCGGGACAAGTAGTGGGCTTGTTAGTGGGTGAACATTTTGGTGATGGTGACCACAATTCTGTGACTTTCACCTTGGTTATGGAGAGAGATAGGTGCGCACAACAAGGTAGATTTTATAATTGGGGGAAGGGAAATTACGATGCTGTAAGGCAGGATTTGAGGAGCATACGTTGGGAGCATAGGCTGTCAGGGAAGGATGTGGTGGAAATGTGGAACTTTTTCAAAGAGCAGATACGACGTGTCCATGATATGTATGTACCTATCAGGCAGGAAAGAAATGGTCGTGTGAGGGAGCCTTGGTTGACGAGAGAGGTTGAATGTCTGGTAAAGAGGAAGAAGGAGGCTTACATAAGGTTGAGGAAACAGGATTCAGACAGAGCAGTGGAGGGATACAGGATAGCCAGAAGGGACCTGAAGAAAGGGATTAGGAGAGCTATGAGAGGGCATGAAAAATCGTTGGCGGATAGGATCAAGGATAACCCCAAGGCATTTTATGCGTATGTGAGAAACCTGAGAATGACGAGAACGAGGGTAGGTCCGATCAAGGACAGTAGTGGGAGACTGTGTATTGAGTCGGAAGAGATAGGAGAGGTCTTGAACAAGTACTTCTCTTCAGTATTTACGAACGAGAGGGACCGTATTGTAGAAGAGGAGAGTGTGAAATGGACTGGTAAGCTAGAAGAGATACCTGTTAGGAAGGAAGATGTGTTGGACATTTTGAACAACTTGAGGATAGACAAGTCCCCCGGGCCTGACGGGATATATCCTAGGATTATGTGGGAAGCAAGAGAGGAAATTGCAGTACCGTTGGCAATGATCTTCTCGTCTTCACTGGCAACGGGGGTGGTACCAGGGGACTGGAGAGTAGCGAATGTTGTGCCCCTGTTCAAAAAAGGGAATAGGGATAACCCCGGGAATTACAGGCCTGTTAGTCTTACTTCTGTGGTAGGCAAAGTAATGGAAAGGGTACTGAGGGATAGGATTTATGAGTATCTGGAAAGACACTGCTTGATTAGGGACAGCCAGCACGGATTTGTGAAGGGTAGGTCTTGCCTTACAAGTCTTATTGAATTCTTCGAGGAGGTGACCAAGCATGTGGATGAGGGAAGAGCAGTGGATGTAGTGTACATGGATTTTAGTAATGCATTTGATAAGGTTCCCCATGGTAGGCTTATGCGGAAAGTCAGGAGGCATGGGATAGAGGGAAATTTGGCCAATTGGATAGAAAACTGGCTAACCGGTCGAAGGCAGAGAGTGGTGGTAGATGGTAAATATTCAGCCTGGAGCCCAGTTACAAGTGGAGTTCCGCAGGGATCAGTTCTGGGTCCTCTGCTGTTTGTAATTTTTATTAATGACTTAGATGAGGGAGTCGAAGGGTGGGTCAGTAAATTTGCAGATGATACGAAGATAGGTGGAGTTGTGGACAGTGAGGAGGGCTGTTGTCGGCTGCAGAGGGACTTAGATATGATGCAGAGCTGGGCTGAGGAGTGGCAGATGGAGTTCAACCCTGCCAAGTGTGAGGTTGTCCATTTTGGAAGAACAAATAAGAATGCGGAATACAGGGTTAATGGTAGGGTTCTTAGTCAGGTGGAGGAACAGAGGGATCTTGGGGTCTATGTACATAGATCTTTGAAGGTTGCCACTCAGGTGGATAGAGTTTGTAAGAAGGCCTATGGAGTATTATCGTTCATTAGCAGAGGGATTGAATTCAAGAGTCGTGAAGTGATGTTGCAGCTGTACAGGACTTTGGTTAGGCCACAGTTGGAGTACTGTGTGCAGTTCTGGTCGCCTCACTTTAGGAAAGATGTGGAAGCTTTGGAGAGGGTGCAGAGAAGATTTACCAGGATGTTGCCTGGAATGGAGAGGAAGTCGTACGAGGATAGGTTGAGAGTTCTCGGCCTTTTCTCGTTGGAACGGCGAAGGATGAGGGGTGACTTGATAGAGGTTTATAAGATGATCAGAGGAATAGATAGAGTAGACAGTCAGAAACTTTTTCCCCGGGTACAACAGAGTGTTACAAGGGGACATAAATTTAAGGTGAAGGGTGGAAGGTATAGGGGAGATGTCAGGGGTGGGTTCTTTACCCAGAGAGTGGTGGGGGCATGGAATGCGCTGCCCGTGGGAGTG
The DNA here is from genome assembly GCF_037043375.1 of Chiloscyllium plagiosum. Classification (NCBI taxonomy): domain Eukaryota; kingdom Metazoa; phylum Chordata; class Chondrichthyes; order Orectolobiformes; family Hemiscylliidae; genus Chiloscyllium; species Chiloscyllium plagiosum. The sequence goes on from NW_028270160.1 coordinate 2,559,471, forward strand.
GTAGAGTCGGAATCATTGGCGACCTTTAAGCGGCATTTGGATAGGTACATGGATGGGTACTTAATCTAGGTTAGAAGTTCGGCACAACATCGTGGGCCGAAGGGCCTGTTCTGTGCTGTATTGTTCTATGTTCTATGTTCTATGTTTTTCTCTCCATAGATGCTACCAAACCAATAATATTGTCTGTTTATTAAAGGTTAATGACAATGGTTCCATGGATAACACACTTCAGTTATGAAAAAAGATTAGATAACTGATTTCCTTGCTAATTGGAGGCTTGATAGAAGGTTTAATTAGATGGGCCAAGGAGTGACAAATTAAGTTTAATTTAGATAAATGTGAGGTGTTGCATGTTGGAAAAGCAAATCAGGGCAGGATGTATACACTTAATGGTATGGCCCTCGGGAGTGCTGCAAAAATAAAGAGACTTTGAGGTGTACATTCAGTGTTCCTCGAAGGTGGAGGTGCAGGTACATAGCATAGTGAAGAGGGCATTTAGTAAGCTTGCCTTTATTGGTGACTGCTTTAAGTATGGAGTTTGATGTCATGTTGCAGCTGTACAGGATAATGGTTGGACCACATGGAATATTGCATTCAGTTCTGGTCTCCCTGCTGTAGGAAGGATGCTGTGAAAGTTGAGAGGGTGCAGGAAAGATTTATAAGGATGTTGCCAGGGTTGGAGGGATTGAGCTATAAGGGGACACTGAATAGACTAGGGCTGTTTTCCCTGGAGCATCATAGGCTGAGGGGTGACCTTATAAAGGTTTATAAAATCATGAGGGGCATGGATTGAGTAAATAGACAAGATCTTTTCTCTGATTGTGGGGTGTCAAAAAGTAGAGGGCATAGGATTAGGGTAAGAGGGGAATGATATAAAAGGGACCTAAGTGGCAACCTTTTCACACAGTGTGTGAATGGAATGAGCTGCCAGAGGAAGTGGTGGAGGCTGGTACGATTACAACATTTAAAGGCATCTAGATCGTATATGAATAGGAAGGGTTTAGAGGGATATGGGCCAAATGCTGGCAAATGGGACTAGATAGGATATCTGGTCAGCATGGATGAGTTGGACCCAAAGGATCTATTTCCATGCTGTGTATCTCTATGACTCCATCAAGGTTGACCAGGACATCAGCAAGTGTATCCATAGTTTTCTTCAAATTAATGTCATGGGATCCTTTGTCAAACCGAGAGAGCACGTGGGGCTGTGGTTTGACATCTCTTAGTGATGACACCTCCAACAATGGCACATTAAAATGTCAGTCCAAATTTTATTCTCTGTTCTCTGAAATGGAATTTGAAATCTCTACATTCTGACTCAGATGAGAGGGTTACCACTGAACTATATCTGCAGAACAGAACAAGAGACTGGATACGTCAGCCTTTAATGATTAAATGCAATTAAGGTTGAGGTTTTAAAAAATTATAAACTGTGAGAAGGAAGGAAAGTCTGGGAAAGTTAAGGAGAATCAACCAATAGTATCTCTGTTACTATGTAACGCGAGATGCAGAGAGGAGCATGATTATGCAGTGGTTTGGGATTTTAAGTAGAGCAAGTATCTCTTGCCCTGGAGGGAAGATGACAAGAGTAGTATTGTATGCAGAAAGATTAGGAATATCATGATAGATGATCATCTATCAGACAAGATGTTCTCATAGGAAACATACAAAGGAAACGTACAAAATTAAGTTTCTGTGACTGCACCTCCCTTCCTATTGGAAAACTGTCTAAACTCATTTCAGCACTTCCTGTAGCTGCATAGCCAACTTTTCATGCAGATTTCTTAAGTACAGAATCACTTACTCAGCGATATGTAATTTGAAGTTTAAATAACTTAAGCAGTTGGAGAGGAGTCAAAAACTTCATCAAGATGTGAGTTTTCAGGAGGGTTTTAAAGAATGAGAAATAGCTGAAGATTGAGGCAGAGCTGTTTGGAAGGCATGGTGTCTGAGCGGAACGGAGAGAGTAGAGATACTGGTGTCAGTGGAATGCCAATCCAGTGATTGGCAGGCAACTCCACCTCCCTGGTATATTCTCGGTCACAGGGATACAAGCCTTGACTTTGCAGCTTTACCTGGTTAGGTAATGTTTTAACATGCATGCTTTGCCATGGATTCAACTTAGTAACATGACTGCATTTCACATCCTGCATCAATTTAACGTGAGCAAGAGGATCTGGAATAGATTATTTGGTCAATCAGCCTCGCCCTGCTATTCAACATCATTGTGGCTGATCCTCTATTTCAATTCTACCTTACCCATTATCACTTAAATTTACCAAATATTGAACATTCACATCTCGACAGGGTAGAGAATTTGAAGGTCCACCAGAGCCCTGACTGAAGAAGTCTCTCCTTATCTCCATCCAAAAGGCCAATCCATTGTTTTGAGACTGGTGCTGCAATCCAGGTTCCCATGTAGGGGAAATATTTTCTTAATGACCACCTTATCAAGCCCCTTAAACAGGTAAAATCTTTCAATTAATTCACCACTCCTTCTAAACACATAAGAGTTAGGAGCAGGAGTAGACCATTCAGCCATTCAAGTCCTGTTCACTCTCCATAACCCTTCAACCTTCACTAATTGAAACTCTATCTCCTTCTTAAATTTATTCAATGTCCCAGCATCCACTGTACTCAGAAATAGTGTTTTTGACGGATTCACAACCCTTTGAGAGAGAGTATGGGCCTTGTCATTTCAATCTCTCCATCTCAGACAATCCCCTCATCCCAGCAACCAGTCTAGTGGACCTTTGTTGCACTCCCTTGGACAAATATGTCCTTCCATAGGGAAGGAGACCAAAACTGTATCGAGTGGTTCAGGTGTGGCCTCACTGATGGCCACACCTAACTAATTAATTCTTCTTCACTGCTATGCTTCAATTGTTTTTTTAAGAAAAGCTGACTCATCATTTGTTATTCTAATGCCTGCAGATCAACTTGCTGTGATTCGTATGCAAACATTTCCCAGACTCTTGTTCTACTCTGCTTTTTAAGTTTTTTTCTGCCAAAGAGGATAACTTCAGACTTTGTCACATTGTCCAACTGCTCACCCAGTTTAAATTCCTCTGCAGCTTTTTCAATTCTTCATCATTATTCTTTTCCTGCATAATGTTCTATCATCAGAAAACTTGGATTCATTACACTCAAACCCGTCAACTAAGTCATGAATAGAGATTGTGAATAGCGGAGACTCAAGATTGTCAGACCATAATGCTTAGAGCAGAACCAGGCCATTCAGCCCATCAAGTCTGCTTCACTTTTCAATGAGATCTGATAATTCTCAACCCCACATTTCTGCAATAACCTTGATTCCCTTTAGATTAGATTCCCTACAGTATGGAAGTAGGCCATGGCATCACCTCGTGCTCCCGTGAGGAGGTTGAGCAATTCATCAACTTCATCAACACATTCCACCCTGACCTTAAATTTACCTGGACCATCTCTGACACCTTCCTCCCCTTCCTGGACCTCTCCATCTCCATTAGTGACGACCGACTTGACACTGACATTTTTTACAAACCCACCGACTCCCATAGCTACCTGGATTACACCTCTTCCCATCCTACCTCTTGGAAAAATGCCATTCCATATTCCCAATTCCTCCGCATCCGCTGTATCTGCTCCCAGGAGGACCAGTTCCACCACAGAACCCACCAGATGGCCTCCTTCTTTAGAGACCGCAATTTCCCTTCCCACGTGGTTAAAGATGCCCTCCAACGCATCTCGTCCACATCCTGCACCTCCGCCCTCAGACCCAACCCCTCCAACTGTAACAAGGACAGAACGCCCCTGGTGCTCACCTTCCACCCTACCAACCTTCACATAAACCAAATCATCCGCCGACATTTCCGCCACCTCCAAAAAGACCCCACCACCAGGGATATATTTCCCTCCCCACCCCTTTCCACCTTCCGCAAAGACCGTTCCCTCTGTTACTACCTGGTCTGGTCCACGCCCCCCTACAACCCACCATCCCATCCTGGCACCTTCCCCTGCCACCGCAGTAACTGCAAAACCTGCTCCCACACCTCCTGGCTCACCTCCATCCAAGGCCCTAATGGAGCCTTTCACATCCATCAAAGTTTTACCTGCACATCCACTAATATAATTTATTGCATCTGTTGCTCCCGATGCGGTCTCCTCTACATTGGGGAGACTGGGCGCCTCCTAGCAGAGCGCTTTAGGGAACATCTCCGGGACACCCGCATCAATCAACCACACCGCCCTGTGGCCCAACATTTCAACTCCCCCTCCCACTCTGCCGAGGACATGGAGGTCCTGGGCCTCCTTCACTGCCGCTCCCTCACCACCAGACGCCTGGAGGAAGAACGCCTCATCTTCCGCCTCGGAACACTTCAACCCCAGGGCATCAATGTGGACTTCAACAGTTTCCTCATTTCCTCTTCCCCCACCTCACCCCAGTTCCAAACTTCCAGCTCAGCACTGTCCCCATGACTTGTTCTACCTGCCTATCTTCCACCTATCCACTCCACCCTCCTCCCCCACCGACCTATCACCTTCATCCCCTCCCCCACTCACCTATTGTACTCTATGCTACTTTCTCCCCACCCCCACCCTCCTCTAGCTTATCTCTCCACCCTTCAGGCTCTCTGCCTTTATTCCTGATGAAGGGCTTTTGCCCGAAACGTCGATTTTACTGCTCCTCGGATGCTGCCTGAACTGCTGTGCTCTTCCAGCATCACTAATCCAGAATCTGGTTTCCAGCATCTGCAGTCATTGTTTTTACCTATTTGGCCCAACAAGTCCACTCTGACCCTCTGAAGAATAACCCATCCAGACCCATTCCCCTACCCTATATTTACCCCTGACTAATGCCCCTAACACTGTGGGCAATTTTAGCATGGCCAATGCACCTAAACTGCACATCTTTCTGATCTGTCCATCCGAGCATTGAATATACTTAACAACTCAGCCTTGACAACCTTCAGTGGTAAGGAATTCCAGAGACTCTCTCTCCCTGACAGAAGAAATTCCTTTTCATCTCTGTCTTAAATAATCATTCCCGTATACTGAGAATATGGTCCTGGATTCTCCCACAAGAGGAACAATCATTCTGCTTCTATTATGTCAAGCCTTCTAAAAATCTTGCATGTTTCAATAACGTCACCTCATTTTCTAAACTCCAACTCATTAATTCGACTCAATCTTTCTTCATAAGACAGTTTCTCTATATCTGGGATCAACCTAGGAAGTGTTCTGTGGACTACCTCCAAGGCCAGTATATCTTTTCTTAGCTAAGGAGCTCATAACTGTTCATATAGAGGAACCTCAATTATCTGGCATTCGATTATCCAGAATTCAATTAACCGAACGGAATACTTCCCACCTGTGTCCTTCAAATAATCGAGGTTCTTCTGTATTCCATCTCTGGCCTGACCAATGTCTTGTATAGTTTTAGCAAAACCTCCCTACTGTTATACTGCATTCCCTTTGAAATGAAGGCCAACATTCCATTTGCCTTCTCCATTACCTTCTGCATGCTAGCCTTTTGTGATTTGTGGATGAGGACTCCCAATTCCCATTGTGCTGTGACTTTCTACAGTCTTCGTCCATTCAAATAATATTCAACACCTCTAATCTTCCTGCCAAAGTGTATTACCTTGCATTTTTCCACATTAGCACTAATCCTGGTGGCTCTTGAATAGTAATAGCATACCAGCCTGAAAGTGTCCCATTTATCTCCATGCACTGTTTGTAGGCCTTTAACTAATTGTCTATCTATGTTAATATAATTCTCCCAATTCCTATAAATCTTAATTTTAATTAATAATCTTTTCTGTATAACATGTAGAATACTTCTTGAAAATTCAAATTCATTTTTATTTCCTCCACTTTGCAGCTGAAATGGATCTAATTTGACAGAAACGTTTTCTGTTTGTATATGCCACAGAGAAGCATACAAACTGCAAGCTCCGATTTATTGTTGTACAATTACATTCCACAGCCTTGTCTGGAGGAGAACGTCAGATTCCTCAGCAGAATGCAACAGATTTATTTGTGTTGTAATACCAACTAAACTCTATCTAGTGTTAGCACATGTTTTTCTGGCAACTTTTATTACACTGAGAAGACAATAAATATTTGCAACCTTTTAAAAAACAAACATATTTGCTAAAAGTAACTATAATTTAGTTGAACAGGAGTTGTAACAATCTGCTTTCCTTCAACAATAATAAGCATTTATAGATTTAATTAATTAAGGTAAAACCTTGTTAAATATTGTCTGTTTTGACAGGCTAGTTACCCTAAATCAGATTCAAACTCTCTAAGACTGTTTTTATTTTCTTTTTTGCTCGTAATTGTGTTTTTATTGTACAGTTTACTGCACTCAAGTGTATGATAAATGTATGACAGATATTTTTTCTTCCACACATTACCCAGACCTCTGAGAGTTATTATATTTTCTAGACACATGGAAGCCACTTGTTCTACATCTCCATCTATTCTAACCTCCCTTCTCCTTTGATCTCAGGGTTGGATTAGGGTTAGGGCTAGGGAGAAACTAATTACAGTTTGGGTAACCATTTTGTGGAATCCCTTCGGTCTGTGTGCAAGCACGATCCCGGTCATTTTAACATAGCGTCCTGCTCACATGCACACATCTGTCCTTGGCATGCTGCAGTGCTCCAATGAATCACAGCATAAACTGTCAAACATAGAATATAGAACATTCCAGCACCCTTTGGCCCTCGATGTTGCGCCGAACCATGGAACCAATCTGAAGCCTATCTATCCTGCACTATTCCATTATCATCATGTGTTTATCCTTAAAGTTGGCGAGTCTACTACTGCTGCAGGCAGTGCATTCCATGCCACTACCACTCTCTGAATAAAGAAACTACCTCTGACATCTGTCCTGGATTGAACACCCCTCAACTTAGAGCAATGTCCCCTCGTGCTAGCCATTGCCATCCAAGGAAAAAGGCTCTCACTGTCCACCCTATCTAACCCTCTGATTATCTTATATGTCTCAATTAAATCACCTCTCAATCTTCTTCTCTCTAACGAAAACAGCCTCAAGTCCCTCGGCCTTTCCTCATAAGACCTTCCCTCCAAACCAGGCAACATCTTAGTAAATCACCTCTGAACCCATTCCAAAGCTTCCACATCCTTCTTACAATACGGTGACCAGAACTGTACACAATACTCCAAGTGCGGCCACACCAGGGTTTTGTACAGCTGCAGCATGACCTCATGACTAAAAAACGCAATCCCTGTACCAATAAAAGCTAACACACCGTATGCCTTCTTAACAACTCTATCAACCTGGGTGGCAACATTCAGTGATCTTTGGACATGGACACTGAGATTTCACTGGTCATCTACACTACCAAGAATCTTACCATTAGCCCAGTAGTCTTTCTTCCTGTTGCTCCTTCCAAAATGAATCTCCTCACACTTTTCCACATTAAACTCCATTTGCCACCTCTCAGCCCAGCTCTGCAGCTTATCTATGTCTCTCTGTAACCTGCAACATCCTTCAGCACTGTCCAAAACTCAACCAACTTTAGTGTCATCTGCGAATTTACTATCCCATTCTTCTATGCCCTCATCTAGGTCATTTGTAGAAATGACAAACAGCAGTGGCCCCAAAACAGATCCTTGCTGTGACCCACTAGTAACTGAACTCCAGGATGAACATTTCCCATCACCACCCTCTGTCTTCTTTCAGCTAGCCAATTTCTGATCCAAACCGCTAAATCACCCTCAATCCTATGCTCTGTATTTTGTGCAATAACCCACCGTGGGGAACCTTGTCAAACGCCTTACTGAAATCCATATACACCACATCCACATCTCAACTTCAAACTAGGCAGTTTACAACCTTCTGGACTTAATACCAAGTTCAACACCTTCAAATTATGAACCCATTCCTTCCCTTTCTTTTAGCTTTGCTTGATACATTCTCTGTCACCCTCTCTCCCATTCCAGTGCCTGCTCCTCGGATGCTGCCTGACCTGCTGTGCTTTTCCAGCACCACTCTAATCTAAACTGTCTCCCATTCCCCCAGGCCAGTGGGACTGAATGTTCTTTCCAGTCTGGCAGTTAGACTCACCATTGCTCTGCCAACCTCACATTCTGATTCCTTAATCTGAACTATCAGCATCCTTTCTCACCCCGGAACTCCAACCCCAGAAGGCATAGAATCTGTGTTGAGTTCAGGAACTGCAAAGACCCTGATGGGAGTTGTGTACAGGTCCCTAGCAGCAGTCAGGATGTGGGGCAGAAAATAAACAGATAGAAAAGGCACGTCAGAAAAGGCACTATCAGACTAATCACGGGGAATTTCAATATGTAGGTGGACTGGGAAAATCAGGCTGGAACATGCCCAAGGAAAGGAATTTGTGGAATGTCTACAAGATTTTTTTTTGGAGCAGCTTGTGGTGGAGCCCACGAGGGAACAGGCAATTCCGGATTTGGCAGGACTTCATTAGGGAGCTGAAGGTGAAGGAAGCCTAGGGGGCAGTGACCATAATATGATAGAGTTCACCCTGCAGTCTGAGATGGAGAAGCTGGAATCAGATGTAACAGCATTACACCTGAGTAAAAGAAACTACAAAGACATGAGGGAGGAGCTGGCCAGAGTTGGTAGGAAGGGGAACCGAGCAGGGAAGATAGTGGAACAGCAATGCTAGGAGTTTCTGGGGGTAATTCGGGAGGCACAGCAGAAACTCATCCCAAGGAAGAAAAAACATACTCAGGGGAAGGTGAGGCAACCATGGCTGACAAGGGATGGCATGGAAAGCATAAAACAAAAGCATACGATACAGTGATGATGAGTGGGAAGCAGAGGACTGGGCAGACTTTAAAAACCAGCAGAGGATACTAAGAAAGCAATAAGGAGGGAGAAGATTAAATAGAAGAGTAAGCTGGCTAGTATTATAAAAGAAGATTGCAAAAGTTTGTTTTGATATTTAAAAGGTAAGAGAGAAGCACGAGCAGACATTTGACTGTTGGAAAATGAGGCTGGAGAACTAACAATGGGGTCAATGAAAAGGCAGAGGAACTGAATAGGTACTTTGCATCAGATTTCACAGTGGAGGACACCACTAGTATTCCAGAACTTGAAGAGTGTAGTGGCCATCACTAAGGAGAGGGTGCTGGGGAGCTGAAAGGTCTGAAGATGGATAAATCACCCAGACTAGATGGACCGCACCCCAGAGTTCTGAAGGAGATAGCTGAGGAGTTTGTAGAGATATTGGTGGCAATTTTTCAGGAATCACTGGAGTCAGAGCGGGCCCTGAGGACTGGAAATGGCTAATGTAATACTCCTATTTAAGAAGGGAGCTAGGCAGAAGATAGGAAATTATAGTCTGGTTAGCCTGACCTTGGTCATTGGTAAGATTTAAAGTCCATTATAAAAGATGAGATTGCAGAGTACTTGGAAGTGCAGGGTAAACTAGACCTGAGTCAGCACAACTTCGGCAAGGGGAGTTTATGCCTGGCAAATCTGTTAGAATCCATTTGGATTTCCAGACAACCTTTGACAAGGTGCAGCACAGGAGACTGCTAAATAAGATAAAAGCCATGGTGTTAGAGGCAAGGTACTGGCATGGATAGATGATTGGCTGACCGACAAAAGGCAGAGAGTGGGGATAAAGGGCTCTTTTTCAGGATGGTAGCTGATGGCTAGTGGAATTCCACAGGGATCAGTATTGGAACAACAAACCATCCATGCTATACACTAACAATCTGGATGAACGAACGGAGGACAGGATTGATCATTTTGCAGATAACGCAAAGATAGGTGGACAGACAGGTAGTGTTGAGGAAGCAGGGAGGCTGCAGAAGGACTTGGACCAGCTAGGAGTGTGGGCAAAGAAGGGCCAGATGAAATATAATGTGGGAAAGTGAGAGGTTATATACTTTAGAAAGAAGAATATTTTCTAAATGGGGAAAGATTTCGGAAATCTGAAGTAAAAGGACTTGGGAATCCTAGTTCAGGATTCTCTTAAGGCTAACATGCAGGTTCGGTTGGCAATTAGGAAGATTAATGCAATGTTAGCATTCATTTCAAGAGGGCTAGAATACAAGAGCAGAAATATATTGCTGAGGCTGTATAATGCTCTGGTCAGACTGCATTTGGAATATTGTGAGCTAATGAAGGATGTAATGGCCTTGGAGGAGGATCCAGAGGAGTCCTACAAGAGTGGTAGCAGGGATGAAGGGCTTGACATAATGAAGAGCAGTTGGGGACTCTGAGTCTGTACTTGATGAACTTTATAAGGATGAGTGGGGATCTGATTGAAACATATAGAATACTGAATGGCCTGGTAGAGTGGATATGGACAAGATGCTTGTATTAGTAGGAAAGACCAGGACCCAAGTGAACAGCCTCAGAGAGAAGGGATGACCTTTTAGAACGAAGTTGAGGGGGAATTTCTTCAGCCAGAGTGTGGTTAATCAGTGGAATCCATTGCTGCAGAAGGCTGTGGAGGCCAAGGCATTCAGTTCTGAGGTAGATAATTAGTAAAGGGACCAAGGATTACAAGAAGAAGGCAGGAGAATGGATTTGAGAAATCTCTCAGCAATAATCAGATGGCAGAGCAGAGAATGGTAGGACAGATTTGATGGGCTGAATGGCCTCATTTTGCTCTCATACCTTATAATCTTATGGTCTTATTTAATCAGGTTTGAGCTCTTTTACAACTGACACAAACATAGAACATTACAGCGTAGTACAGGCCCTTCGGCCCTTGATGTTGCGCCGCCCTGTCATACTAATCTGAAGCCCATCCCACCTACACAATTCCATGTACGTCCATATGCCTGTCCAATGACAACTTAAATGCACTTAAACTTGGCGAATCTACTACCGTTGCAGGCAAAGCATTCCATACCCTTACTACTCTCTGAGTAAAGAAACTACCTCTGACATCTGTCTTATACCTGTCTCCCCTCACTTTAAAGTTGTGTCCCCTCGTGTTTGCCGTCCCCATGCTTGGAAAAAGGCTCTCCCTGTCCACCCTATCTAACCATCTGATTATCTTGTATGTCTCTATTAAGTCACCTCTCAAACTTCTTCTCTCTAACGAGAACAGCCTCAAGGCCCTCAGCCTTTCCTCATAAGACATTCCTTCCATACCAGGCAACATCCTAGTAAATCTCCTCTGCACCCTTTCCAAAGCTTCCACATCCTTCTTATAATGCGGTGACCAGAACTGTACACAATACTCCAAGTGTGGCCGTACCAGAGCTTTGTACATCTGCAGCATAACCTCCTGGTTCCGGAACTCAATCCCTCTATTAATAAAAGCCAAAACACTGTATGCCTTCTTAATAACCCTGTCAATCTGGGTGGCAACTTTCAGGGATCTGTGTACATGGACACCGAGATCCCTCTGTTCATCTGCATTCCCAAGAATCTTACCATTAGCCCAGTACTTTGCATTCTGATTACTCCGTCCAAAGTGTATCACCTCACACTTGTCCACATTAAACTCCATTTGCCAACTTTCAGCCCAGCTCTGCATCCTATCTATGTCTCTCTGCAACCTGCTACATCCTTCGTCACTATCCACAACTCCACCGATCTTAGTGTCGTCCACAAATTTACTAACCCACCCTTCTAAGCCCTCATCCAGGTCGTTTATAAAAATGACAAACAGCAGTGGACCCAACACCGACCCTTGCGGTAACTGGACATCAAGATGAACATGTTCCATCAACTACAACCTCTGTTTTCTTTCAGCAAGCCAATTATTGATCCAAACTGCCATGTCTCCCACAATCCCATTCCTCCACAATTTGTATAATAGCCTACTGTGGGGAACCTTATCGAACGCCTTGCTGAAATCCATATACACCACATCAACTGGTTTACTCCCATCTACCTGTTTGGTCACTTTGTCAAAAAACTCAATAAGATTCGTTAGACCCGACCTACCCTTCACAAAACCGTGCTGACTGTCCCTGATCAGATTATTCTTTTCTAGATGGTTATAAATCCTATCTCTTATAACCTTTTCCAACACTTTACCAACAACTGAAGTGAGACTCACTGGTCTGTAATTACCAGGGTTGTCTCTACTACCCTTTTTGAACAAGGGAACCACATTTGCTATCCCTCAGTCCTCAGGCACTATTCCTGTAGACAATGATGATTTGAAGATCAATGCCAAAGGCTCAGCAATCTCTTCCCTTGCTTCCCAGAGGATCCTAGGATAGATCCCTAGGATAGGCCCAGGGGACTTGTCTATTTTCACACTCTGCAGTATTTCTAATACCTCTTCCTTGTGAACCTCAATCTCGTCTAGTCTAGATGCAAGTATCTCTGTATCTTCCTCGCCAACATTTTCATTTTCTGTAGTGAACACTGTCGAAAAATATTTATTTAGTGCTTCCCCAATCTCCTCTGACTCCACACAACTTCCCACTATTATCCTTGATTGGCCCTAATTTAACTCTCGTCATTCTTTTATTCCTGACATACCTATGGAAAGCCTTAGGGTTAACCCTGATCCTATCCACTAACAACTTCTCATGTCTCCTCCTGGCTCTTCTGAGCTCTCTTTTTAGGTCTTTCCTGACTTCCTTGTAACCCTCCAGCGCCCTAACTGAGTTTTCACATTTTGTCCGAACAGGGATTCCACTTCCTTAGTAAACCACGGCTCACGCATTCTATATCTTCCTCCCTGCCTAACAGATGCATACTTATCTAGGACACACAGGAGCTTTTCCTTGAATAAGCTCCACATTTTTAATGTGCTCATCCCCTGCAGTTTCCTTCCCCATTCTACGCTTCCTAAATCTTTCCTAATTGCATCGTAATTTCCCTTCCCCCAACTGTAACTCTTGCTCGGTGGAGTACACCTATCCCTTTCCATCACTAAAGTAAACCTGACAGAATTGTGATCGCTGTCTCCAAAGTGCTCACCTACTTCCAAATCTAACACCTGGCCAGGCTCGTTACCCAGTACTAAATCTAAAGTGGCTTCGCCCCTTGTAGACCTGTCTACATGATGAGTCAAATATTCTTGTTCTGTTTTGATTTTTCGATGTTTCCAATGTTTCTAATGGAATGCATTGATCATTGTGAAGTCGAGGCTGACATACTTATGATTGTATATATCTGGAAACTGATGCAATGGAACATTGTTAGTGTCAATCTGAGATATGATCTATGACTAATCGTTGGCACAATGTTACAAAAATTCTGCATCTAGCTGTTATACTCAATAATCCCAGATTTATAAACATTTTTATTGATTTGCTTCCAATCCTTTTCAATAAATGCATTGACCAGAGCCTCACATCAAAACCCCCAAGCGGTCTCAATGAGGTTTATGCCTCAGTTTAGATGGATTAATTTATCAGAATGCTTCAACAACCCAATGGCATTTAATTTAAAAATAACACATCATTTGAACAACAGTTTCACTGAGAACTTTATCATGTCCTATTGTATTCAATAGAATATCCTTCATTGTTGAATACTTTCGCTACTTTTAGTATCAGTGTCACTCACTTTACAATATCATGGACTATTCACCCCTTCCATTTCTATTAGATTCCCTACAGTGTGGAAACAGGCCCTTTGGCCCAACTAGTCCACACCGACCCTCCGAAGAGCAACCCACCCAGACCGATTCCCCCTAACTAATACACCTAACTCTACGGGCTATTTAGCACGACCAATTCACCTAACCTGCACATCTTTGGACTGTGGGAGGAAACCGGAGCACCCGGAGGAAACCCACGCAGACACGGGGAGAACATGCAAACTCCACACAGACAGTCGCCCGAGGCTGGAATCGAACCCAGGTCCCTGGCGCTGTGAGGCAGCAGTGCTAACCACTGAGCCACCGTGCCGCCCAATTTCTGTATCTCTGTAAATCCTCAAACCATGTCCCTTCCCACAGAGAATCCTGGTCTCCCACATTTATTTGGAACAATTCATAGCTTTAAATATCGCACTTACACCCCCCTCATGAAATCATTTATAAATATCAGGGAGTGGATGAGCCCCATTTTACTTGAGGAAAGGAATACCAGAGGGATTCCTGCTTTAAAGCACCATCTGACTTCGAATCAGCTTTGAAGTTTTGTATTGATTTATTGTTGTAACACTGAGGTCACTGGGGTGTCAAGAAGAGCTTTATTTAATTGCAGTCACACAGATTGTCACAAGTTGGTCAGGGCTGGGCCATGGCCACAACAGAGCACCTGGTCACTGAAAGTCAAGACTGTTTTTGGGACCACGGCTGGAATGGGCAGTTTGGGGACAATAATCGTCACGGGGCAATTCAGCACTTAAGGCTGTGAAGGAGAATGTACTGAAGGAGACATGGTGTGGAGGTGCCGGTGTTGGAGCGGGGTGGACAAAGTTAAAAATCACACAACACCAGGTTATAGTCCAACAGGCTTATTTAGGAGCACTAGCTTTCAGACAGATACCTGATGAAGGAGCAGCACTCCGAGAGCTAGTGCTTCCAACTAAACCTGTTTGACTATATCCCTGGTGTTGTGCAACTTTTACTTTGAAGGAGACAGTTCACTGTCGGAGGGGGTCAGTAATGATGATCACCACACTGTCTTCTATGGGGGAACTGTGCATCACAATGATTGGAATAACTAAGTGGAAATTTCATCTCCTAACAGACTCCCACTTCATAGATTGGTCAATGTTAAAGTGATGTATTGTCCCCCCTCCTCCATGGGAATTCAAATAGTTGCAAAGTGAGTGAGGAGCTGAGACAGTGAGGGAGGAGCTGAGAGAGTGAGGGAGGAGCTGAGATTGAGCGAGGAGCTGAGAGTGAGTGAGGAGCTGAGAGAGTGAGGGAGGAGCTGAGAGTGAGGGAGGAGCTGAGAGTGAGAGAGGAGCTGAGATTGAGGGAGGAGCTGAGAGTGAGGGAGGAGCTGAGAGTGAGGGAGGAGCTGAGAGTGAGTGAAGAGCTGAGATTGAGTGAGGAGCTGAGAGTGAGTGAGGAGCTGAGAGAGTGAGGAGCTGAGATTGAGAGAGGAGCTGAGAGTGAGAGGCTGAGAGTGAGAGAGGAGCTGAGAGTGAGTGAGTCAGGAGCTGAGATTGAGGGAGGAGCTGAGAGTGAGGAGCTGAGAGTGAGAGAGGAGCTGAGATTGAGGGAGGAGCTGAGAGTGAGTGAGGAGCTGAGAGTGAGAGAGGAGCTGAGATTGAGGGAGGAGCTGAGAGTGAGGAGCTGAGAGTGAGAGAGGAGCTGAGATTGAGGGAGGAGCTGAGAGTGAGGGAGGAGCTGAGAGTGAGTGAGGAGCTGAGAGTGAGTGAGGAGCTGAGAGAGTGAGGAGCTGAGAATGAGTGAGGAGCTGAGATTGAGGGAGGAGCTGAGAGAGAGAGGAGCTGAGAGAGTGAGGAGCTGAGAGTGAGGGAGGAGCTGAGAGTGAGTGAGGAGCTGAGGTTGAGTGAGGAGCTCTGAGTGAGTGAGGAGCTAAGAGTGAGTGAGGAGCTGAGAGAGTGAGGGAGGAGCTGAGAGTGAGGGAGGAGCTGAGAGTGAGGGAGGAGCTGAGAGTGAGGGAGGTGCTGAGAGAGTGAGGGAGGAGCTGAGGGAGGGAGGAGCTGAGAGAGAGGGAGGAGCTGAGTGAGTGAGGAGCTGAGATTGAGTGAGGAGCTGAGAGTGAGGGAGGAGCTGAGATTGAGTGAGGAGCTGAGATTGAGTGAGGAGCTGAGATTGAGTGAGGAGCTGAGAGTGAGGGAGGAGCTGAGATTGAGTGAGGAGCTGAGATTGAGTGAGGAGCTGAGATTGAGTGAGAAGCTGAGAGTGAGTGAGGAGCTGAGTGAGGGAGGAGCTAAGAGTGAGGGAGGAGCTGAGTGAGTGAGGGAGGAGCTGAGATTGAGTGAGGAGCTGAGATTGAGTGAGGAGCTGAGAGTGAGGGAGGAGCTGAGATTGAGGGACGAGCTGAGAGAGTGAGGAGCTGAGATTGAGGGAGGAACTGAGAGTGAGTGAGGAGCTGTGGTTGAATGAGGAGCTCTGAGTGAGTGAGGAGCTGAGAGTGAGTGAGGAGCTGAGAGAGTGAGGGAGGAGCTGAGAGTGAGGGAGGAGCTGAGATTGAGGGAGGTGCTGAGAGAGTGAGGGAGGAGCTGAGAGTGAGGGAGGAGCTGAGAGTGAGGGAGGAGCTGAGTGAGTGAGGGAGGAGCTGAGATTGAGTGAGGAGCTGAGAGTGAGGGAGGAGCTGAGATTGAGTGAGGAGCTGAGATTGAGTGAGAAGCTGAGAGTGAGTGAGGAGCTGAATGAGGGAGGAGCTAAGAGTGAGGGAGGAGCTGAGTGAGTGAGTGAGGAGCTGAGATTGAGTGAGGAGCTGAGAGTGAGGGAGGAGCTGAGATTGAGGGAGGAGCTGAGAGAGTGAGGAGCTGAGATTGAGGGAGGAGCTGAGAGTGAGTGAGTGAGGAGCTGAGGTTGAGTGAGGAGCTCTGAGTGAGTGAGGAGCTGAGAGAGTGAGGGAGGAGCTGAGAGAGTGAGGGAGGAGCTGAGAGTGAGGGAGGAGCTGAGAGTGAGGGAGGAGCTGAGTGAGTGAGGGAGGAGCTGAGATTGAGTGAGGAGCTGAGAGTGAGGGAGGAGCTGAGATTGAGTGAGGAGCTGAGATTGAGTGAGAAGCTGAGAGTGAGTGAGGAGCTGAATGAGGGAGGAGCTAAGAGTGAGGGAGGAGCTGAGTGAGTGAGTGAGGAGCTGAGATTGAGTGAGGAGCTGAGAGTGAGGGAGGAGCTGAGATTGAGGGAGGAGCTGAGAGAGTGAGGAGCTGAGATTGAGGGAGGAGCTGAGAGTGAGTGAGTGAGGAGCTGAGGTTGAGTGAGGAGCTCTGAGTGAGTGAGGAGCTGAGAGAGTGAGGGAGGAGCTGAGAGAGTGAGGGAGGAGCTGAGAGTGAGGGAGGAGCTGAGAGTGAGGGAGGAGCTGAGATTGAGGGAGGTGCTGAGAGAGTGAGGGAGGAGCTGAGAGAGTGAGGGAGGAGCTAAGAGTAGGGGAGGAGCTGAGTGAGTGAGGGAGGAGCTGAGATTGAGTGAGGAGCTGAGAGTGAGGGAGGAGCTGAGATTGAGTGAGGAGCTGAGATTGAGTGAGAAGCTGAGAGTGAGTGAGGAGCTGAGTGAGGGAGGAGCTGAGTGAGTGAGGGAGGAGCTGAGAGTGAGGGAGGAGCTGAGAGTGAGGGAGGAGCTGAGATTGAGGGAGGAGCTGAGATTGAGTGAGAAGCTGAGAGTGAGTGAGGAGCTGAGAGTGAGGGTGGTGCTGAGAGAGTGTGGGTGGTGCTGAGAGAGTGAGGGAGGAGCTGAGTGAGGGAGGAGCTGAGAGTGTGAGGGAGCTGAGAGAGTGAGGGAGGAGCTGAGAGTGAGGGAGGAGCTGAGAGTGAGGGAGGAGCTGAGTGAGGGAGGAGCTGAGAGTAGGGAGGAGCTGAGAGTAGGGAGGAGCTGAGATTGAGGGAGGAGCTGAGTGAGGGAGGAGCTGAGATTGAGGGAGGAGCTGAGAGTGAGGGAGGAGCTGAGAGTAGGGAGGAGCTGAGATTGAGGGAGGAGCTGAGTGAGGGAGGAGCTGAGAGTGAGGGAGGAGCTGAGAGTGAGGGAGGAGCTGAGAGTGAGGGAGGAGCTGAGAGAGTGAGGGAGGAGCTGAGAGTGAGGGAGGAGCTGAGAGTGAGGGAGGGAGGAGCTGAGGGAGGGAGGAGCTGAGAGAGTGAGGGAGGAGCTAAGAGTGAGGGAGGAGCTGAGTGAGTGAGGGAGGAGCTGAGATTGAGTGAGGAGCTGAGAGTGAGGGAGGAGCTGAGATTGAGTGAGGAGCTGAGATTGAGTGAGAAGCTGAGAGTGAGTGAGGAGCTGAGTGAGGGAGGAGCTAAGAGTGAGGGAGGAGCTGAGTGAGTGAGGGAGGAGCTGAGATTGAGTGAGGAGCTGAGATTGAGTGAGGAGCTGAGATTGAGGGAGGAGCTGAGATTGAGGGAGGAGCTGAGATTGAGGGAGGATCTGAGAGTGAGTGAGGAGCTGAGGTTGAGTGAGGAGCTCTGAGTGAGTGAGGAGCTGAGAGTGAGTGAGGAGCTGAGAGAGTGAGGGAGGAGCTGAGAGAGTGAGGGAGGAGCTGAGATTGAGGGAGGTGCTGAGAGAGTGAGGGAGGAGCTGAGAGTGAGGGAGGAGCTGAGTGAGTGAGGGAGGAGCTGAGATTGAGGGAGGAGCTGAGTGAGTGAGGGAGGAGCTGAGATTGAGTGAGGAGCTGAGAGTGAGGGAGGAGCTGAGATTGAGTGAGGAGCTGAGATTGAGTGAGAAGCTGAGAGTGAGTGAGGAGCTGAATGAGGGAGGAGCTGAGTGAGTGAGGGAGGAGCTGAGTGAGTGAGGGAGGAGCTGAGATTGAGTGAGGAGCTGAGAGTGAGGGAGGAGCTGAGATTGAGGGAGGAGCTGAGAGAGTGAGGAGCTGAGATTGAGGGAGGAGCTGAGAGTGAGTGAGTGAGGAGCTGAGGTTGAGTGAGGAGCTCTGAGTGAGTGAGGAGCTGAGAGTGAGTGAGGAGCTGAGAGAGTGAGGGAGGAGCTGAGAGTGAGGGAGGAGCTGAGAGTGAGGGAGGAGCTGAGATTGAGGGAGGTGCTGAGAGAGTGAGGGAGGAGCTGAGAGAGTGAGGGAGGAGCTAAGAGTGAGGGAGGAGCTGAGTGAGTGAGGGAGGAGCTGAGATTGAGTGAGGAGCTGAGAGTGAGGGAGGAGCTGAGATTGAGTGAGGAGCTGAGATTGAGTGAGAAGCTGAGAGTGAGTGAGGAGCTGAGTGAGGGAGGAGCTAAGAGTGAGGGAGGAGCTGAGTGAGTGAGGGAGGAGCTGAGATTGAGTGAGGAGCTGAGAGTGAGGGAGGAGCTGAGAGTGAGGGAGGAGCTGAGATTGAGGGAGGAGCTGAGATTGAGTGAGAAGCTGAGAGTGAGTGAGGAGCTGAGAGTGAGGGTGGTGCTGAGAGAGTGAGGGTGGTGCTGAGAGAGTGAGGGAGGAGCTGAGTGAGGGAGGAGCTGAGAGTGTGAGGGAGCTGAGAGAGTGAGGGAGGAGCTGAGAGTGAGGGAGGAGCTGAGTGAGGGAGGAGCTGAGATTGAGGGAGGAGCTGAGAGTGAGGGAGGAGCTGAGAGTAGGGAGGAGCTGAGATTGAGGGAGGAGCTGAGAGTGAGGGAGGAGCTGAGAGTGAGGGAGGAGCTGAGAGTGAGGGAGGAGCTGAGTGAGGGAGGAGCTGAGATTGAGGGAGGAGCTGTGATTGAGGGAGGAGCTGTGATTGAGGGAGGAGCTGAGAGTGAGGGAGGAGCTGAGTGAGGGAGGAGCTGAGAGTGAGGGAGGAGCTGTGTCCTGACAGCAGCATTACAAAGAAAGGTACCGCAGTGCTCCAAAGTGTGGCATTTGGATTGTAAGTGGGTCATCAATGGGCCATGAGGTTGTGGTGAGGCTGGTAAATATTCAATGCCATGTGAATGGGGAGGTGTTGAGTGCCCATGGAGTATACTCTGAGAGGCTGGGGACAGTTTTCCAAGATGGAGGCTGGAGGAGCAGGCAGCTGGCTGTGCAGAGTCTTGATGTCAGGAATTTTTGGCATTTAGTTTCTGTCTGACGAGTGGGAGAAGAGGAAACTGCATTTCAATGAGGCAAGATGAGGTTCTCGTGATATGTAAAGATATGCAAATAGGCCTCTCAGCCCACCATTCAAAACTCAGTGCAGATTTGGACTTTCTTCCTTGATGCTGAGAATTTCATTTTTACAAACTCACCACATTTCCCCAATTGAACCAACAGTGCCCACATCCATCAGCAGCTGGTGATGTGGGTATTGCTGGCTGCTCCAGCGTTTATTACCCATCTCCAACCACCCTTGAACTGAATGGCTTGCTTGGCAATTTCAGAGGACAGTGAACAGTTAACTGCTTTGCTGTCTGTCCGGAGTCCTACACAGACCAGACCAGCTCAGGACAGCAGACTTCCTGAAGGGCACTACTGAACTCAATGGGTTTTTACTTCAATCAATGCTAGCTTCTTGGGCACCATCATTGGGGCTAACTTTATTATCCAGAGTTATTAACTGAATTTAAATGCTGCCAGGGTTCCCTCTAATTTTCTTCCCGCCTGTGCGGGTGTCCGGGGTCTCAGTGTGGCACCGACGTCTGGCATCGAAAATTAATGCTGTGGGTAGTGTGCCAATATCAATCGGGAAGTGTGCACAGCTGCCGAGGTAGGGTTTGAACCTGTGTCTCCAAGGTTACTAACCCAGTGACATTATCATTCTGATTACATCACGCACCCTCTTCAACTCTTGCCAATGCTTTTAATTTGGAGAAATGTTCTGAATCCGTACAGTTCACAGGAGTTGGCATCTTTTCCATACCTCTGGTGCCAATGACACTTAGTAACCAGAAAGTCCTAATTTTAGAGTCTGTGCAATAATTGTTGGTCGTGGGGTCAACCATAATCAGAGATTCCCTGCAAATGATGGAAAAACCAGTCCTTTATTTTAGGAGGAATATTGAAGCCAGGGAACATCAATGTAACAGGCTGATACAGGAGAAGATGTAATGACTCAGTTAGAGTCTTGTAAAGCTAGGGTTGCATTCACTGGGTGACTGAGTCCAACATTTCACACATTGGGAGATGTAATACAAATGCTGAAATCAGGCAAGGAACTGAAAGGACAAATAGTTGAAGGTGATGTCTGAGTGATATTATCACCAGACTATTAATCCAGAGACCCAGGTAATGTTCTGGGGTCCCGGATTCAAATCCCACTCAGAAGTTGGTGCAATTTGAATTCAATAAAAATCTGGAATACTGATGGACATGAAACTGTCACGGGGAAAACCCAACTGGTTCATTAATGTCCTTCAAGTAAGGAAATCGGTGTCTCTACCAGGTGACTCCAGACCACAGCAATGCTATTGACTTTCAGTTACCCTCTGAAATCTCTGAGCAAGCCTCTCAGTGTTAACATGAGCTACAAAAATCTCAAATACACACAGATTACAGCAGTTTAAGATGAGAGCTCTCAAGGACAACTGGAGACAGGCAATGAATACTGGCCCAGTCAGCAACGCCCAGGAAATGAAGAAATGCATTCTGGTGGAGTGATAGTGAGACACTTACATTTCAAATGACAGTTTATTGCTTCTAGTTTAAAGTTCCTTAATTCAAATTGTCTGCATATACAATATTTTACCAATTCTCAGTTTGAAATGTTAGCTGTATAACTTAATGCAAATTATCACTGGATAAATTAAAACAAGTGTAGTTTATAGAACTAGAAATATCATGGGGAGATTATAGGATGCTTTTCTGAAGCTAAACACCAACTCAAAAACACCTCCTCCTACCGCCCCCTCGACCATGACCCCACCCCCCGTCACCAAACCATCATCTCCCAGACCATACACAACCTCATCACCTCAGGAGATCTCCCACCCACAGCTTCCAACCTCATAGTCCGGGAACCCTGCACTGCCCGATTCTACCTCCTTCCCAAGATCCACAAGCCTGACCACCCTGGCCGACCCACTGTCTCAGCATCCTCCTGCCCCACTGAACTCATCTCCACCTACCTCGATACTGTCCTATCCCCCCTAGTCCAGGAACTCCCCACATACGTTCGAGACACCACCCACGCCCTCCACCTCCTCCAAGACTTCCGTTTCCCCGGTCCCCAATGCCTCATCTTCACCATGGACGTCCAGTCCCTCTACACCTCCATCTCCCATGACCAGGGCCTCCAAGCCCTCTGTTTCTTCCTCTCCTGACGTCCCCAACAGTACCCTTCCACTGACACTCTCATTCATTTGACTGAACTGATCCTCAGCCTTAACAATTTCTCCTTCCAATCCTCTCACTTCCTCCAGATGAAAGGGGTAGCCATGAGCACCCGCACTGAACCCAGCTATGCCTATCTCTTTGTCGGCTACATAGAACAGTCTACCTTCCGTAGTTACACCGGCACCACTCCCCACCTCTTCCTCCGCTACATTGATGAGTGCATCGGTGCCACCTCATGCTCCCGCGAGGAGGTTGAGCAATTCATCAACTTCACCAACACGTTCCACCCTGACCTTAAATTTACCTGGACCATCTCTGACACCTCCCTCCCCTTCCTGGACCTCCCCATCTCCATTAATGACGACCGACTTGACACTGGCATTTTTTACAAACCCACCGACTCCCACAGCTACCTGGATTACACCTCTTCCCACCCTACCTCTTGCAAAAATGCCATCCCGTATTCCCAATTCCTCCGCCTCTGCCGTGTCTGCTCCCAGGAGGAGAGGTTCCACCATAGAAGACACCAGATGGCCTCCTTCTTTAGAGACCGCAATTTCCCTTCCCACGTGGTTAAAGATGCCCTCCAACACATCTCGTCCACGTCCGGCACCTCCGCCCTCAAACCCTACCCCTCCAACTGTAATAAGGACAGAACCCCCCTGGTCCTCACCTTCCACCCTAACAACCTTCGCATAAACCAAATAATCCGCCGACATTTCCGCCACCTCCAAACAGACCCCACCATCAGGGATATATTTCCCTCCCCACCCCTTTCCGCCTTCCGCAAAGACCATTCCCTCCGTGACTACCTGGTCAGGTCCACGCCCCCCCCAACAACCCACCCTCATCTCTTGGCACCTTCCCCTGCCACCGCAGGAATTGCAAAACCTGCGCCCACACCTCCTCCTTCACCTCCATCCAAGGCCCTAAAGGAGCCTTCCACATCCATCAAAGTTTTACCTGCACATCCATCAATATCATTTATTGTATCCATTGCTCCCGATGCGGTCTCCTCTACATTGGGGAGACTGGGCGCCTCCTAGCAGAGCGCTTTAGGGAACATCTCCGGGACTCCCGCACCAATCAACCACACCGCCCTGTGACCCAACATTTCAACTCCCCCTCCCACTCTGCCGAGGACATGGAGGTCCTGGGCCTCCTTCACCGCCGCTCCCTCACCACCAGACGCCTGGAGGAAGAACGCCTCATCTTCCGCCTCGGAACACTTCAACCCCAGGGCATCAATGTGGACTTCACCAGTTTCCTCATTTCCCCTTCCCCCACCTCACCCCAGCTCCAACCTTCCAGCTCAACACTGTTCCCATGACCTGTCCTACCTGCCCATCTTCCTTCCAACCTATTCACTCCACCCTCCTCTCCGACCTATCACCTTCATCCCCACCTCCATCCACCTATTGTACTCTTGGCTACCTTCTCCCCAGCCCCACCCCCCTTCCATTTATCTCTCCACCCCAGACGCTCCCTGCCTCACTCCTGATGAAGGGCTTTTGCCTGATACATTGATGTTCCTGCTCCTCGGATGCTGCCTGACCTGCTGTGCTTTTCCAGCACCACTCTAACCTAGACTCTGATCTCCAGCATCTGCAGTCCTCACTTTTGCCTATGCTTTTCATGTAAAAGATTATTACAATATAGAATACATTATCACAGTGGCTCTTAAAGACAATTCAGTAACTACGCTTAAAGGAGCGTAGTTACTGAATTGTGACAAAAGGCAATATTAAGGAGAGCAGGAAACCAAAAAGGAACTGGGACCTACAGCACATAGCCCTATTGTTGAGTCCTGACAGTCACTGGAATGATGAGCTGAAATGACCTTGGATTCCACTTAAAAATCCATAGATTTAGGAGTCAGGAGAATTAATTTCTGAGGAAATTTCAAGGTAAGTATGAATTACGATGAGTCACTCATTTGATACTTGGAACTGCTGGCACAACAATTTTACCAGTAAATGTAATAAAAGCAAATTTGTTTGAATCATTTGAAAAGGAAGTGGGCAGTTTCCTGATTGAGCAGGGAGTGGAGGGATATAAGTTTAATTCTTGGGTGGAGTGATGTTAAAATATGCTGTTTAATCAAAAAGGTCATTTTTAAGTGCGGAAAAAACTGAGTTACTGTTGCAGTTGCTAATTTTCTCATATTCTGACAGCATGAGGTAAAACATTAAACTGAGCAACCTGCAACTAAACATGAGAGCCCATAGTGCAGAACACCAGCAAAGCTAAACGAGTCAGATCAACAAGGATGGAATTATGAAGCACTGATCAATGTTTTATTTCGGTTTTCAGTGAGAGTGTTGGGTCGGGGCAGATTGTGTTGAACACAATTTAGTGCAGTCTATTCTCACATCTCAAACATCAAATAAAGATCACAGACGTAGAACAACAGATATTTTTAACACAATACTGAAAATCTTGTAAGTAGATTCTATGTAGATTTAACTCTTTGAATCACAATACATAGCTGTATTTTGTTTTATTATCTGAGTGTCTCTGGCTAGATTAGCATTTATTGCTCAATCCCCAATTTCCCTTCATGGTGGCTCAGTGGTTAGCACTGCTGCCTCACAACACCAGGGAACCAGG
The DNA here is from genome assembly GCF_037043375.1 of Chiloscyllium plagiosum. Taxonomy (NCBI): domain Eukaryota; kingdom Metazoa; phylum Chordata; class Chondrichthyes; order Orectolobiformes; family Hemiscylliidae; genus Chiloscyllium; species Chiloscyllium plagiosum. The sequence continues at coordinate 2,583,794 of NW_028270160.1, forward strand.
TTCAATTCCAGCCTTGGGCGTTTGCGCATTCTCCCCGTGTCTGCATGGGTTTCCTTCGGGTGCTCCGGTTTCCTCTCACAATCCAAAAGGCAGGTGAATTGGCCATGCTAAATTACCCATAGTGTTAGGTGCATTAGTCAGAGGGGAATGGATCTGGGTGGTTACTCATCAGTGGACTTGTTGGGCCGAAGGGCCTGTTTCCACACTGTAGGGAACCTAAATGAAAGGGGTCATTCTAATAGGAACATGACACTCTGGCCACTTTCTCTACTGCTCACAAAATGTGCAGAAGGTGTATAACTAGCCCTGGTGCATGCTGGGGAATGTCTGTCACCTTGGAAGCAGTCATGTTTACCGTTCTGGATTCCTGTCAATCCTTCTGGTGCTAATTCAATGCAGAAGTGACCTGCTGCTGAATGACTAGGGCTATTTGTGCTTCACCTGGATGACAACATCTCTCTAAAACTTACTGAACCTGGTTAGTGAGAGCTCCCCCGCCCCAGCAACACCAACAGGCAGATGCTTTTATGGGTTCCATTGCAATGACCATTCAGAGGGAGCTCCTGCAGCTGATGTCCCAGTATAGAGTGGCCTGTGCTCTATACTGGGACATGACAGCACAGCTTGTATTACTGCAGATTCAAAAACCAACTCACAAAGAGAGAAAAGGCAGCCAACGTATCCACACTGAGGCCACGCTGTCTCCCATTTCTGGAATACCTCTGCTATCCCCAATTAGGAGCAGGAATAGGCCATTCAGTCCCTTGAATGGTTCTTCCATTCAAGGTTGTGACTGATCATATACCTCAGTACTACACTTCTGCACAACATTCCCATATCTCTTGACATGACTGTAAATTTTTGCTATAAATTTGTGTCTTAGAATTGTGTACTCCACAACCACTAATGAAGGAGCAGTGCTCTGATAGCTAGTGCTTCCAATTAAACCTGTTGGACTATAACCTACTGTTGTGTGATTTTTAACTTTGTATACGCCTTGATATTATTATTAATGAGAAATCTGTCAATTTCTATATTGAACTTAATTCACGATGAATTTACACAGCCCTCTGAGGTAGAGAATCCCAAAGAACCAACACTGTCCTAGTGATAAAATTCCTCTGCATCTTATTCCTAAATGATCTGCTTCTTACTCTCAGACTGTGACCCCTGGCTCTGGACCCCACACTTGGGACACACATCCTTTCTGTGTCTACTCTATTAAGCTCCATAAGAATTTTCTGTGTTTATATAAGATTGCCCCTCATTCTTCTAAACTCCAGAGAATACTGGCTCAGCCTCCTCAATCTCTTCTCACAGGACCGTCTGATTATCCCAGGAACCTGCACTGCGTTCCCCCTATGGCAATACAGTATATCCTTCCTTAGGACCACAGCTGCACAGAATACCCCAGAGCAATCTAACCAGTGCTGTACACAACTGAAGTAATACTCCTTTGCTCCTGTAGTCAAATCCTCTCACAATGAAAGCAAGGATACTGTTGTCTTCTGCACCTGCTACTAGCTTTCAGTGACTCATGAACAAGGATGGCCACGTCCTTTTAGACAGCAACACTTTCCAACCTCTTACCATTTAAGTAAAGCCCTTTAGCCTCATCCCTTCTACTGAAACATCTTTGGACTGTGGGAGGAAACCGGAGCACCCGGAGGAAACCCACGCAGACACGGGGAGAATGTGCAAACTCCACATTCTCTCTCTCTCTCATAATTCATACTTATCTACATTACATTCTATCTGCCATGCTCCCACCCACTCACTCAGTCTGTCTAATCTACTCGAAACCTTCTTAAATCATCCTCAACAACTCACATTCCCATGAAGTCCAAATCTTTGATATTGATTGTGATCAGCTGGGGCCAAACATTGATCCTGTGGTAACAAAAGCAGAAATTGCTGGAAAAGCTCAGTAGGTCTGGGAGCATCTGTGGAGAGAAATCAGAGTTAATGTTTCAGGTCTAGTGACCCTTCCTCAGAACGTTTCAGACTTCCTTCAGCACCCAAAACATTAGCTCTACTTTCTCTCCACAGATGCTGCCAGGTCTGCTGAGTTTTTCCAGCAAAGTCTTCTTTTGTTTCAGATTCCCAGCAGCTGCAGTTGTTTTGGTATGTTTGTCTGCTAATCCTGTGGTACCTGACTGGTCACAGCCTGTTAACCTGAGAATGATCCATTTATTCCCACATTCTGCTTTCTGTCTGTTAGCGTCACCCCCTCCCCCCCCAACATTCACATACTCCCACCCAGTTCCATGGGCTTTAGTGTTGTCTACTAAGCTCCTGCATGGGACTTTATCAAAAACTTTCTGAAAATTCGCATAAACCACATTCATCATATTGATTCTGCTTGTAACACCACCAAAAAAACTCTTTCAGGTTTGTTAAAACTGATTTCCTCAGTATATGTCCATGTTGACTCTATCCAATCAGATAATTACTTTGTTAAATATTCAATAAGCGCATCCTTCAAAATAGATTTTGTTAATTTCCGACAGCTGACATCAGGCTAACAGGTCTGCAGGTCTTTTTTCTCTCTCTCTCTCATTTCTTCAACAATGTGGTTACATCTGCAACCTTCCTATCTGCTGACACAGATTTATCAGAATTTTTAAAGATTGATCAATGCATCCTGGAAATTTGTCAATTTTGTGTCCCATTAATTTCTCTAACAATATTATCTTAATATACATTTCTTTCAGTTTCACACTCTCATTTTGCCCTTGGAACTTCATTATGTCAACAAAATCTCTGTATTTTTCCCTGTGAGGACAGGGATAACCATGTACTTATTGAGCTACTCTGCCATGTCTATTTCCTATTATTAACTCCCTTGTGTCTGCCTGTAATTGACCCAAGTCTGCGTTTGCTGATCTTTTCCTTTTTAAAAATTGCTCACAGTTTTTACAATCTGTTTTTTTGTTTCTTGTCAATACTTAATCTCTCTTTCTTTGTCAATTTCTTGGTGATACTTTGTTAAATTCTAAATCTTCAGGCTTACAACCTGACAATTTTATTACTGTCCTGCTTTGATCTAATATGATCTTTAATTTCCCTTGTTAGCCATGGCTCTCTCGCTTCTTCTGTTTAGGTACCTTTTATCTGAAAGGAAAGCCTTTTTAAAAAATACATAGGCGTTCATTCTTTAAGCACTAGCCATTGCCATTGTCTTTCCAGTCTACTAGAGCTGACTTCCTCCAATAATTGCTCTTATTTAGATTTCAGACCCCAGTTCCAGTTTGAGCTACATCTTTTCCTACTTAACTGTACAACAGTTACACAATATCTTGCTTCAGTTATTGACTATCACTCTTAGTCAGTATCCTGTCATGAAAACCATCACCACAAAAACAACCATTCCTTACCAAATCTGTCCAACAAAACAGCCAATATTCCATCCAAAACTCAACGATTAAATGCTGTGAATTCTTCTAGCACCTGCCTTGTGCTGCCTTTCCTGACCTACTGTTCCCTTGCAGCACTAAACCAAGGGCTGACAGAAGGATGCTGGTTTACAGTTGAGGGAGAAATGGATGGAAGGATATGTTGATAGAATTAGACAATGGAAGTTGGGAGGTGTCATAGGAGGCGGCTTGGACAGGTACCAGAGGAGTTCAAGTGCTCACTAAACTGTAACTCAGGACTCAAGCCTTTAAAAGAGGACAACTTGGTGAAGAAGTAATGTATTGTCTGCTACAAGAGAAACAGTGAAAGCTGTGTCTTTTCACACAGTGTCTCACTCCAGCTCACACTCTATGTCAATATTTCATTGCAAGGGTGTTCTCTTTCGCCCGAAACATTAAACCAAGACACCATCTGGCGGATGGATGTTAAAGATGTGAAGACATCATTTGAAGATCAAAGGAGGAATTCTCTCAGAGACTAAGCCAACATTTATCCTTCAACTAACATCACTGAAGCTGCTCATCTGGTCATGTATTTCATTGTTGTTTGTAGGAATTTACTGTATGCACATTACAATGATGACTACACTTCAAAAAAAATACTCAATTGGCCATAAAAAACACCAGGACATCCTGATGTTGTGACAAATGCAAGTCTTTCTTTCTGTTCTCTTTTTAAAAAAAATCTTCCAAATTATAGTACTTAGGTTTAAATCGGGTCTATTGAATTTTTCCATCTACAATAAGATCTGGCAGCTGCTAATGGAGTATTCATGATCCTGTTTTGAAGAGTCTCTAACATCTAACGGGCTTTGATGATTTCATCCAAACATAGTCAACTAAATGGAAGTGAATAAATCTTTAAAGGCGCCTATATTGTAATGGATCTGCCTGACCCGATGTGAACTTTATGTTCATCTAACTGCTGTTTCAAGTACAATTTGAATCGCAAGGCATCTGTCAACAAATTTATATTGAGCAGAGCTTCACGATAACCGGTGAAGCTCCTATGAAATCCCAACGTGCTTCACGTCAAACAGATACAGAAAAACAATGATGCAGTGAGTATGTGAAAAATATCTTTTGGGAGCCTGAATGATAGGGGCAACAGTGAAAAATGTAACTGAATCACACAAGAACTCCAATGAGGTCTATATCGACATCAGAAATAACTCACACAAAAACAGTAATAGCTAGAGAAACTCAGCAGACCTGGCATCATCAATGAAGAGAGAAACAGAGTTAGTGTTTCGGGTCCAGTGTCCGTTCTTCAGAATTGAGCGCAGCTAGGAAAAAGTGGTGTATATACTGAAGACGGGGTGGAGTAGGAGGGGGAATGAATGAATGAGTGATAAAATGGAGATGGAGCCCTGGCTGTGAGGAGTGTCGATACTGGTTAGCACACAACATCACCTCAGGGTGTGATCCACATGGCACCAGACACACACAGCCTCATGGTGAAAGGATGACTCTTTAGGACTGAGAGGAGGAGGAATTTCTTCAGCCAGAGGTTGGGGAATCTGTGGAACTCATTGCCAAACAGGGCTATGGAGGCCAAATCATTGAGTGTCTTTAAGACAGAGATAGACAAGTTATTGATTGGTCAGGGGATCAAGGATTACAGTGAGAAGGCAGGAGAATGGTGTTAAGAAACATACTGGCCATCTTCAAATGACAGAGCAGATTCAATGGGCCGAGTGGCCAAATTGTGATTCGATTTCTTGTAGTATTATTAACATTGGTATCTGATCATTGCTACCTTTCTCTTCAATCAATTTGCAGACACTGAGGAAGTACAGGTCTGCATTGCAGGGTACATCAACAGCTGGCTGTAGGAGTGGGAGCATCCTCTCCCAGAGGCCGTGAATATGACAGGGATCCCACAGAGCGCCTCTGTAAGTGATGGGTGACCCATGTGGGATCTCTCAGGGTGGTGCCGCGCAAATGCAGCAGGACAGTGCCTGGTGCCCCCCTGTGTGAGATCACACCGGGTCTTCTCAATGTCCCATGACAGGGTCAGTGCTGCAGCACGGACAGGAGGATTCAGGAACCGAGCTGGCTTCTCCCAGGGGCAGGGTGGCATTGACTGTCCACCCGTGACACAGAGAGAGGGCCATTCCACAACGCTGCCGAGTTCATCCCCAGGAAGGGGGTTCCATTCCATCAATGTTCAGGTGGTCTGTGATTACCATCGCCACCTCCTGGAGGTGTGTACCCACTACCCCTACACCCTGGAGCAGCCGCGTGTACCTGCTCTGAGGATCCAGGGGCCTTACAAGGTGGTTAGTGGGAGACAAGGGCTACCCCCTGTGACCATTTCACATCCCCCTGAGCTGATGTGGGGCAGAGATACATTGCTGCCCAGGCTTTGCCCAGGGCCGTGGGGGGAGCAGGTGATGGGGCTGCTGGAGGTGTGGGCCCACTGTTTGGACCGGTCTCGGAGATGGGGGTGGGGAATCCGTCCGTCCAGTATCATCCTGGCGCACTGTGCTCTGCACAACTGGAGCAGACAATGCGGCGATGGGCAGGACGCTGAGGAACTGGGGGAATGGGAGCAGTTTCTGAGGAGGAGCAGAATGACTACACTGGGGAGGAGGGAGCTCTCCTTGTCAAGGACAGAGCTCAGCTAGGTGAGGTGCTACAGACCAGCCAGGAGCTGTCTGAGGCCCTGTGTTCAGTCGCTGGGGGCTGGTGCAGCAGACAGACCGTTGTCGAATGGAGACTAGTTATTGACCATGATGCTGAAATCCAGTTTGCATTGAGATAGCACCTACAGCCTCTCTTTGTTTTGTTTGTTAATAAAAGCTCATGTTTGGAGCTGTCTGATTGCTTGTCTCTTTGTGATGTTCCCCGATTGGACAGTGATAAGTTGTGAGTCTCCAGTGAGCCACGGGGGGCAGGACAGTGCTGACTCTGAGACAGTGTATAGATGAGATGTCACTGGGGATCAGTGAGCTGTGTGACCTGGTGGTTAAACAGGGGCAGGGTGAGAGAATGGGGTTGTATGTGCCAGGGAATGCCAGCACTGCCAGCTCTGGCTGCTGTGCCATTATTCTGCCAGTGAGGGGCGACACTGGATTGCCAGCAATTGTTCAGGGGCACAGAGAGATGGTGTGGGTGCATGGGTCCCTGGTATTTCGGTGGAGATTTGGTGAATGGCGATTTGTCCTGGGAACAGATAAGGTGGGGCTTGAATCAGGTGCAGTATGGGTGGGTAATGAGGAGAGTTTGGTAAGATGCAGCAAGATGTTTTGTTGGGTCTTGCAGAGAGAAACCCTCCAAAAAAACTCAACAAAAATGACATTTCACCAAAAAAGCTTAAGAGGTAGTCCCTACATTTTCAGTTTGTTCTCACCTTACATTAGCCTGGCCTTGGAGACACTGCGAGCTGGCTCTGCAAAATCTCAGGAATTGCTTTGTGCTAGGCAGCCTGTCTTCAGACAAATGTGAAACAGGCTTTAGTTTTTTGTTCATGCTGCAGCACGGAGACCAGGAGCACCTCTCCCCCCCACCTCCCCTCCCCTGCAGCTTCAGCTGTAACACAGAGACCAGGAGCACCTCTCCCCCCCACCTCCCCTCCCCTGCAGCTTCAGCTGTAACACAGAGACCAGGAGCACCTCTCCCCCCCACCCCCCCCCCCTCCCCTCCCCTGCAGCTTCAGCTGTAACACAGAGACCAGGAGCACCTCTCCCCTACTCTCACCCTAAGCTCAGGAAGCAGGAGGGTGAGGCATTTTTCAATCTGCTCTGGGTCACTGTGAGATAATCTTCCTTTTCTTCCACTGCTACATTCTATCCACTTTCCTGCTCCACGGTTCAGAATCGGGGACAGACCTTCAGGCGGTTTTGTTTGCTTCAGACTGTGTGGGTCGTGACTTGAGGTTCACAAAGTAACATCCTGACAGGAAGCTGCAGTTTTCCAGTTGGTTCAGACCACAGCAGGGACACACTCTTTGTCTCAATGTTCACTGTTACACATTTCATCTTCAAACATTAAAGAGCGACCTGGTCAAAGACAGTAAGGTAGTCTGTGTTAAACCTGTCTGGCAGTGTGTGTTTGACAGGGTGAGACATAGATGAAGCCATTGTGCAGCTGTTTCTGTGGGCTGGCCCATGGCTGTGTGGAGTGGGGCCTGAGAACCACTTCAATTGGCTGGCACAGTCATGTAACGACCACGGGAGGTTTGGATAATTCAGAGTTCCCAGTCTGGAATTTCACTTTCTTACGGATATTGCTCTGTTGGATTTCCTATTGTGTCAGTGGGAATGGCTGAGAGATTCACCGCAATGGAAGTTTGAGGTGACCTGAATAGGACTCATCAGGATTTCACCAATTCCATCAAGTTACCTCCTTATTTCACGCTCATACATTAACTGTACTCGATGTAAATTGCTGATGTAAATATTAGAATATATTGGTCCGTTGGTATCTGGGGCAGCACGGTGGCTCAGTGGTTAAAACTGCTGCCTCACAGCACCAGGGACCTGGGTTTGATTCTATCCTCAAGTAAGCATGCGGGGAGCTCACACGTTCTCTGTGTCTGCATAAATTTCAACCTGGTGCTCCGGTTTCCTCCCACAGTCCAACGATGTGCTGGTTAGGCCAGATAGCTATGCTAAACTGCTCCATGGCGTCCAGGGGCGTGCAGGCTAGGTGTATTAGTCATGATAAATGCAGGGATATGGGGTTAGGAGGGAGTGGGACAGTGGGTCTGGGATGAGATGGGAGTGAACACTATTCAGACTTGATGGGCTGAATGGCCTCTACCTGCATCGGGAAAGAGGTCACTCAGGGATTCTATGATTCTTTAATGCTTTTTGGATTCAGGATAAGTGCTCTTCAATTAAACAGATCATCAACTATCATCTTTACTGCAATACTGTTAACAATCAATGACTTACAGCTCCACTAGGCAAAAGGGAGGACTGCAGATGCTGCAGATCAGAGTCGAGAGTGTGGTGCTGGAAAAGCACAGCAGGTCAAGCAGCATCCAAGGAGCAGGAGAATCAACCTTTTGAGGAAAAACCCTTCATCAGGAATGAGAGGTAAATGGGAGGGGGGGGTTGGGACTGGGGGAGTAGATAGCTGAGAGTGCGATAGGTGGATGGAGGTGGGGGTAAAGGTGATAGATCGGAGAGGAGGGTGGAGCGGATAGGCGGGAAGGAAGATTGACAGATGATACAGATCATGAGGGCGGTGCTGAGCTGGAAGGTTGGAACTGGGGTAAGGTGGGGGGAGGAGAAATGAGGAAACTGGTGAAGTCCATATTGATACCCTGGGGTTGAAGGGTCCCAAGACAGAAGATGAAGCATTCTTCCACCAGGCGTCGGGTGGTGAGGGAGCGACGATGGAGGAGGCCCAGGACCTGCATGTCCTCGGCAGAGTGGGAGGGGGAGTTGAAATGTTCAGCCACAGGGCGGTGGGGTTAGTTAGTGCAGGACATCCTTCCCACCTACCTGCTCCACTCTCCCCTCCAACCTATCACCTTTACCTCCACCTCCATCCACCTATTGCACTCTCAGCTACTTTCTCCCCAGTTCCACCCCAACCTCAACCCCCTCCCATTTATTTCTCCACCCCCATGGCTCCCAGCCTCATTCCTAATGAAGGGCCTTTACCCGAAATGTTGATTTTCCTGCTTCATGGATGCTGCCTGAGCTGCTGTGTTTTTCCAGCAACACACTCTTGACACAGCTCCATTTTCACTTTCCAAAGTAGCAAACATGAAAGCTTATTCTCAAACTTGTCAGATTTCCTGAGGCTAATGAACAGAAGAGCTTGCGGGATTTGGAAATTGGGGACTGCATTTTATTTAAAATAGTATTTTTGGGAAAAACAGCTGGAATGAGGACATTATAAAATTATTTTTCAAAAGAACACCAATGATATTACACTCCCTCAAAAAGGACTGAAGCGGTCTTCTCCCCCACAACAGCTGCTTTTTATTATTGAGAGAGGGGAGATTGGTAAGAAGAGGAAGCATACTCTCTATAATCACTTCAATTATCAGTGGTGGACTTTTCTCCCCCCAATTGGAACCATTTTATTGATACTGTACAGGAAAAGATACAAATAATCACAACTGCACATATTCCCAAAACGTATTGCTCATTGACAAGAGGATATTGTAACATGCCCTGACAACATTGACAGGTTTTATAGCATTATTCACAAATCCTGAGACAAACTTGACATCAATGACTCAAACAGCATTTCAGTGCTCAGATCTACCTTAAATCAGCAGGATGGTGGTGCAACAGGACACAAGATTCAAACTTTGTTTCAAATCATTATAACTGTAGAAAGCACCAACATTATAACAACATTTGAAGTATATTTTCAGTCTTCCGAGGTAGAAGTGTATTAATATAGTCATGAGGCTGATGGTGGCATGATTCACAACTGTATCCGATGCGGTGAGAGAATTACCTAAACGTGGTTATTTATCACCTGGGAAAATCGCTGCTGTTAGAGAGTTTTCATTAGGAGAAATCCTATAGAGCTGAACTGGGGGGGGGGTGGAAGGAGGAGGAGGAGGAGTTTGGATTTCAGTATCAATCAACAGAGGGTATGACATGATGCACTGGGGTATTACACGTTGGGGGCTCAGCAAGAGGGTCTAGCACAGGTCTTGACATCTACCGCCCCTCCCCACCCTCCCACCGCACTGCTCCGTACCTGAGCCATGAAGGAACTGTGTATGCAAGGGGTGGATTGTGGGACAGATCTTGAACTTTCTGCTCAGGAATTAATCTGATGTTGCAGATTGATCTCCAACTGGTCAAACTTGCCTGATATTCAAGGGGAGTCCAATGATCCATGAGACAAGAGTTGAGAACCCGTCTCTATCATCAGGAACATAAAGTAGCAAAGTTGGGTGGGGGAGGGAAGTGGCGAGCTGAACATGGGACAATGTGCAAGAAACATTTCATAATTAAAAACAAAGAAAATAAAGAGATTTTTCTAACACCTGTCTCAATGACAGACTCAGCCTCTAGGTCAGTTATAGATTCACACTCTCTCACAGGACATTAATAATGTCCAGGCAGACACACACTTGAGCCCAGTATTGAGGAGTTCAACATTAGCCAAGGTCTGTCTTTCTGCTGACTTCATAAACCAAGGCCCTTCTACTGGTTCAATTCATCATAAAAGATCCCAAAAACACGATCAAAGACTACAAAAGGGATGATCCTGATAGTCTGACTGCATCACAGGCTAACTACTCATTTACCTAGCTGCAGTTTGAGAGATTCTGCTCAGTGCAGACTTGGCTACTGTGTCATCAACATAATAACAGCAGCCACAATTCAAAACAGAATTGTTATGGGACTTCCTGCACGTATAAAAGATTGGTTTAATTACAAAGTTCCGTCTTTTTTCAGAAGTGTTCAGTGATATGCTGTCGATTAATCTGTGTGTAGTAATGGAGCACAGCTATAGCCCCTTGGAGTGAACAGGAAGGTGTTGAAACCTCCATGGAGTAGGTGGAGAGAGATTTTGATGCTGCACACTACGGCTGAGATCAGGAGAATGGCTAGACCTCTACTACCAGAGACAAGGAATCTGGAGGGACCACACAGTTCCCGACACTGCTATCAAGACGGGGTCTTTATTCCTCACTCTAGAGGAACTGTGAGCCAATCAGGAATGGTGCTACTCCAGGTCTGGACTCTTCAGACAGGTAAGTGCAATGGTCTGAGGGCATGAGTAGAGCGGAGTCCTGGTGAGGTGGACAGAAGGTGGAGAAGCCAGGGAGAGAGGGTGGCCCCAGACAGAGAGAGAGGTGGTATGGACGGGGAGCAAGATATTGGGAGCACAATGTTTAAAGGAGATTGTCAACCCACAGAAAGCCTGCACAGGGTCACTTAGCCTCTGCCCCTGAACTCAGATCATGACCAAAGATGATCAAAGTTTCTCACTCTGCCTCCCTCTGATCTGATGTGTCATGGCTCTTCAATACAGAACAACATGTTGTTAATATCTAGAACAAAGCATCACATTTAAAAACACAGACACTGTTCATGCATATGTTTGATACTAAGACAAGAACACATGACCCTGAATTGGTACAAATGAATAAATACAGAAGCATTGAATACACTGTCAACAGGGCCTTTGGTTTGTATTAAGTTACTCAGAATACTTGAACCAAAGAACAATGAAAAGGCCCAGCCAAGCAAGGCTGGGGCAATGCTGATCTAATGCAGTGCATGTAGCCATGAGAGTGAGTGTAAGCCTCATTTATGTACGATACACAGTTAGAACGGCCTTCCCATTCTCTCACCGTGTGCTTATGTTACTATGACCTTCCTTCTTTGTGGTGGCTCAGCAATGAGTTCCAACAGTCTACAGGAAGGATGTGCTGATTGGTTGGACAATCGTAAGAAGCAGAGTTTGGTAAACACAAAATACTGTAGGACCTGATAAACCACGGGAAATCAACCAGGATTCACCATCAATGATGTATCAGTTTGTGATCCTTCGGTTAGGTTTCCTCCATTTGATGATTTTGGACATTGATTCATATTTCAGCAAGACAGAGATAGCTTTATCGGGCTGAACTCAAACGGGCGAGCTGGTGATGGCATTGGCACTGTACTCAAAAGTGAACTGGGGAAAGTATAGACCGAACTTTCCAAACTTTTGTTGTAGGTCAGTTCTTCAGCAGAGCAGGAGACAGTCTCTCTTTTGCACGGTTGGATGGTTGGGGTGAGGGAGAGAATTTCAGATTCATATTGCAATAGCTGGTTCAGAAAGCCAAAATTGGGAGAAATGGTACTCCTTCGCTCTTTAATGTAGTCAAAGGCTTCTTCTAACCGTAGCTCCTTGGATCTCATCAGATAAGCCAAGCAGATGGTGGGTGAGCGAGAGATTCCTGCCTCACAGTGGACCAGCACTTTCCCTCCTGTGTGCCTCACATGATCTGGGAAATAACAAGACTCCAGTTTAGCTCCTGATTAATGTGCACACCAAAATATTTGACACATCAGTGCATTACATTTATGAATCTTCGTTAGGCAATTACTGTAACACACTAGAATATTGCAAAGTCAAAAAGATGCTTTAACTACAAGAAGCAAAAACACCCATTTTGTTCAATAGACAACTCCTATCCCCCCTCCCTCCAAATTATCACCTTCATTTGCTAACATTAATTGAAGCTCATTTCATCACTCCTGGACAGCTTCAAATACTCTGTCCAGTGGCTATTCCATGTGGGTGAACATGGACGTCTGGATTAAACAGACTGACAAGACACAGAGTCAGGAGGGAGGGAGGGAGGGAATAGTCCCTCCTGCCTGGGTGGGTGCAACTCCAGTACTCAAGAAATCTACACCATCCAAGATAAAAAAAATTAGAATAGAAGCATGTTGTTGTGGGCAAGGCAGAGAGACAGTGAACTTGCCTCTCCCTGACTTTTACAAATGTGGGGTGGGGGGGACATTGCCACAGCTGCTGGATCAAGCTGGTGAAGTGGGAGTCCATTTGGAAACATTGCTGCCTCCGAATGGACCTAGCCCCAGGGCCTCCTCACTCAGATCTGCTGGCAAGAGGTCACACCCAGGCAGTTACCATGGCTCCCCACGTTTCTGGAGACCAGCAAGTTTTAGTGTGATGCTTGGCCTTTGAAATATCCAAAATAAAATTTACTGCAAATGGTTCCAGGTTGGAATCAGCTTCCAGTTGGGGGATGTGGGGGGAAATAATTCCTGTGAACAAGCCCACCTGCAGCAACTCAAACTTACACCCCCACCCCACACTGTCAGCACCAAGTGACTGTTTGTAGCAGAAGACAGTTAAGCACTGAATGAAAAAAACAGTTTAATCTGCTCTCCAAGACATCTCCTTCCCAAATCTCAAAAGGCAAGCTCCCACTCACTCCTGGGACAATAATTCCTTTTTAACAGAAGGGTGAAGCCTATCTCAGTATCAAAACAGAAAACTTTAAGACTTGGCCTTACGTTCAGTCTGGGTTGAAGTCTGTTCAATTACTTCACAAGGCCAATTTTGGAATTAAGAGAAATTATTAATTAAATTGGAGTATTCTCTCTCAAAAAACTACTGGGTCTGATCATTACTCCACTAGGTTATAATATCCTAATTTATTTGATCATTTTGGGTTTGAAAATAAAATGGACCTTCACAATCCAGTCCCTTATTAAGAACTTACTGTAGAGCAAACTAATTAAAGGAGTACTCTGAAAAGACAAGTCTCCTGCATCTGTACAAAGGGGACACCTTCAATCTCAGATGTGACATTGGATAACAATGGCACATATTGTATCATCTATAATAACAAACTGGAATGAGCTCATTGAGAGAATCAAAATTTACACAATTGTTACATACCAATGAAATCTATTGCTTCCTGGAAATGGGAACTCATGTCTGCAGTTGCAGTGTCTTCTACAGGAATGAATTTATAATGATATTTGCTCTTGAAGTATTCTGCACAGTCGCGAGAGACATTCAGCAAAGCAGTGATGTGGAGATCATCTAGAAAGTCGGGTCTGGAGGCATGGTAGGCACTACCCAGGTACAGAAAAGGCAGGATTTCAACAGGTTTCCCCTGCAAAATGAACACAACAAAAACATTAAACAATATGGAGAGAATGAAGGAGACAGATTTGTATTGGAAAATCAAAATGAGAGAGTGGTGTGGAACACAATCAAGTGAATGTCAGGAGGGGATTAAACCCGCATATCTTTAGACTGTGGGAGGAAACCGGAGCACTCAGAGGAAACTTACGCAGTCACAGGGAGAATGAGCAAACTCCACACTGACAGTTGCCAGAGAATTGAACCCAGGTCCCTGGTGCTGTGAGGCAGCAGTGCTAACCACTGAGCCACTGTGTTGCACATCTGGCCTTCTGTCCCTACTCACAGCAACCAAGCTGCAGTACCTGCCAGAATCTCTCGTGCATGGAACCTACTGTCTAAAACAGAAAATCCTCAATATGTCCTGACTTTTGTCACCACACCATTCTGTTGCCTTTACCGTCAATATCATTCAAAAATGAATGCAACTTCAGAACATAAACTAAAACTGAGACATTGCCTGACCAGCTGAATGATCCATAACATTAACTGTGCAAAGGCAGTGCTGCAAGCACATGTGTAATCAGGAACCTTAACAGTAAGTGCTTTCCGAGCCCTGTTCTACTGTGTCTACTAATTAACTGAAAGAACAGGGTAATAAAGAGACGTCAGCCACATCTGATGCAGTGCTGTTAAAGTACAGACAGTGTTAGCTGTGTGGGCACTGCAGATGGTCACCATCTCATACAAGTGACAATCAGTCTGGCTGGACAGTGCTCATCACATTAAATAGCATGATATGAATGGACATGAAATTATTTGTCCAGAATATTTAATACAGAAGGTTTTATGGCCTTGTTTTAATGACCCACATTAATGCCATGTTGAAACAGTTAGAGGGTCAGAGTTACACAACTGCAGATGTCAGACCTTATCAATTTGAGTCAAAGAGTGGAGCCCAATGTTTTAGGCCCAACCGTTTCTGCTGAACAGTCAATGCAATTCAATTCCCTAAGCCTCCTCAATTATGCCACTACAAAGCTCAAGCCAGAGACCAGGTGCTTCCAACACAGGAAGAAAAAATAATACGCATGTTTTTTTCTGTGCTGTTACCAACTCACTTCCTCGATGCTGATCAAGTCTGCAAGATTGTTGGAGCAAATCCCAAGGATATGCATTGAGGCAGACTGCTAAAGCGTGAAGGGAGTGAAAATAAAATGTGTTTTTTAAAAAACACTGAGGGAGTGCTGTTTATGATCTAGACAAGAGTTTACCTGTCATCAACAGTGCTCCTTAAAGTTAACGACTCAATCTCTAGAGATTTCAGAGTCGCATTTTCATCCAACTCATGAGCAACCTGCTATCAAAATTAATATTGCTGAACAGATTCACTAATGTTAAGCTGTAAAAGTCAGTGTGCCTGAAGCAAGGTGAAGGGGAATGGCAATACCAAGGGGCCATGAAAAGCAACAATGGATGGTTTCCTTGAGAGGAAAAAAACCACAGAACCTCGGTCTGGGCCTTATGGATGTTCAATGGTTCTGCAACTGGGGGCCATTGAGCTCTGGGATCTGTAAAGGAGGCAAGCCAGGTTGGCCTCATAGGTGGGTGCCATGATCCAGGAAAAATACACCATAGTCAAGAATGTGCAACTAAACATCAGTCAGAGACTGTCAGGGGGAGCACTGAGAGCAGCTGGAACCACAATTACAGGGGCTGGGAGTGGGGGCAAGTAAATTCAACCTCTTTCATGACAGGAGGGTTTATTTCACTGATTCTGATCGCCTTAAACTCAGAGCAAAAGATTGCTATAAAATACAAAATTCACTCAGAGTGCCATTTCTCCTCAGGCTGATTTGTTATTGAGTATTGCTGTAAAAAGTAACAAGGAGGAACAGGCAAACCCACCTCGCCATCATCTACAAACAGATAAATACCTGGTTTCTTAAAAGGATTATGAAAATACTTGTTCCGTGCAGCATTTTCACATGAACAGCGTTATACTGGGAGATGATCCTCATTGCTTTTCAAATAGATTAGCAATCTTTAAAGCGCAGAATTTGAGCAGTTTGTCCCAAGCATCCTGCAGTGCACTGTAATAACCGATTGTCTGCTCTGATATAGTTTGGGAGGTTAATAGTTAAAGCAGGTGTCCAGCTCCACAGAGAGCATGGACAGACAGACGGAGATGTACATTTTTCAGGGGAAGCTGCCTTGCTGTGGAGTGGAATTCACTCTGGTCTGAGTTTGACATCACATCGGGTTAACAGAAGTAAAAGAAAAAGCCAATCTCAGAAGTTTTTGTTTGGGGCAATGGAGAAGACACCAGATGGAAATAGAAATGTTTATTTTCATTTGATGATTGTAATATTAAATATTACTTCTGAACAGATAACAGGAAAATATTGGCTGCCATTACTTTAGTGATAATGTTGCTGAGGGTTGACTGGACTAATATTAACTGGCATGGTCACATGACTGCAGAGTATGATGATTTCGGACTTGAATAGACCTTTGACTGCAGTTGATATTTCACATCCTCCTGTCCCAGTCTGCAGCATTCTAAGTACAGTACAATCCCCTGAACCAGTTCGGGCTCCTCAGCCACAATCTCAAACAAATCCATTAAAACGGAGCAGACAAAAACACACTTGTAAACGGTGATATTCTGCTCCTACTGATGGTAGATTGCTGTAGTGCCATTGTTCTTGTGTTGAAGTCTAAATGACCAGACCCTGGATACTAAAGAACATTTTAATTGGACTCAACTTGTACCTCAATCTTCTGATCCAGCTAAAAATGTGAATCCAGATTCCCTCATTCTCAGTAATAGAATTCAATGACTGGGCTCTCTCGAGAATGAGATCAGAGAGAGAACCAAGCAGACGCCCAGCCCATAGTGTAATTTAGACTGTGTCGAAGAATTTCAAATTAATTGTCAGTCATGGTAGCGCTCTGACCTTGCAGTCAGAAGTTTGTGGTTTTACATCCCATTCCAAAGAGTTAAGCAGAAAATTCTCAGCAGACATTCCATCCAGTGATACAGTAATACCATGCTGGCTGAGATATCAAAAACTGAAGCCACACTTGCCTTCTCATGTGGATGTAAAAAGTCCCAGGACAGAAGAGGAGGAGAGTTGTCCCCAAGGTCTTATCCCTCAAAATAAGATCTCACAAATAAAATGATCTGATTTTTAATCTTTGCACTGTGCAAAGTAGTAGTTTGCAATTCCTACCTTACAACTATTAAATTACATTTGTGCTTGATTGTCAGAGGGCAGGAAAGATTATATATGCAAGTCAATTAATAACTACAGACAGTTGAGGGTGTCTGTTTTAATAGAAAAGGAAACTAGAAGCAGGAATAAATCATTGGGTCCTTTGAGCCTGTCCCATCATTCAGTAGGATCCTGGCTGATCATCAAATGCAGTCCCCTGTTCCTGCTTTCTCCCCATACCCTTTGATCCCTTTAGACCTGTGAATATATTTATAACTCCTTCTTGAAAACATTCAATGTTTTGGCCTCAATTGCTTTCTGCAGAGGTAATTTCCACAGGCTCTTCACTCTCTGGATGGAGGGATGAAAAGCATTGTTTAATGCAAACTTACATTCAGTTGGATTTATTTAGGGTCATAGAGTCAGAGAAGTACAGCACAGAAACAGACCCCTTGGTCCAACTCATCCATTTATTTAAAGTGAACTTAATTACACACCTACTTCCAGCTCCTGTCAAAAAAGGACAGAAGGTAATTGAGAGAACAGGAACAATACCTTTGATATATGCAAAACAGAAACAACAAAAGGAAGTTAAATGAAACAGAAAACTCCTTAAAATAACACGTAAAACCCCTCAGGAAACAGGAACTTGGTAAAGAAAAATACCTTCCCATGTTACTTGTTCACGTGATTTTGTTCAAAGTTGTCAGGTTTCAGTGTAGCACATTTGCATGTACCCAATTATGGCAGAGTGATGTCATGCAGAAATGACAATTACCAGCAGTGCTTTTCAAAAAAACACAACTGTCTGATGTTGTTTCCTCTTCTGTGACACTTCTGAAAGGAAATGTACTCTAAAGTTAGTCTGTCCCTCGGCACAGGCATAATGTTTATTCTCTAGTTGTACACACCTGATCATAGACTGGTCTGTGGTTGCTACAAGGCTTGTCATGCTGGTTTGTAGGGCTTGCATCAGTTTCTTTAACCTCTTGCACACTGGTGTAGTTCATGCCAGGCGTTAGCTCAGTGCAACATTCTGGATACTGAGAGTGAAAGTCTTCATAGCCTCCTAAACACAGTACAAGGGGGGGGGGGGGGGTGGGGGGGAGGAGGGGAGAAAGAAAACCTGTTTATACCTGCATGCTTCAACCTTGCACAACAACAGAAAGGAACAGTTAGCTGCGGGCTCTCCTTTGTGTAAGGAAACCTGAGCTTGTACACTTTAAACAGACTGGATAATACTTTGGATTCATTTTTAAAATCATAAGTGACATGGTTGTCATCAAATGGAATAGCTGCAATGGGGCATTCTGAATCGAATGAGTTAAATCATGGGGTGGAATATTTGAGAGGCCTTTGGAAGAGGGTAAAAGTCATGAATACTTTCTTCCCCTTTTGTTGAATACAATACACTAGCCAAGAAAGCACCCGGTGAGCTATACGGTGTATAAAGAGACTGTGAAGTATAAATAGAAGTCAAAGTGTGCAGACCTGCGATAGGGTTAGATGGTGGACATTTTCACCTACAACTATTGGAGTTTCACAAGTATCATTGCTTGTCAATGTATTAATAGCTTGGATAAGGAAAGTCAATGTACTCTTGCCAAGTTTGTAGACAAACTAGGTAGGCTGGTGAGAATGAGAAAGAGTCTATAGACAGGTCAGATGAATGAGCAAAGACTTGGCTGATGGAATATAATGGGAAACAATGTGATGTTATGCACTTTGGCAGCACAGAGGATCTGAACATCATTTAATGAGGAAAGCCTGTGGAAATCTACTGCACAGAAAGATGTGGGAGTCCTTGGTGCGAGCTTTTTGTGATTCACAGAGTCCAGTGGGCAACAGGGAAGGCAAATGGAATCTGATCAATCTCAGTGAATTGAACAGACTTGGACTGAATGGCCTACAACCATTCCTACATCTTGTGGTCTTATGATCTAACCTGGATATAGAAAGAATGCAACAAATGGAGGAAATGGGTGCTTTAAGAACAGCACTGTCATCATTGTTTCCACAAAACAGCTTGCCTGCATGTCATGCTATATAAGAGTGATTATTGAACGAATCAGGAGACCATATAAAGACAGAATACTGCTAAAACATTGGTATTAAATTGAGCAAATTAGCTGTAAATTAGTCTTCATAGTTTTGTAGAAAATTAAATAAATACTTCCCAAATTTAAAAGAAATGTGGATCATTTAAGAATGAGTTACTAATGACAGAATCCTTTAAAAGAAAATTTCAACAGGGCAACCAAACCTTAGTGAGCAAATAATACAAGCCAAATATAAAACCATCTATAGTGTGGTCTTGGTGGATTTCAAAGTGAGCTGCCTTTACGAGCTGAAACATCTTAAGAACATAGAAGAGTACAGCACAGAACAGGCCCTTCAGCCCACGATGTTTTGCTGACCATTGTTCCTCACGTCTGCACCCTGAGGA
This sequence comes from Chiloscyllium plagiosum, assembly GCF_037043375.1. Taxonomy (NCBI): domain Eukaryota; kingdom Metazoa; phylum Chordata; class Chondrichthyes; order Orectolobiformes; family Hemiscylliidae; genus Chiloscyllium; species Chiloscyllium plagiosum. Next base: position 2,603,416 of record NW_028270160.1, read on the forward strand.
TCTACATTCTGTGTCAGCGAAACGATATGTCATACTGAAACTATTACTAATGGAAGCTTCAGGCTTTCAAATATGACTCAGAACACTTATCCAGTCAATTAATCAGTCCTTTATTTTATTTCTATTGTAAAATTTCATATTTATCTAATTTTATTACTTTTTTTAAAAATAGCATTACTTCAAATATACTTCTATAAATAAATGCTTTATTACACATTGATTATTGATCAGTAAGGTTTTGTCTTACTGTAAGTGATTCAATTCTTAGAAGTTTTTGAATTGGCCTGCCCAAACATAATAAAACTACCTTCAAATAAATTGCAAACTGATTGCTCATTGCTGTTCGCCAACAGGATTGCGTGCTGATATCAGGTTCTGCTACATGATACATACTTAATTATCACTTCACACCCAACTGCTGTGACACATCCAAAATAACAAGATAATATTCTAACCCCGAATTTACGTAGGTACACAATGTCACATCTTCTACTCAATAGCCTCCTTCATAGTTTATTATCTAAAATGACAATGGCATCTGTGGTAGTTACTCAGAAAAGTGTAAATCTAAAATGAAACAAACTCCCAAAGGGTAGTTATTTGAACTCGGATTGAATAATATCTTGCTGACAACATGGACAGAATAACTTGTAACCAATATAGCACCCTTCATGATCACAAGATGTTGCAAATCATCTTACAGCCAATCAAGTTCTGTTGAAATGTAATCGCTGTTGCATTGTTAGAAATGAGGTGACCAATTTCAACAAGTTCCCATAGCTGCATCTTAATAATGACCAGATAACATGGTTTTGTTTTGTGATGTTGAATGAGGGATAGCTATCAGTCACTCTGATTAACAACAAATTCTTTGACAGACTGCAAGGGACCTTACTGACTCAGGAAAAGCTTGATAAACAGGTCTATTGATTGGACAGTTCACCATTTGCACACTGCTTGACAGATGTATACAGGATTGATACTGACCATTTGGCCAATGATAAACCTGATGTCATTAACCAAATATGGAAATGCAGCAAAATGTATGATTGAAAGTGCTGAAAAGCCATTCGGCCATCTGCTAGCAACATTGAAGTAAACAATATCCTTTCTCATCTCTTTCCTTAACAATAGTAAAGACACAGATTATATTTTGGGTCAGATTTGGGATTGGTGATTGATTCGGGTAAGGATCCCTTTTCTTTGGATGCAGGGGTGGTTTCTCCCCCCTCCCTCACTGGTGTTCTGTGTAATTACCAAATGGGGTAATGTACACCTGCTGTTGTACATTATACTGAAGAGGCTGCATTAAACCATCTCACCAAGGCTTCACTGCTGTGGTCTAACCCTAAAGACAAATTCAAGATCGGTAGTCCCAGTAACAAGCAGGACTGGTTTCCTTTCTGTTTAACCATCGGATTGGAGACAATATCAGTTGGTTCTTCGCTAAGCCCATTACTCCGCTCTCCCCCCCCCCCAGTCCTGCATTTCCCCCATTAGGCTCAGTAACAAATGAAAGCCTCCGATACTGGATTCCCAGCGGCTCAGTCAGTCAGAGGGGGCTGGAATGGATGATGCTTTCGGTCTGACTCACATGGACCCAACCTTGGGCAGACCTTAAACAGTCATAACCGAAACTGTAACCCTGGTGTTTAAACTTTAACCCGTCAATGGCCCGCATTTTCGGAGTGTGTGCATCTCCATCATTCCTACCCCAGCAATTTCCCTCTGGGCTCCTGCACAGCGCACTCACTCTCAGGCCAAAGCGAGGGCTGAAAGATGCTGGGGATTAGAGTCGAGAGTGTGGAGCTGGAAAAGCACAGCAGGTCAGGCAGCATTCCTAATGAAGGGCTTTTACCCGAAACGTCGATTCTGCTGCTCCTCCGCAGCTGCCTGACCTGCCGTGCTTTCCCAGCATCACACTCTTGACCACAGTCACTCTCAGAGCATGGAAATGTGTTGCTGGAAAAGCGCAGCAGGTCAGGCAGCATCTAGGGAACAGGAGAATCGACGTTTCGGGCAAAAGCCCTTCTTCAGGAATGCCCGAAACGTCGATTCTCCTGTTCCCTGGATGCTACCTGACCTGCTGCGCTTTTCCAGCAACACATTTCCATCTCTGATCTCCAGCATCTGCAGACCTCACTTTCTCCTCACTCTCAGAGCAGCCCAGTGACAGTGTTTGGGCATTTGTTCACACGGAGCTCTCGGTCCTGATCCAGGGCTCCATCCTTCTCCCCCTGAGTCCCACCGCCACACTGTTACCCAGTCTGAGAACTCTGTTAGACCAGGGAGGAATCTGATGCTAGAACACTCTAATCTCAATGACCGGGATCCGCACTCGGTGTGAAATGCAATAAAATAAGTCACACCACAGTTTGAAGTCATTTCTTTCTTGGCCGTTCCAACAGTAATATTTGTAATGTGTCTAATGCAATTGTTAACTAAACTATTTGACAATAAACTGGTTAACCGCACAGTTGAGCAGAACCATCCATATCCCTGACAGAGAGGGACAGAGCCCCCTCCAGCTCAGTCTCACCTTTCAGGAGGTAGATCTTTACCCTCGGGCTGGCACTGGTTAAGGTGTTGAACACGATCTGGGCGATGCTGCCTTTAGTGCCTCTCTGTGGGCTCCTCTCATCCAGGACCACCACGGTGGCCACTCGGCCCTCCCGCAGCCGGGCCCGTGCTTTCTCATCCGGGATGATGAAGTGGAGAGGCAGCGATCCTCCGCGGGCCCTGCGGACCAGCAGCGGGTTGAGGCTGACACTGAGCGAGCCGTGAACATGGGAAGCGGAGAAGGAGAGGACCGGCCTGCAGTCCAGGACCAGCCTCCGGCCGCGCTGTTTCCGGAGTAAACTCCGCAGGCGCTGGCTGTCAATCCCGGCCACAGTCATCCCCGGAGCGGCTTCTCCCTGGAACAGAGCCCCTTCCCCGGGGAGCGGGCCGACTCGGCCCCTGGGTCCCTCCCTCTCTCTGTGTCTCTGTCTCTGTCTCTGTCTCTGTGTGTGTCCCTGTCCTTCTCCTTCTCCCTCTCTCCGTGTGTCTGTGTCTGTGTCTGTGTCCCTCTCCCTCTGTGCCTGTGTCTGTCCCTCTGTGTCTGTGTCCCTCTCTCCGTGTGTCTGTCCCTCTGTGTCTCCCTCCCTCTCTCTCCCTCTCCCTCTCCCTCTCCCTCTCCCTCTCCCTCTCCCTCTCCCTCTCCCTCTCCCTCTCCCCGCCTGTGTCTGTGTCCCTCTGTGTCTGTCCCTCTGCCTCTGTTTCAGGGGAGTCCCCGCCCCTTTATACAGCCCGCGATGACGCACCCTGCCCATATATGGCGCCAGACGTCACGGGCTGTCCATATATGGAATGGCAGGAGCCAGGGTTCCGCCTCCGGGACCTCCTCTTCCCCCCCCCCCCACCGCGACCCCAATCCTTCCCACCCCCTCCCCCTCCCCCCCAAGCCCCATGTCCCCCCTCCCCCCCAAGCCCCATGTCCCCCTCCCCCTTCCCGGTTGTCAGTCGGATCTCCCCCGGTCCCCAGGCAGTGATCCCGGGGAGAGTGTGGGATCCGGCCCCGGGCTGTGCCGGGAACCAGAGAGGGCCGCCCTGAGCATTCACGGTCCCGCACTGAGAGGGGGAGAGAGAGGGGGAGAGGGGGGAGAGGGGGAGAGAGAGAGGGAGAGGGGGGAGAGAGGGAGAGAGGGGAGGGAGAGAGAGGGGGAGAGAGAGGGGGAGGGAGAGGGGGAGGGAGAGGGGGAGAGGGGGAGGGAGAGAGAGAGGGGGAGGGAGAGGGAGAGGGGAGGGGAGAGAGAGAGGGGGAGGGAGAGGGGGAGGGGAGAGAGGGGGAGAGAGGGGGAGGGGAGAGAGGGGGAGGGGAGAGAGGGGAGGGGGGGGAGGGGAGAGAGGGGGAGGGGGAGGGGGAGGGGAGAGAGGGGGAGGGGGGGGAGGGGAGAGAGGGGGAGGGGGAGGGGGAGGGGAGAGAGGGGGAGGGGGAGGGGGAGGGGAGAGAGGGGGAGGGGGGGGAGGGGAGAGAGGGGGAGGGGGGGGAGGGGGGGGAGGGGAGAGAGGGGGAGGGGGGGGAGGGGAGAGAGGGGGAGGGGGGGGAGGGGAGAGAGGGGGAGGGGAGAGAGGGGGAGGGGGAGGGGAGAGAGGGGGAGGGGGGGGAGGGGAGAGAGGGGGGGGAGGGGAGAGAGGGGGAGGGGAGAGAGGGGGAGGGGGAGGGGGAGGGAGGGGGGAGAGGGGGAGGGGAGAGAGGGGGAGGGGGAGGGGGAGGGGGGAGGGGGAGGGAGGGGGGAGAGGGGGAGGGGGAGAGAGGGAGAGAGGGGGAGAGGGAGAGAGGGGGAGAGGGAGAGAGGGAGAGAGGGGGAGAGGGAGGGGGAGAGGGAGGGGGGGAGAGGGAGAGAGGGGGAGAGGGAGGGGGGAGAGGGAGGGGGAGAGAGGGAGAGATGGGGAGGGAAAGAGAGAGAGGGAGGGAAAGAGGGGGAGAGATAGAGAGAGAGAGTGGGGGGAGATGGGGAGGGGGAGAGATGGAGGGAAGGAAAGGGAGAGAGAGAGAGACTAAGACGGAGTCTCTCCCCTCAACTCCCCCCTCCCACTCCACCAAGGACATGCAACTCCTGGGTCTCCTCCACCACCAAACCCTAACCCGAAGCCTGGAGGAAGAATGCCTCACCTTCCACCTTGGGACCCTCCAAACACACGGGATCAATGTGGATTTCACCACTTTCCTCATCTCCGCTTCCCCCACCTTATCCCAGATCCAACCCTCCATCTTGGCGTTGCCCTCTTGACCTGTCCCACTTGTCCATCATCCTTCCCACCTTTCCGCTCCACCCTCCGCTCCGACCTATCACTATTACCTTCCACCTTCATCTACCCATTGCATTCCTAGCTGCCTACCCCCAGCCACAGCCCCCCCCCCTCCCATTTATCTCTCAAACCCCTTGGGCATCCCCCACCCCCCACATTCCTGATGAAGAGCTTATGCTCGAAACGTCGACTCTCCTGCTCCTCAGATGCTGTCTGATCGGCTGTGCTTTTCCAGCACCATACTCTCGACTCTGATCTCTCTCACTCTCTCCTTAGAGCCACTCTCCTGCCTTTACCACACCTCCCTGTGCATTATTTCTATCCAATCCAGTCCCGTCCAGAATGCCTCAACTGAACCTGCCTCCCCAACATTTCCAGGCAGTGGTTCAGACCTTCAGGACTCACAGTGTCAGAAAGTGGTTTTGTTTACAAATCACTTTAAATTGAAAATGTCCTGTTCTTATTTCAGATAACTTACATCATCTGTGCAATATATTACTTACGAATAAACGTGATATGTTTTCATGACAAGGTATAGCAGTAAGGGGCTGGGAGTGCGGAGTGGGGAGTGGGTGAGTCAATACATTGACAGTTTCAGTTTACTTTTTACCCTCCGTTCCCTTTGAGGTGGGCAGTGAGACCCAAAGGCACAGGTCAGCACGTGACTGTTCTGTACTGACTAACGTCGGTCTGCCTCACTCTAACGTGCAGCCCAGGTTAGAGTCTGGACTAACGTGCAGCCCAGGTTAGAACCTGCATTCATGAACAGGGATTGTTTGGACCAGAGGAACTAGAACCCACTCTGGGCCATTTGGACTGGGGGAGGGAGGGGTAAGGCAAGGGAAGGGTTGGTGATGAAAACCCAGATTCTGGATCAGTAGTGCTGGAAGAGCACAGCAATTCAGGCAGCATCCGAGGAGCAGTAAAATCGAAATTTCGGGCAAAAGCCCTTCATCAGGAATAAAGGCAGAGAGCCTGAAGCGTGGAGAGATAAGCTAGAGGAGGGTGGGGGTGGGGATAGAGTACAATAGGTGAGTGGGGGAGGGGATGAAGGTGGTAGGTCAGGGAGGAGGGTGGAGTGGAAAAGAAGATAGGCCGGTAGGACAAGTCATGGGGACAGTGCTGAGCTGGAAGTTTGGAACTAGGGTGAGGTGGGGAAGGGGAAATGAGGAAACTGTTGAAGTCCACATTGATGCCCTGGGGTTGAAGTGTTTTGAGGCGGAAGATGAGGCGTTCTTCCTCCAGGCGTCTGGTGGTGAGGGAGCGGCAGTGAAGGAGGCCCAGGACCTCCATGTCCTCGGCTGAGTGGGAGGGGGAGTTGAAATGTTGGGCCACAGGGCGGTGTGGTTGATTGGTGCGGGTGTCCCGGAGATGTTCCCTAAAGCCCTCTGCTAGGAGGCGCCCAGTCTCCCCAATGTAGAGGAGACCGTATCGGGAGCAACAGATACAATAAATGATATTGGTGGATGTGCAGGTAAAACTTTGATGGATATGGAAGGCTCCTTTAGGGCCTTGAATGGTGGTGAGGGAGGAGATGTGGGCGCAGGTTTTGCAATTCCTGTGGTGGCAGGGGAAGGTGCCAGGATGGGAAGATGGGTTGTGGGGGGGGGGGGGGGGTGTGGACCTGACCAGGTAGTCATGGAGGGAACGGTCTTTGCGGAAGGCGGAAAGGGTTGTGGAGGGAAATATATCCCTGGTGGTGGGGTCTTTTTGGAGGTGGCGGAAATGTCGGCGGATGATTTATGCAAAGGTTAAAAATGTGTTGCTGGAAAAGCGCAGCAGGTCAGGCAGCATCCAAGGAGCAGGAGAATCGACGTTTCGGGCATGAGTCCTTCTTCAGAATTCCTGAGGAAGGGCTCATGACCGAAACGTCGATTCTCCTGCTCCTTGGATGCTGCCTGAAGTGCTGCGCTTTTCCAGCAACACATTTTCAGCTCTGATCTCCAGGATCTGCAGCCCTCACTTTCTCCTTTATGCGAAGGTTGGTAGGGTGGAAGGTGAGCACCAGGGGCATTCTGTCCTTGTTACGGTTGGAGGGGTGGGGTCTTAGGGCAGAGGTGCAGGATGCGTTGGAGGACATCTTTAACCACGTGGGAAGGGAAATTGCGGTCTCTAAAGAAGGAGGCCATCTGGTGTATTTTGTGGTGGAACTGGTCCTCCTGGGAGCAGATACGGCGGAGGCGGAGGAATTGGGAATATGGGATGGCATTTTTGCAAGAGATGGGGTGGGAAGAGGTGTAATCCAGGTAGCTGTGGGAGTCGGTGGGTTTGTAAAAAATGTCAGTGTCAAGTCGGTCATCATTAATGGAGATGGAGAGGTCCAGGAAGGGGAGAGAGGTGTCAGAGATGGTCCAGGTAAATTTAAGGTCAGGGTGGAATGGTTGGTGAAGTTGATGAATTGCTCAACCTCCTCGCAGGAGCATGAGGTGGCGCCAATGCAGTCATCAACGTAGCGGAGGAAGAGGTGGGGAGTGGTGCCGGAGTAATTACAGAAGATCGACTGTTCTACGTAGCGAACTAAGAGACAGGCATAGCTGGAGCCCATACAGGTGCCCATGGCTACCCCTTTCATCTGGAGGAAGTGGGAGGATTCGAAGGAGAAATTGTTAAGGGTGAGGACCAGTTCGGCCGGATGAATGAGAGTGTCGGTGGAAGGGTACTGTTGGGGACGTCGGGAAAGGAAAAAACGGAGGGCTTGGAGGTCCTGGTCATGGCAGATGGAGGTGTAGAGGAATTGGATATCCATGGTGAAGATGAGGCATTGGGGACCGGGGAAACGGAAGTCTTGGAGGAGGTGGAGGGCGTGGGTGGTGTCTCGAATGTATGTGGGGAGTTCCTGGACTAGGGTGGATAGGACAGTGTCGAGGTAGGTAGAGATGAGTTCAGTGGGGCAGGAGCATGCTGAGACAATGGGTCGGCCAGGATGGTCAGGCTTGTGGATCTTGGGAAGGAGGTAGAACCGGGCAGTGCGGGGTTCCCGGACTATGAGGTTGGAAGCTGTGGGTGGGAGATCTCCTGAGGTGATGAGGTTCTGTATGGTCTGGGAGATGATGGTTTGGTGATGGGGGGTGGGGTCATGGTCGAGGGGGCAGTAGGAAGAGGTGTCCTCGAGTTGGCGTTTGGCTTCAGCGGTGTAGAGGTCAGTGTGCCAGACTACCACTGCGCCCCCTTTATCCGCTGGCTTGATGGTGAGTTTGGGATTGGAGCAGTGGGATTGGAGGGCTGTGCATTGTGAGGGTGAGAGGTTGGATTGGGGAGTGGGGTAGACAGGTTGAGGCAGTTAATGTCCTGGTGGCAGTTGGAAATAAAGAGGTCAAGGGCAGGTAATAGGCCAGCGCGGGGTGTCCAGGTGGATGCAGTGTGTTGGAGGTGGGCGAAGGGGTCCTCGGAAGTTGGGCGGGATTGTAAAAGTAAGCTCGGAGACGGAGGCAATGGAAGAATTGTTCGACGTCACGGCGTGAATTAAATTCATTGATGCGTGGACGGAGGGGGATGACGGCGAGTCCTTTGCTGAGGACTGATTATTCGTCCTCAGTGAGGGGGAGGTCTGGAGGGATGGTGAAAACTCGGCAGGGCTGGGAGCTGGGATCTGGTCTGGGTGTGGAGCTGGGAGTGGGGGCGGAGCCTGTAACTGGAATGGGTGTGATGGTGGGGGGAATGGGGGTGGAGTCATGAGCAGGGGTAGTGTTCCCCTCGTGGTTCTGGGGGGTGGGGATAGTGTCAGCAGAATGCAGGTGAGTGGCGTTGGTGGGGGCGGACGTGGTGGTGACCACGGCAGTAGAGGTTGCTGAACCCAAAAGACTGTCCACTGGCCGACTGGCACCTGTGCCTCCCCCCGAGGTCAACCTGGCACCGTGACTGGTAAAGGATCCATGGGGGCACTTCGACAGCAGTGCCTGCATTGAGAGAGGGGGATGGGGAATATCTCTTTTGTTAGGGATCCCAGGCCCCTCTTCCTGGTCTCACCTCCAGGTGCCCTCTCATTCTCTCCCAACCCCCCCAACAGCAGCAGCTCCCACTGTGACTCCTGGGAGAGTCTACACCCTCACCAACTTGCTCTGCTCATACATGAGTAAACCCTATCCTCCAATGATGCAGTGCCAACCCTGAACAAATGGTCCTGCCCATCGTGTTGGGTTGGCAGTGCCAGTCACCCAGTGCAAGGTTTGACATTCGGTCAGACTGAGGGCCAGCCTGTGGGACTGGATATCCCTCGGGAATGAAAGACTGCGGTATATTTGGAAGGAGGTAGTCAGACAAATGACCCATTGTGTCACAATGTGGGCAACTGTGAATTGTTGTTTATTTTATATTTTTGAGAAGATATGTTATCCTGCTTGATTTCAATCCAGCCAATCATAACCGCTGTACCTTATTGTGAAATAAAGTATGTATTCATACATATCAGAACAAATCGCACTGACTGTTTGTTCTGTTTGTATTCAAGAGATTGAAGGTATATGCACATGAAAGAGCTCAGGCTGCAAGACTGTTTGTTTTATCCGTGGGTCGTTCTAGTAGTTCTGGTGGTACAGGGCAGCATGTGAGCTACCAGTCCCAGCAATGACAGGAGAGACTGAAGCCACTGAACCTCCTCCTAAACCAAATTTGTAACATTTTCCAATGAAGAAGCCTACAACAGGGGGATGATGATCATGATAAAACAGTGTCTTGACGCATTTGTTGGGGTAACATTGCTGGGAAAGGTTGTTGGGGTAACATTGTTGGGAATGGTTGTTGGGGTAGTATTGTTGGGAAAGGTTGTTGGGGTAGTATTGTTGGGAAAGGTTATTGGGGTAGTATTCTTGGGAAAGGTTTGTGCTGGTATTGTTGGGAAAGGTTTTTGGGGTAGTATTGCTGGGAAAGGTTGTTGGGGTAACATTGCTGGGAAGGGTTGTTGGGGGAGTATTGTTGGGAAAGGTTGTTGGGGTAGTATTGTTGGGAAAGGTTGTTGGGGTAGTATTGCTGGGAAAGGTTGTTGGGGTAAAATTGCTGGGAAGGGTTGTTGGGGGAGTATTGTTGGGAAAGGTTGTTGGGGTAGTATTGTTGGGAAAGGTTGTTGGGGTAGTATTGTTGGGAAAGGTTGTTGGGGTAGTATTGCTGGGAAAGGTTGTTGGGGTAAAATTGCTGGGAAGGGTTGTTGGGGGAGTATTGTTGGGAAAGGTTGTTGGGGTAGTATTGTTGGGAAAGGTTGTTGGGGTAGTATTGCTGGGATAGGTTGTTGGGGTAACATTGCTGGGAAAGCTTGTTGGGGTAGTATTGTTGGGAAAGGTTTTTGGGGTATTATTGCTGGGAAAGCTTGTTAGGGTGTATTGTTGGGAAAGGTTGTTGGGGTAGTATTGTTGGGAAAGGTTGTTGGGTAACATTGCTGGGACAGGTTGTTGGGGTAGTATTGTTGGGAAAGGTTGTTGGGGTAAAATTGCCTGGAAAGGGTGTTGGGGATGTAATGTTGGGAAAGGTTGTTGGGTTAGTATTGATGGGAAAGGTTGTTGGGGTAAAATTGCCTGGAAAGGGTGTTGGGGATGTAATGTTGGGAAAGGTTGTTGGGGTAGTATTGCTGGGAAGGGTTGTTGGGAGAGTATTGTTGGGAAAGGTTGTTGGGGTAACATAGCTGGGAAAGGTTGTTGAGGTAGTATTGTTGGGAATGGTTGTTGGGGTAGTATGGCTCGGACAGATTGTTGAGGTAGTGTTGTTGGGAAAGGATTTTGGGGTAGTATTGCTGGAAAATGTTGTTGGGGTAACATTGCTGGGAAAGATTGTTGGTTTAGTATTGTTGGGAAAGGTTGTTGGGGTAACATTGCTGGGAAAGGTTGTTGGGGTAGTATTGCTGGGAATGCTTGTTGGTGTAGTATTGTTGGGAAAGGTTGTTGGGGTAGTATTGTTGGGAAAGGGTGTTGGGTTAATAATGTTGGGAAAGGTTGTTGGGGTAGTATTGCTGGGAAAGGTTGTTGGGGTAGCATTGTTGGGAATGGTTGTTGGGGTAGAATTGTTGGGAAAGGTTGTTGGGTTAGTATTGTTGGGAAAGGTTGTTGGGGTAACATTGCTGGGAAAGGTTGTTGGGGTAGCATTATTGGGAATGGTTGTTGGGGTAGTATTGCTGGGAAATGTTGGGGTAGTATTGTTGGGAATGGTTGTTGGGGTAACATTGTTGGGAATGGTTGTTGGGGTAGTATTGCCTGGAAAGGTTGTTGGGGTAGTATTGTTGGGAATGGTTGTTGAGGTAGTATTGTTGGGAAAGGTTGTTGGGGTAGTCTTATTGGGAAAGGTTGCTGGGGTAATATTGTTGGGAAAGGTCGTTGGGGTAGTATTGCTCAGAAAGGTGTTGGAGTAGTATTGCTGGGAAGGGTTGTTAATGGAGTATTGTTGGGAATGGTTGTTAAGGGTAACATTGCTGGGAAAGGTTGTAGGGGTAGTATTGCTGGGAAAGGTTGCTGGGTTAGTATTGTTGGGAAACGTTATTGGGGTAGTATTGTTGGGAAAGATTGTTGGGTTAGTATTGTTGGGAAAGGTTGTTAGGGTAGCATTGTTGGGAAAGGTTGTTAGGGTAGTATTGCTGGGAAAGGTTGTTAGGGTAGTATTGTTGGGAAAGGTTGTTGGGGTAGTATTGTTGGGAAAGGTTTTTGCGGTAGTATTGTTGGGAAGGGTTGTTGGGGTAATATTGTTGTGAATGGTTGTTGGGGTAACATTGCTGGGAAAGGTTGTAGGGGTAGTATTACTAGGAAACGTTGGGGTAGTATTGTTGGGAAAGGTTGTTGGGATAGTATTGTTGGGAAAGGTTGTTGGGGTAACATTGCTGGGAAAGGTTGTTGAGGTAGTATTGTTGGGAATGATTGTTGAGGTAGTATTGTTGGGAAAGGTTTTTGGGGTAGTATTGTTGGGAATGGTTGTTGGGGTAACATTGCTGGGAATGGTTGTTGGCGTAACATTGCTGGAAAAGTGTGTTGGGGTAGTAATGTTGGGAAAGGTTGTTGGGGTAACATTGCTGGGAAAGGTTGTTGTGGTAGTATTGTTGGGAAAGGTTGTTGGTGTAGTATTGTTGGGAATGGTTGTTGAGGTAGTATTGTTGGGAAAGGTTGTTGGGGTAGTATTGCTGGGAAAGGTTGTTGGGGTAGTATCGCTGGGAAAGGTTGTTGGGGTTGTATTGTTGGGAATGGTTGTTGAGGTAGTATTGTTGGGAAAAGTTGTTGGGGTAGTATTGCTGGGAAAGGTTGTTGGGGTAGTATTGTTGGGAATGGTTGTTGAGGTAACATTGCTGGGATACGTTGTTGGGGTAACATTGCTGGGAAAGGTTGTTGGGGTAGTATTTCTGGGAAATGTTGGGGCAGTATTGTTGGGAATGGTTGTTGGGGAACATTGCTGGGAAAGGTTGTTGGGGTAGTATTGTTGGGAAAGGTTGTTGGCGTAGTATTGTTGGGAAAGATTGTTGGGGTAGTATTGTTGGGAAAGGTTGTTGGGGTAGTATTGTTGGGAAAGATTGTTGGATTAGTATTGTTGGGAAAGATTGTTGAGGTAGTATTGTTGGGAAAGATTGTTGGGGTAGTATTGTTGGGAAAGGTTGTTGGGTTAGTATTGTTGGGAAAGATTGTTGGATTAGTATTGTTGGGAAAGATTGTTGGGTTAGTATTGTTGGGAAAGATTGTTGGGTTAGTATTTTTGGGAAAGGTTTTTGGGGTAGTATTTTTGGGAATGGTTTTTGGGGTAGTATTGCTTGGAATGGTTGTTGGGGTGTCATTTCTGGTAAATGTTGGGGTAGTATTGTTTGGAATGGTTGTTGGGGTAGTATTGTTTGGAATGGTTGTTGGGGTAACATTGTTGGTGATGTGTAATGTGCCAGAGTAAAAAAATCCCCAATAAAACAGTGATAACTTTGCATTCAGTTGAGCATGAGAAACCTGGGTCAGAAACTACTGTGCCGATTTTCAGTAACAGTAAGCACAAAGGAATAAGGCTGGATTTGGTTGAAGTGTACTGGGAAAGGAGGCTAGCAGAAAAGATAATTGATCAACAATGGCTGAACCAAAGCCAAACAGCACAGGGACAGGGAGAAAGTGAGGACTGCAGACATGGCGCTCAGAGTTAGGAGTATAGTGCTGGAAAAGTACAGCAGGTCACGGAGAATCCGAGGAGCTGGAGAATCGATGTTTTGGGCATAAGCCCTTCATTAAGAATGAGGCTTGTGGGTCTGGGTGAGAAATAAACATGAGGGGAGTGGGATTGGGGGAAGGTAGCTGGGAAAGCGATAGGCAGATGAAGGTGAGGGATAAGGTGATAGGTCGGGGGGGTCAGTGACGGACGAGTCCGGGGGGCGGTGCTGAGTTGGAAACTTGGGATGGGATAATGTGGGGGGGAGGGGAAATGAGGAAGCTGTTGAAATTCACATTTATCCTGTGTGGTTGCAGGGTCCCAAGGCAGAATATGAGGCGTTCCTCCTCCAGCTGTCGGGTGGTAACAGTTTGGTGGTGGAGGAGGCCCAGGACCTGCATGTCCTTGACGGAGTGGGAGGGGAGTTGAAGTATTCAGCCACAGTGCGGTAGGGTCGGTGGGTACAGGTGTCCCAGAGATGCTCTCTGAAACGATCCGCAAGAAGGTGTCCTGTCTCCCCGAGGTAGAGCACAGGAACAGACCCTTTGGCCCTCTGGGCAGACATTTACCTAAGTAGATTTTCATTAAAAACAAAGGTATATCCCAGTGAAGAAGGAGGATTTTAGGAAGTGGACAAACCAACCCTGGTTAACCAAGGAAGTTAAGGACTGTGTCAAATTAAACGAAAAATAAAGATATAATGTGGCAAAGATTAGTGGTAAGCCAAATGATTGGGAAAGTTTTAAAAACAGACAAAATGTGACCAAAATGTAATGAAGAGGAAAAAGTAAACTGTGAGGATCAACTAGCAAATACTATCAAAATGGAGACTAAGAGCTTCTTTAATTATCTAACAAGGAAGAGAGCTTATTGGAATTCAATCTGGATAACTGTGAGGTATTGTACTTGAGCAGGACAACAATGTTGAGGAACACATGGTGAGCAATAGGACCCTGGGAAACACTAAAGATCAGAGGGACCTTGGAGTGTAGGTACACAGGTCCTTAAAGGCAGTGGGACAGGTACATAATGTGGTTAAGAAGAATTATGGGATTCTTGCCTTTATTAGCCAAGGCATAGAGTTTAAAAGCAGGGAGGTGTTGCTGGAACTCGATAAAATGTGACCACAACCAGAGTACTGTATGTGGTTCTGGAATCTACATTAAGGGAGGGATGTGACAACACTGGAGCTTCTGCAGGGGAGATTTACCAGGAAATTGCCTGGGCTGGAGAGTTTCAGTACAAAGTGAGCACTGGACAGACTCTGTTCCTTAGGGTGGAGGAGGTTGAGAGGGGACATGATTGAGATGTATCAAATTATGAGGGTCATACAGTATACAGGAAGGAACATTTCCATTTGGTGGAGGAATTTAAGAATAATTTAGTTAATGTCAGGCAAAAGGAAGAGATTCTGAAGGGAGAATATAGAGAGTTAGGCAGGAATTTGAAAAGGAGATCCTCGAGAGTAGTAATATCTAGATTACTCCTGGTGCTGCGAGCTAGTGAGGGCAGGAATAGGAGGATAGAGCAGATGAATACATGGCTCAGGAGCTGGTGCAGGGAGAAGGATTCACATTTTTGGATCATTGGAATCTCTTCTGGGGTAGAAGTGACCTGTACAAGAAGGATGGATTGCACCTAAATTGGAAGGGGGCTAATATACTGGCAGGGAAATTTGCTAGAGCTGCTCAGGAGGATTTAAACTAGTAAGGTGAGGTGGTGGGTGGGGACCCAGGATGATACTGAGGAAAGAGATCAATCTGAAACTGGTACAGATGAGAACAGAAATGAGTCGAATAGTCAGGGCAGGCAGGGACAAAGCAGAGAACAAGGTAGGACTGATAAATTAAACTGCATTTATTTCAATGCAAGGGGCCTAACAGGGAAGGCAGATGAACTCAGGGCATAGTTAGGAACATGGAACTGGGATAACATAGCAATTACTGAAACATGGCTCAGGGATGGGCAGGACTGGCAGCTTAATGTTCCAGGGCACAAATGGTACAGGAAGGACAGAAAGGGAGGCAAGAGAGGAGGGGCAGTTACATTTTAGATAAGGGATAGCATTACAGCTGTGCTGAGGGAGGATATTCGCAGAAATACATCCAGGCAAGTTATTTGGGTGGAACTGAGAAATAAGAAAGGGATGATCACCTTATTGGGATTGTATTATAGACCCCTAATAGTCAGCGGGAAATTGAGAAACAAATTTATAAGGAGATCTCGGTTATCTATAAGAATAATAGGGTGGTTATGGTAGGAGATTTTAACTTTCTAAACATAGACTGGGACTGCCATAGTGTTAAGGGTTTAGATGGAGAGGATTTTGTTAAGTGTGTACAAGCAGGGACAGGAATGGTTGTTGCAGGTTCCGGGATTTAGATGTTTCAGAAAGAATAGAGAAGATGGTAAAAGAGGGAGAGGTATGGCACTTTTAGTCGAACACAATATTACCGTGGCAGGAAGGACGTTTGAGGACTCATCACAGAGGTAATATGGTTAAGGTCAGAAACAGGAAAAGAGACGTCACCCTGTTGGGAGTTTTCTATAAACCTCTGAATAGTTCCAGAGATGGAGAGGAAAGGATAGCAAAGACGATTCTTGATAGGAGTGAGAGAGACAGGGTAATTGTTATGGGAGACTTTAACTTTCCAAATATTGACTGGGAATACTATAATTCGAGTACTTTAAATGTGTCAGTTTTTGTCCAATGTGTGCAGGAGGGTTTTCTGACACAGTATGTAGACAGGCCAACAAGGGGCAAGGCCACATTGGGTTTGGTACTGGGGAATGAACCCGGCCAGGTGTTAGATTTGGAGGTAAGTGAGCACTTTGGCGATAGTGACCACAATTCGGTTATGTTTACTTTAGCGATGGAAAAGGAGAGATATAATGCAGCACAAGAGTTAGAGCTGAGGCAAAGGCAATTATAATAGAATTAGGCAAGATTTAGGATGCATAGGATGGGGAAGGAAACTGCAGGGGATGGGCACAATTGAAATGTGGAGCTTATTCAAGGACCAGCTATTGAGGGTCCTTGATACAGATGTACCGGTAAGGCAGGGAGGAAGTGGTCGAGAGAGGGAGCCATGGTTTACTAAGGAAGATGAATCTCTTGTCAAGAGAAAGAAGAAGGCTTATGTTAGGATGAGATGTGGTGCCTCAGTTCGGGCACTTGAGAGTTACAGGTTAGCCAGGAAAGAGCTAAAGAGAGAGCTAAGAAGAGCCAGGAGAGGACATGAGAAGTCGTTTGCAGATAGGATCATGGAAAACCCTAAAGCTTTCAGGAATAGGTATTTCAGGAATAAAAGAATGACTAGTGGGAAGGATTTTCCTGGCAAGGAACCAAGGTATCAGTTAAAGTGTGTTTGCTTTAACGCAAGGAGTATCAGGAATAAAAGTGATGAACTTAGAGCATGGATCAGTACCTGGTGCTATGATGTTGTGGCCATAATAGAGACATGGGTTTCTCAGGGGCAGGAATGGTTGCTGGATGTTCCAGGGTTTAGAGCATTTAAAAAGAATAAGGAGGGGGGAAAAAGAGGAGGGGGTGTAGCACTACTAATCAGAAGAGGGTATCACAGCTACAGAAGCTTCCATTGTCGAGGAAGATCTGCCTACCGAGTCAGTATGGGTGGAAATTAGGAACAGCAAGGGAGCAGTCACCTCGTTAGGGGTTTACTACAGGCCCCCCAATAGCAGCAGGGAGATGGAAGAAAGCATAGGTTGGCAGATTTTGGAAAAGTGTGGACGTAGTAGGGTTGTTGTAATGGGTGACTTTAACTTTCCCAATATTGATTGGAACCTCCTTCGAGCAGATGGTTTGGAAGGAGCTGTTTTTGTAAGGTGTGTTCAGGAGGGCTTCCTAACTCAGTACGTTGACAGGCCGACGGGGGGAGAGGCCATTCTAGAAAGAGTAGGGCCGATCAGGGATAGCATAGGGAACTTGTGTGTGGAGTCTGAGGAGGTAGGGGAAGCCCTAAATGAGTTTTTTGCTTCTGTCTTTACGAAAGAAACAAACTTTGTAGTGAATGAAACCTTTGAAGAGCAGGTGTGCATGCTGGAATGGATAGAGATAGAAGAAGCTGATGTGCTGAAAATTTTGTCAAACATTAAGATTGACAAGTCGCCAAGCCCAGACCAGATTTGTCCTCGGCTGCTTTGGGAAGCGAGAAATGTGATTGCTTCGCCACTTGCGAAGATCTTTTCATCCTCACTCTCCACTGGAGTCGTACCTGAGGACTGGAGAGAGGCAAATATAATTCCTCTCTTCAAGAAAGGAAATAGGGAAATCCCCAGCAATACAGACCAGTCAGTCTCACGTCTGTCGTCTGCAAGGTGTTAGAAAGGATTCTGAGGGATAGGATTTATGACCATCTGGAAGAGCATGGCTTGATTAAATGCAGTCAACACGGCTTTGTGAGGGGCAGGTCATGCCTCACAAACCTTATCGAGTTCTTTGAGGATGTGACTAGAAAAGTTGATGAGGGTCGAGCTGTGGATGTGGTGTATATGGACTTTAGCAAGGCATTTGATAAGGTTCCCCATGGTAGGCTCATTCAGGAGGTCAGGAGGAATGGGATTCAGGGGAACATAGCTGTCTGGATACAGAATTGGCTGGCCAACAGAAGACAGCGAGTGGTAGTAGAAGGAAAATATTCTGCCTGGAAGTCTGTGGTGAGTGGTGTTCCACAGGGCTCTGTCCTTGGGCCTCTATTGTTTGTAATTGCTATTAATGACTTTGATGAGGGGATTGAAGAATGGGTCAGCAAGTTTGCAGATGACACAAAGGTTGGAGGTGTCGTTGACAGTATAGAGGGCTGTTGTAGGCTGCAGCGGGACATTGACAGGATGCAGAGATGGGCTGAGAGGTGGCAGATGGAGTTCAACCTGGATAAATGCGAAGTGATGCATTTTGGAAGGTCGAATTTGAAAGCTGAGTACAGGATTAAGGATAGGATTCTTAGTAGTGTGGAGGAACAGAGGGATCTTGGGGTGCAGGTACATAGATCCCTTAAAAAGGCCACCCAAGTGGACAGGGTTGTTAAGAAAGCATATGGTGTTTTGGCTTTCATTAACAGGGGTATTGAGTTTAAGAGTCATGAGATCTTGTTGCAGCTGTATAAACTTTGGTTAGACCGCACTTGGAATACTGTGTCCAGTTCTGGTCGCCCTATTATAAGAAAGATGTGGATGCTTTGGAGCGTGTTCAGAGGAGGTTTACCAGGATGCTGCCTGGACTGGAGGGCTTATCTTATAAGGAGAGGTTGACTGAGCTTGGACTTTTTTCATTGGAGAAAAGAGGAGAAGAGGGGACCTAATTGAGGTATGCAAGATAATGAGAGGCATAGATAGAGTCGATAGCCAGAGACTATTTCCCAGGGCAGAACTGACTAACACGAGGGGTCATAGTTTTAAGCTGGTTGGAGGAAAGTATAGAGGGGATGTCAGAGGCGGGTTCTTTACACAGAGAGTTGTGAGTACATGGAATGCGTTGCCAGCAGCAGTTGTGGAGGCAGGGTCATTGGGGACATTTAAGAGACTCCTCGACATACATACGGTCACAGAAATTTGAGGGTACATACATGAGGACCAGTGGTCGGCACAACATCGTGGGCTGAAGGGCCTGTTCTATGTTCTATGTTCTATGTTCTATGTTCTATTTTCTAAGTAAGATTAGGGCCAATCAAGGTTAGTAGTCAGAAGTTGTGCGTGGAATCTGAGGAGATAAGGGAAGCGCTAAGTGAATATTATTCATCAGTATTCACACTGGAAAAAGCCAATGTTGTCGCGGAGAATACTGAGATACAGGCTTGAGACTAGACAGGATTGAGGTTCACAAGAAGGAGGTGTTAGCAATTCTGGAAAATGTGAAAATAGATAAGTCCCCTGGGCCAGATTGGATTTATCCTAGGATTCTCTGGGAAGCCAGGGAAGAGATTGCAGAGCTTTTGGCTTTGATCTTTATGATGTCATTGTCTACAGGAATAGTGCCAGAAGACTGGAGGATAGCAAATTTTATCCCTTTGTTCAAGAAGGGGAATTGAGACAACCCCGGTAATTATAGACCAGTGAGCCTTACTTCGGATGTAGGTAAATGTTGGAAAAGGTTATAAGAGATAGGATTTATAATCATCTAGAGAGGAATAAGTTGATTAGGGATAGTCAACATGGTTTTATGAAGGGTAGATCGTGCCTCACAAACTTTATTAATTTCTTTGAGAAGGTGATCAAACAGGTGGATGAGGGTGAAGCAGTTGATGTGGTGGAGATGGATTTCAGTAAGGCATTTGATAAAGTTCCCCATAGTAGGCTATTGCATAAAATATGGAGGCATGGGATTGAGGGTGATTTAGCGGTTTGGATCAGAAATTGGCGAGCTGAAAGAAGGCAGAGGGTGGTGGTTGATGGGAAATATTCATCCTGGACTTCAGTTACACGTGGTGTAATGCAAGGATCTGTTTTGGGGTCACTGCTGTTTGTCATTTTTATAAATAACCTGGATGAGGATGTAGAAGGATGGGTTAGTAAATTTGTGGATGACACTAAGGTCAGTAGGGGAGTTGTGGATAGTGATGAAAGATGTTGGGTTACAGAGGGACATAGATAAGCTGCAGAGTTGGGCTGAGAGGTGGCAAATGGAGTTTAATGTGTGAGGTGATTTACTTTGGAAGGAGTAACAGGAATGCAGAGTACTGGGCTAATGGTAAGATTCTTGGTAGTGTAGATGAGCAGAGAGATCTTGGTGTCCATGTACACAGATCCCTGAAAGTTGCCACCTGGGTTGATAGTCTTGTTAAGAAGGCATACAGTGTGTTAGCTTTTATTGGTACAGGGATTGCGTTTCCGGGCCACGAGGTCATGCTGCAGCTGTACAAAACTCTGGTGTGGTCACATTTGGAGTATTGTCTGCAGTTCTGGTCACCGTATTATAGGAAGGATGTGGAAGCTTTGGAAAGGGTTCAGAGGAGATTTACTGGGATGTTTCCTGGTTTGGAGGGAAGGTCTTATGAGGAAGAGCTGAGGAACTTGAGGCTGTTTTTTGTTAGAGAGAAGAAGGTTGAGAGGTGGCTTAATTGAGACTAATAAGACAATCAGAGAGATAGGGTGGTCAGTGACACTCTTTTCCCTTGGATGGCAGTGGCTGGCACAAGGGGGCATAGCTTTAAATTGAGGGGTGACAGATATAGGACAGATGTCAGAGGTAGTTTCTTTACTCAGAGAGTAGTAGTAGCGTGGAATGCCCTACCTGTAACAGTAGTAGACTCACCAACTTCAAGGGCATTTAAATGGTCATTGGATAAACATATGGATGAAAAGGGAATAATGCAGGTTAGATAGGCTTCAGATTGGTTCCACAGGTCAGCGCAACAGTGAGTGCCGAAAGGCCTGCACTGTGCTGTAATGTTCTATGTTCTATGTACTCATTGAAATATAGAGGAATGAGAGGCAACCTTATTGAAACGTACGAGATTCTTCAGGGCAATGACAGGGTAAATGTTCAGAGGCTGTTTCCCCCTATGGGAGAGTCTCGGGCCCGAGGGGATCAGCTCAGATTAAGAGGTTGGACATTTCAGACCGAGCTGACGAGGAGTTTCTTCTCTCTGAGGGGATTGAATCTGTGGAATTCTTTACCACAGAGTGCTCTCAAAGCTGGCTTGATAAGTATATTCAAGGCTAAAATGGACAGAATTTTATTCTTTAAGAGAAGCAAGGATTATAGGGAAAAAGTAGGAAAATGGAGTTGAAGATTCTCAGAGTGGCCATGATCTCTTTGAATGGCAGAGCAGACTCGATGGGCTGAAGGGCCTACATCTGCTTTACCATCTTATGGTCTAATAAAATAGCCAAAAAATTAAATTGGCCAACCACAGACTTCAATGTATGGAGCTGCAATTACTTCTTTATGAGTTCTTACATAGACATGAAAAAGCCCACAGTACCTGACAAACTACACCATGTCAGGTGATATCACAGCATTGTACGTTGAGATTATTGGTGTAGAGACTGCGCAACATCAAGGACACAGCACATTTGCACTTGTTTGCAGCATTTGTTTGCTGGTAACTATTACCCAGTGACCAAAGCGGTCTGGTCAGACTGGGCTGTTCCTGGGTATTTCAATTATTGGGCCCACCCAAAGCTCCCTAAAGGGTTAATAGCAAGCATTATATTGTTACAATAAACAGACAAATAGTTAAGAATTGGAGTAGGAATTCTTAATAACACTGTTGTCAGTGCGGTTCGATTATACTGTCAATCAAGGCACACCCAAACGTTAGTCAATCTCCTTGTGATGCTGATTCACCTGCTGTACATTTTTTCATCTGTTATGTAGCATTGAGCTGCTGTGTCAGTCTGAACTAGTTGTCAGGGAGATCTGGGATGTTGAAGTATGACTATGTGACTTCACCCAATTGAGTCATACATGATTGGATCATGGCAAGCTAATGTTGTTCAAGTGATCTGATTATGAGGGAATGTTCCATGATGTTTTACTTGCAATTGATTGGTGTTTTAGAATTACATGTTGTTATACATTCAGTGGTGCCAGTCACATCAGTGTGGCAGAGGGAGGTGTTGGTGCTGGTGAGTGGTGGGGCTCCAGGACTCGCTGTACCACAAAGAGAATCACTTTGACAATCTCCAAAATTCTCCAAACAGCTCCATGACATGCTTGATTGAGTTCCAGTGTCTCAAGTCTCAGCAGGATGAGGAGAAGTTTCGTACCTAATTACTTTCATCATTCCTTTTCGGAACATTTATTTTAATTGGAAGTTAATAAAGATGTCCACATGTCTGATTCTATCATAAATAAAATTAATAAATAATAAAATCCCAGTGATGAGGGGCTTGACGTATTAAGGGAGATGGAGCAGTTTAGGCCCTTACCTTCTGGAGTTTAGTACAATGAGAGGAGAGCGATATGAGATCCATCACAGAAGATGACAAAGGGGATTGACAGAGTAGATGAAGAGAGGATGTCTCCTCATGTGGGGCAATCTAGAACAAGAGGTCACAGTTTTAGGATAAGCGGTCGCAGATTTAAAACAGAGATGAGGAGAAATAACTTCTCTCAAATGGTCCTGAATCTGTGGAATTCACTTCCTCAGAGTGTGGTGGGTACTAGGATGCTGAGTAAAATTAAGGAGGAGTTAGATGAGTAACGGGGTTGAAAGATGATGGGGAGCGGGCAGCAAAGTGGAGTAGGGGCCGAGATGAAGTCAGCCATGATTGTATTAAATGATGGAGCAAACTCAAGGGGCTGAATGGCCTCCTCCTGGTGCTATCTTCTGAGCTAGTACTTGGACTATGAGGAACCATGCACTTTGAAAATGCTCTTTGCAATACCACAAACAGAACCATAACTTTGAGGCTAGATCTGGTGATAGGATCCAAAAGAAATTGCAAACTGTGTCACCAATCATTTGGCCTCTGTCATGTCCGGAGATGTTTTTTCTTGATTACAGTTAATACAAGAGGATAATAAAACAAACTGTAGAAACAACAGTACCTCATTAATAAGGATGTATTGCAGGTAGCTAATTTGTTATAACACAAAATTTATCATCTAAAATATTACATTGAGGGAGTGCTGCACTGCCAGAAATGTTGTTGCCTCTCAGATGAAATCATACATTCTGAGATGGAGGGAAGATATTCTATGTCATTATTTCATAGAAGAGTACAGCGGTTTTTCCATCTCACTTAGATTGATCTCTCACTCATCATCATAAAAAGATCTGCTATCTGGATATTGGCAGGTCACTGTCCAGATCAGCTTCTGCACACGCCTTGCAGCCCTGGGTCCTACATCCCAACATTGATGACATTTCAAAACGGCCCAACACACAATAAAGCACTTTGGGTCAGGAGACTGCGCCTGCTTTATTTGTATGGGGAACAAAACATGTGCTCATTGGCAACTTTACCATCAGCTGACTTGGACCCTAAACCTGGGACCTTGCTGTGGCACTCTCTCCTCCTTTCATGTGGAAGTGCCAATGTTGGTCTGGGGTGGACAAGGTCAGAAGTCACACAGCATCAGGTTATAGATCAACAGGTTTATGTGAAATCACAGGCCCTCATCAGGTGAAACTGTAGTTGGATTATAACCTGGCGTCTTGTGATTTCTGACCTTCTCCTCCTTTAAGATGCTCTGTAAAACCTATTTGACTGAAACCTTTTTTCACTTGTTTTATTATCTCATGCAGTTCAGTGTCAGATTTTGTTTGATAAATAGCTTAACATGTTGAAGCAGCTATATCAATGCAAGTTGTTATTGTTTGCTGTATTAGATGTCTGTCTTTCTCATATAATTATCCAACTAATTTTGATAGTTATCTTAATAGCCTGGTAAAACGGATTTTCTGTTCCAACAATCCATTGTCTGAAAAGATTTCCAAAGTGCTGTTATTTCTCATAATTGTAAGTTTCACTTCTTCGCCTCTGACTCACTAACCAATGGAAAGAGTCTGTCATCACTCAGTGTCTCAAACATTTTCAGAATTTTGAAAACCTCTACTAGATCCCGTTAAAGTGATTGTGTTCCAATCACTTAATTATAACCTTTCATTACTGATAGCTTTCTAAGGATTGTTAAGGTACATCTGACTGTGCTTCCCAATTCTTAATTATCAATCTGTCGATCCATTTCCTCGTGAATTTATGCAGAAATTCATTTACGTGATGCCTCGTCAAATCCATTTTGAAAATCGATACTTACCATCTGCTACGTTCCTAATATTTGCATATGAATAATTCCGATTAAATTGGTCACACGCAGCTAGTCTTCTATAGATTAGTGACAGTGTTCTTTGTGTTCTTCCAACTGTTAATGAATTTTACTTATGGATTTAAATCTTTATCAAAATAGCCAATTTTCTGTTTACAATGGAGATTGATAAGGGGCATCAAAACAGCATCAGAATTGTCAGCTGTCAATGCCGTAGTTTTCACTGAGACCTGGAGGTGGAAATATACTCCTGAACCAAGCTGTGGTCTTAGAGTCATAGAGACGTACAGCACGGAAACAGACCCTTCGGTCCAACCCGTCCGTGCCGACCAGATATTCCAACCCAATCTAGTCCCACCTGCCAGCACCCGGACCATATCCCTCCAAACCCTTCCTATTCATATACTCATCCAAATGCCTCTTAAATGTTGCAATTGTACCAGCCTCCACCACATCCTCTGGTAGCTCATTCCATACACGTACCACCCTCTGTGTGAAAACGTTGCCCCTTAGGTCTCTTTCATATCTTTCCCCTCTCACCCTAAACCTATGCCCTCTAGTTCTGGACTCCCCCATCCCAGGGAAAAGACTTTGTCTATTTATCCTATCCATGCCCTTCATAATTTTGTAAACCTCTATAAGGTCACCCCTCAGCCTCCGACGCTCCAGGGAAAACAGCCCCAGCCTGTTCAGCCTCTCCCTGTAGCTCAAATCCTCCAATCCTGGCAACATCCTCGTAAATCTTTTCTGAACCCTTTCAAGTTTCACAACATCTTTCCGATAGGAAGGGGACCAGAATTGCAAGCAATATTCCAACAGTGGCCTAACCAATGTCCTGTACAGCCGCAACATGACCTCCCAACTCCTGTACTCAATACTCTGACCAGTAAAGGAAAGCCTACCAAACACCGCCTTCACTATCCTATCTACCTGAGACTCCACTTTCAAGGAGCCATGAACCTGCACTCCAAGGTCTCTTTGTTCAGCAACACTTCCTAGGACCTTACCATTAAGTGTATAAGTCCTGCTAAGATTTGCTTTCCCAAAATGCAGCACCTCGCATTTATCTGAATTAAACTCCATCTGCCACTTCTCAGCCCATTGGCCCATCTGGTCCAGATCCTGTTGTAATCTGTGGTAACCCTCTTCACTGTCCACTACACCTCCAATTCAAGCTGGGTCTCTGGGGGTTCCAATTATTGAGAGACCAATGACCATCCTCGGAGCTTCTGAGAATCCACCTGCCCTTCCTTCCTGTCATTATTACTCCTTCACCAGTACTTGCTGCCTCATCACCCATAGAGGACAGTTATGACCATGAACTGTTTGGAAAGGGGATGGAACTGAGGCCAAAGTTATGGTTTGGAATCACCATCCATCCTGCATTGTATACAAAACTGGGCCAGCAATTGTCAATGGCCTTAGAGGAGGTGTCTGTGAGTTAACTGTTCGATTCCCATTGAAGCTAATTCAAGTCACATTTTAGGTTGGTGTTATTTCATGTTCCCACTCAGATGTGTCAAGGGTCGCTGGGACCTGTGGTGTTTATAGATTTATAAGGTTCTAACCAAAGATTAATTGATCATATTTAGATGGCCAGTGACCTTTTAATGTTGGTATTTGGGCTGTTGACCCCTCTGTCCCCCAGCATTGCCCCCCCCCCCCCACCAACAAACTCTCTCCTGCTCCCACTCCAGTCATGAATTCTTCATGAATAAGTTGATAATTTCCTTCTGTGATCCTTTCTGTTTCTCTACCCAGTCCATCCTGGAACTCAAATCTTCCCTTTTCTGTGGAGACATCCCAATGATTGAGAGAGTTAGCAATGGGGGCATGCTGTCAAGTCACAAGGTGTTCTGATGCAATGGGACATGGTTCATTTGACACTGAACAGTTTCAAGTAAGAGAAGAGGCATTATGTGTAAATATAATTCACAAGTAGCTTTCAGTAAGAGTGATATGATGACAGGATTTAGCGAATACTTGCATTGCAAGAAAAGGATGTGTCAACAAGGATGAAAAGTTGGCGTGGGCCTGAGCTGATGGCACTGGCTCTCCGCCTTCCACACCATCTATGGTATCTTTACCAAGATTCTAAATTTAGCTTGTTTGCTTTTAACTTCTTAATTACCTACACAGAGTTTAGAACTCATTTCCAGAAAGAAAGAACAATTATTTGCATATGTTTTCCTGTTACTATCAAAGTATCATAGTGGGGGTTTACTGTTTTATTTGGTTTGGTATCTCACAGAGAATTGTTCAGAGCTCCCTCATGCTGATTGCTCTGACTCATTCTATTCTTTGTTGACAGCAGTCATGGATATTCTTGCCATGGAAACACAATAGTCAGATTTACTTTTGTGTTTCTTTTCTGATGCTATAGCTTCTCACACTCCTCTTTCACTGTTCAGAAGCTGGGGACAATGTCTTCACAATTATCTCCTGATTGCCACACACTCGGAGCCTCTTTTATCAGGATCATTAGTATCACTCACAAACATTCTTGGCAAAGGCTCGTGGATAAAGCTGGCTTCAATTGTTGTCAAAGGCAGAAGTCACATGACACCAGGTTATAATCCAACAGGTTTATCTGAAATCACAAGCTTTCGGAACGCTGCCCCTGAAGTGGAGGGAAGCGTACACATGCACAGAATCACTACCTACTAGTATTAACCATTCCCAGTCTATAATACTCATTCACGATTATCCATTCTCAAATACACATTCTCATTTTCCATGGAAGGGAATACTCGGGGAGGTCATTTCAACCCCAAACACAAGTAGGTTTTTGTTCATGTGAGAAGTTATAATGTAAAACTTTTAAACACGATTCACCCATTTCCAGTCCTCATGGAGATGGGTCATGGATAAAAGGAGATTGAGGGTGAGAGGGAAGTGGGACAGTGAGAGGCAGATGGTACCCCTCGCCAATGAGGCTGAATCCACAAAGCAGCCTTTCCTTTGGACTAAGATGGACAGAAATATCACTCACCTCCCCCTGCCCACTGCCCTATGATCAGCAAGCTAAACCCCTCCCTCCTCACCTTTGACCCTGTCCTGACCACATTAGATTATTTTATATTATTTTTTTACTTTAGATTAGATTATTTACAGTGTGGAAACAGGCCCTTCGGCCCAACAAGTCCACACCGACCTGCCAAAGCGCAACCCGCTCAGACCCATTCCCTCCAGCTAACACTACGGGCAATTTAGCATGGCCAATTCACCCAACCTGCACATCTTTGGACTGTGGGAGGAAACCGGAGCACCCAGAGGAAACCCACGCAGACACGGGGAGAATGTGCAAACTCCACACAGTCAGTCACCTGAGGCGGGAATTGAACCCGGGTCTCTGGCTCTGTGAGGCAGCAGTGCTAACCACTGTGCCACCGTGCCACCTTTAATCCCTTCCTCCTGCCACTCACTGGCCCACAATCTCTAATTGCTTCCCTATCTTCCTCTGCTCTGTTACTATTAAACAGTTGCATCGCACTTTGATCTTTTACTATAAATTCTGTGTCCTGTGATCCTGCCGCACTAGGTACCTGACAAAGGAGCAATGCTCTGGAAACAGTGCTTCCAAATAAACCTGTTGGACTATAACCTGGTGTTGGGTGATTTGTAACTATTCAGCTTCCTGACAGGAAACTTCAGAAAGCTTTAGCAGACACCTTGTCGTTAATCCAGTTGCTCAGATAAACTCCAACTCCCTTCAAATGTCTGTCCAGGTGGATGTCAAATATTCCATGCCTCTGTTCAGGCAGGTGTGTAAGTAGGATGGGGGAATTGTCCCCATCCTTCATCCACCACAATGACAGATCATCTGTTTTCTTTAATCCTCTCGCTGTTTATGGAAGTTTGCCATGCACATTCTGCCAAAACCTGTTTGCCCAAGTCACAGCAACATAGTGCAGTTGCTCCCCGAAATCTTCTGTATTTATCCAGCCACCAATTGTCTTTGCTTAACTCAACACCAGCTTATATTTATCTAGCACACTCATAAAAATCCCAAAGCATGACGCAACAGAATTTGACAGAATGTCTTCATAAGAAGATGTTAAGGAGAACCACCATGAGCTCAGTCAGAGATTCATGTTAAGAAGTCATGAAATGGGGAAAATGGGGTGGGGAGGCTGAGGGGTTTAGGGAGAGACTTCTAACATTTAAAGACCAGACATCTGAAGGGGTTCATTGGGTGAGCTGAACCAGGGTATTACACAGACAGAAGGAGGTGACTGTGGGAGCAGATAGAGGCCATTCGGGCCATCAAGATATGCTTCATTGTGGTGGGCAGCACAGAGATGAAATTAAACGCATCTCAGGGTTAGATAGAGGTCAGGAACCCGAATGATTCAGCCTTGGATGGTTGAAAGGAGAGGGTTAAAGTTGATGTTCTTCAGGAACAGAGTTTGGGGAGAATAGCTAAGACTGGGGCTAGCATCGTCCAAATACTTAATCAGAGAAAGTTTCTCCTCATTCAGTGTTTGATGCAGGATATGGAGCTGGAAAATATGGGGTTGCGCCCAGTGGTGAGGCAGAGCTTCCGGGCAATATCACTGAGGAGTAACGTGTGGCTGAGAGCTAGCATAGCCAAGGAAGAGAAGATGGGGGATAGCAGAGGTAATGGAATGATAAGGCTGAAAGGCAACAGAGACTGATGGCTGTGGCTATAATTAAACCAATAGGAAGGAAACAGGTCACTGTAGCATTCTGCATTGAAAGGCATTGGGTGATGAATTTTCGATTAGATTCCCTACAGTGCGGAAACAGGCCCTTCGGCCCAACCAGTCCACACCGACCCTCCGAAGAGTAACCCACCCAGACTCATTTCTCTCTGACTAATGCACCTAACACTACGGGCAATTTCCCATGGCCAACCCACTTAACCTGCACATCTTTGGACTGTGGGAGGAAACCAGAGCACCCGGAGGAAACCCACGCAGACACGGGGAGAATGTGCAAACTCCACACAGACAGGTGCATGAGGCTGGAATCGAACCTGGGACCCTGGTGCTGTAAGGCTGCAGTGTTAACCACTGAGCCACCCCATTCTACCCAGACGGCACCTGACTGGATAGAGAGGGATCACTTACTTTTGGCCCTTATTCAATAATCTATGACTCTAAGCTGTCATTTGTGACTTGGGGATTGACTGGCAAATTCCTGTTGGCCTTCAGTAGGAGGCTGCTATTGACCATTCATTTGATACATCCTGCTGCCTCACCTCACCACAACCCCCCTCCCCCAAACCTGCTGAGAGGGAGATGGACAGGGACTGAATGAGGTGACAGGATGGCTGGGTGGCCATCAGTAAAAACCCTTAGACCTGCAGGGTTCCGTGTTCCCTCCTGTCAGAGAGTAAACATGTTCCCCGCAGAGTCCCATCAAAGGCAGGCTTGAATCTGAGAGCTGACAATGCTCTTAACGCTGATGCTCCAGGCTGGTTGTACACTGTATGAACACCATGTGTTCACGTTAAATGTCTACATGAGCATGAAGATATCCTCTTTACTCACTATGTTGTAAAAATGCAGAAACAAAAATGTGACCATTTAAAAAGGATTATTTGCTGCAAAATACTTTTGAACTATATTTTGAAAATCATTTCTACACACTCCACCTTCATGTTTATCAAATCTCCTTTTTCACTGATTTAATTACAGACTGCTCCTTCAGCAGCTGCTCACATGGAGCTTAGACATTTAGACTCAGTGGTGTACACCTAATGCATGTAAATCACAGACAATGTACATCCACCACTACAATTATTTTGTTACCAATTTGCTTGACTAATCCTGCTTTGTTCTCCGATCTCATGCAACCATTTTTTTCTTAAAGTGGAAGAAATGTATGAGAGAATCCGGAAATCAATACTATTCTTAAATTCCCTACAATGTGGAAATAGGCCCCTTCAGCCCAACAAGTCCATGCTGACCCTCCGAAGAGCAACCCACCCAGACCCATTCCCTTACATTTACCCCTGCACCTAACACTATGGGCAATTTAGCATGGCCAATTCACCTGACCTGCACCTGGAGGAAACCCACACAGACACGGGGAGAATGTGCAAACTCCACACAGACAGGTGCCCAAGGCAGGAATTGAACCCAGGTCCCTGGCGCTGCGAGGCAGCAGTGCTAACCACTGACCACCGTGCTGCATTCCTCGTGAATTTTACTTCTTGTTAGCACTGTCCTCACTTCCCTGTGTCTGGCAACGATTAGCTTCAATGCTAACACCAGGAAAACAACGTTAACATCGAGATGAATTTTATCAATGAGGAAAGTCTGGATAGGCTGAGTTTCTCTTACTCTTTGGAACTAATAGTGGGGAGATTCAGTTGAGATGCATGATAATGGACCATTGCCCCAATTTAATTACAGACCACACTGAAGTGTTACAGAAGAGAAACTGTTCTGTTTAGTTTTGAAAGAAAACATTCAAATCCGAGATGGCTGAGAATGTAAGAAGGTTTTTGTGTGGGTTATACTCAGCTTTGAAAGCGAGAGACAGAGAGAGAGAGAGAGAGACAGAGAGAGAGGGGGAGGGGGAGGGAGAGACTGGAAGGAGATCAAGGAATTTCAAAGAAACACTTGAAAGGAAGGGTACAACACAGTAACATGAACCATGTCCTACATAGAACATAGAACATTCCAGCGCAGTACAGGCCCTTCGGCCCTCGATGTTGTGCCGACCTGTGGAACCAATCTGAAGCCTAGCTATCCCGCACTATTCCATTATCATCCATATATCTATCCAATGACCATTTGAATGCCCATAAAGTTGGTGAGTCTACTACTGTTGCAGGCAGTGCGTTCCACGTCTCTACTACTCTCTGAGTAAAGAGACTACCTCTGACATCTGTCCTATATCTATCACCTCTCAATTTAAAGCTATGTCTGAGGAAAAAGGCTCTCACTGTCTTATATGTCTCAATTAAGTCACCTCTCAACCTTCTTCTCTTTAACAAAAACAGCCTCAAGTCCCTCAACCTTTCCTCATAAAACCTTCCCTCCAAACCAGGCAACATCCTAATACTCTCCCCTGAACCCTTTCCAAAGCTTGCACATCCTTCCCATAATGTTAACCCTGCCTCACGACACCAGGGACGCGACTTCGATTCCTGCCTCGGGTGACTGTCTGTGTGGAGTTTGCACATTCTCCCCGTGTCTGCGTGGATTTCCACCGGGTGCTCCGGTTTCCTCCCACAGTCCAAAAATATACAGGTCAGGTGAATTGGTCATGTTAAATTGCCCGTAGTGTTAGGTGCATTAGTCAGGGAGTAAATATAGGGTAGGGGAATGAGTCTGGGTGGGTTAGTCTTCGGAGGGTCAGTGTGGACTTATAGGGTGAAATGGCCTGTTTCCATATTGTAGGGAATCTAATTCATATGCAGTGATCAGAACTGCATGTAATACTGCAACTGTGGCCATACGAGAGTTTTGTACAGCTGCAGCATGACCTCATGGTGCTGAAACTCAATCCCTCTACCAATAACAGCTAATACACCATATGTCTTCTTAACAACTCTATCAACCTAGGTAGCAACCTTGAGGGATCTATGTACATGCACACCAAGATCTCTCTGCTCATCTACACTACCAAGAATCTTACCATTCACCCAGTACTCTGCATTCCTGTTATTCCTTCCAAAGTGAATCACCTCACACTTTTCTGCATTAAACTCCATTTGCTACCTCTCAGCCCAGCTCTGCGGCTTATTTATATCCCTCTGTAACCCACAACATCCTTCGTCACTATCCACAACTCCACTGACCTTAGTGTCATCCGCAAATTTACTAACCCGTCCTTGTTCTGAGTTACATCCGCAGCACATGGTCATGTCTGTTTCTCCTCTGCCAGGAATATTCAAGAGCAGGGAGAGAAACCAACTGCACTGCCGGGTCTGTTTCTGTTAGCAGGGAGGTCACTAACTAGTTCTGATGAAGGGCTTTTGCCCGAAACATCGATTTTCCTGCTCCTCGGATGCTGCCTGAACTGCTGTGCTTTTCCAGCACCACTCTGATCTAAACTCTGGTTTCCAGCATCTGCAGTCCTCACTTTTGCCTAGGTTACTAACTATGCAGAAGGATTTAAAATGCCTGGTAGAAAGATTCAAGGAGATTTCAGCGGGAATATTTTCATCCCAAGAGTCTGACCCTGGAACTCAGGGTCTGGAGGACAGGAGGGCAGAAGGCCCCAAATGACTCAAGTAATCATTTGAGCAGGAGCTTGAAATGCCCTAATCTCCAGGGTTACAGATTATGAGCCAGTCAATGGGTTAGACTGAATCGCTCCTTTTTGGCTAGCAGGAATATGATGGGCTGCATGGCCTTCTTTGACCTGTAAGTGTTCTATGTTTCTGTGTAAGATGCTTTAATAAAAACTTTTATAGGTATTTAACTTGATGAAAGTCCTGGTCTATTTGTGCTGCACACACTGAGCCCAGAGCTACAGTTTGAATTTTGTGATACCTGCTACAGGAAGTGAGTTTGTCACGTGAGGTGTTTCTGCCAGTTTTCCAAATCTTCAACAGTTAAGCATCAGTAAGATCTTTAGTAGAAATGTTTCATGCATAAATATTTTAGCATAAAGCAGCCCAATTCATTGATGGCAACGTGGTGCCCAGTTTTGACCTTTTTTTTAAAAAGAAGTAATTTATGAAGTAAATGTTGAGAATTTAATTAAATGGGTTGAATTGAAGCTGTGAGGGATTGTTCCTGATTCTTTCCTATTTTCTCGATTGGTTGTTTCAATTGGTAACATTCCAAGTAAGTTCATGAGTAATGGAGAAGTGAACATGAAGTAAAATGGGGAAGTAGTGAATAGGAACGTCCCAAATCTATTGCTAGAAAACGGACAGAAGATATCGGGTCACAGCTGGAGCAGCTACTGGAGAGGAATACGTAATAACTGAGAGGTCATCTGATTAAGATTTTTAAAGTCATGAGTGGGTCGGACAGAGAAGATAGGGAGAAGCTGTTCCCACTCATAAAAGACAAAAGAACAAAAAGGCATAGTTTTGTAATGACGTGTAACAGGATGATGTGAGAAAAATACCTTTTCACCCAGTGAGTGGGTAGGGTCTGGAATGCATTGCCTGGAAATGTGGAGGAGGCAGCTTCATGTGGGGCATTCAACAGGGAATTGGATAGTTGGCTTGGATAGAAATGGTCTGTGAGGGAATGGGAAAGAGGCAGAGATTGGCACTAAGTATTGGAACATTACAGGTCTGAATGGGCTCCTCTGTGCTATGACAATCCTGTGATTCTGTGAATACACGCTTTAACAATATTGGCAAAAGAAAATAGAGAAGACACATTTTTTAAACCAAATAAGAGCTTAGAATTTGACAAGCACTGCCCCATAAGATGGGGTATGGATTCAGTAATAATTTACAAAAATGTAGAGATTTACAGAGAGAGAGTGGGGAATAGCACGAACTAACTCTTTGAAAGAACCTCTACAGCCTCTATAGCATTTCAGAGAACATCTCTGGGACACCTGCACCAATCAACCCCACCGCCCTATGGCTAAACACTTCAACTCCCCCTCCCACTCTACCAAGAACATGCAGGTCCTGGGCCTCCTCCATCGCCACTCCCTAACCACCCCACGCCTGGAGGAACAATGCCTCATCTTCTGCCTCGGGACCCTCCAAGTCCATGGCATCAATCTGGATTTCACCAGTTTCCTCATTTCCCCTCCCCCTACCTTACCCCAATTCCAACCTTCCAACTTGGCACCGCCCTCATGACCTGTCCTACCTGTCCATCGTCCTTCCCAGCTATCCGCTCCATCCTCCTCTCCAACCTATCACCTTCCCCCCCACTTCCATCCACCCATTGCACGCTTAGCTACCTTCCCCCTAGCCCCTCAGCTCACAGCCTTATTCCTGATGAAGGCCTTTTGCCCGAAACATTGATTCTCCTGCTCCTGGGATGCTGCCTGACCTGCTGTGCATTTCCAGCACCACACTGTTGACTCTAAGACCTCTCCAGTCTAGTCTCTAAACTCTGTAACAGCCTCCTGTTTTGAATTATCCTCAGAACTTATAGAGATACGAGCAAATGACAAGATTAGGCCAGATCTCCTCCAAGCCTCTTCAATAAGATCACAGCTGATCCAATTATAAGATCCACTTTACATGCCCATCTTGTCCCAGGAACTGTGTATCCCCTTGGTTACTAAGAATGTATCCATCCTGGCCTTAAATGTGTTCAAAGACTTCTTTCAGGAAGAGAGTTCCAAAACCTCAGGACTTCCTGAGAGAGATAAACCTCCTCATCTCTGTCGCAAATGGGCGAGGCCTGGTTTCTGAATGATGACTCCTTGGCTCTAAACTCTCCCCCGTGAGAAAACATCCTTTCCACATTCCCCAGTCAAACCCCCTCACAATCTGAAATGTTTCTGTCAAGTTGCCTTTTACTCTTCTCAACTCCAGCTTCTCCAACCTTTCCTCATAAGACAACCCACCCCATTCCCAGAATCAGCCTGGGAGACCTTCTCTGAACTGTGTCCAATGCATTGACATCCTTCCTGAAGTAAGGGAACTGAGATACTGCATTATTTGTGCTCTTACCAATGCCCTGTATATACAAAACAATGATAAATCAGACATTCAAAGAACTTTTCTGATTAATTTCTGTGCCTGCATGCTGGCATTTTGCAAATTGTGACTGGATATTAATTGTAATTTGGATCATTCATTACAATGTATTTTGTCAGACACATTTCTCCAGAATCAGCTACAGATTGTGCAGTGTTTGTGAAAGGAATTGGACACATCGCTTTCTCCTCATTCTGTTGTTACTTGTGTTGCTAACCAAGCATAAAAGTGATTTTATATGGACTGTGTACCTTTTTAAAAAGAAAAATAGAAAAATGTTGTAGAGGCTAAACTCCCTCTAATAGTGTTTACACTTGGGCAGGACATGGGCTGATTTAACAATTGGCACAATAAAAGTGGGATTTCTGGTCTTTTGTAATTGTATCATTTAATTTTATATGAAGTTTGTAAAATATCAGAGTATATATTGTTTCTACAACACGGTATTGCATTTATATCTTTTTACTACTTCATTGACCTGTGAGGGCTGCGAGAGCTTGCATTCTTTTTTTTTACAAATTGTTGTAAAGAAAAGAAATCCATATTCAGAGGCATCAAACTATTCTTATAAAGATTGTGTGCAGGATATTCGTTATTAATGGTGTTTATAGTATAGAAATTTCAGCTTTTTTTGGAAAAACATGAGAGTTGAATTTTTTGGTAAGAGTCTAAAAAAGCAAAACTAACTTTTTTTGCTACATATTATGGACAAATGTGATTGTAAATATTAATTTTGTACCTACCTTGTTCAATACTTGACAAAAACAGCAAACAAAGTGTTTTGATTTTGAGTCTTACCTGTTAAGAGGCTCTGAGTTTATATTGATAAAAGTTTGCATTTTAATTTAAAAACTTTAAAAAACCGATGGAAAGTACTCAGCCTGGAGCTCGGTGACCAGTGTTGATCCACTCAGAGCAGTTCTGGGACCCCTGCTCTTTGTGACTTTTTATAAATGACTTGGATGAGGAAGTGGAAGGGTCGGTTAGTAAGTTTGCCAATGTCACGAAGGTTGGTGGAGTGGTGGATAGTGCAGAGGGCTGTTGTAGGCTGCAACGGAACGTTGACAGGATGTAGAGCTGGGCTGATAAGTGGCAGATGGAGTTCAACCTGGAAAAGTGTGAAGTGAATCATTTTGGAAGGTCAAATTTGAATGCAGAATACAGGGCTAAAGGTAGGATTCTTGGCAGTGTGGAGGAACAGAGGGATCTTGGGGTCCATGTCATAGATCCTTCAAAGTTGCCACCCAAGTTGATACGGTTGTTAAGAAGGCGTATGGTGTGTTGGCTTTCATTAGCAGGAGGACGGAGGTTAAGAGCTGCGAGATTATGCTGCAGCTCTACAGAGCCCTGGTTAGACTAACTTGGAATATTGTGTTCAGTTCTGGTTGCCTCATTATAGGAAAGATGTGCAAGTTTTAGAGAGGGTGCAGAGGAGATTTACCAGGATGTTGCCTGGACTTATGAAGAAAGGTTGAGAAAGCTAGGGCTTTCCTCATTTGAGCAAAGGAGGGTGAGAGGCGACTTGATAAAGGTGTACAAGATGATGAGAGGCACAGATAGAGTGAATAGTCAGAGACCTTTTTCCCAGGGCAGAAATGGCTATCATGAGGGGGCATAATTTTAAGGTGATTGGAGGAAGGTTTAGGGGAGATGTCAGAGGTTGGCTCTTTACACAGAGATTGGTGGGTGAGTGGTAGTAGAGTCAGATACATTCGGGATATTTAAGCAACTCTTGGATTGTCACATGATGATAGTAAAATGAGGGGTATGTAGGTTAGTTTGATCTTAGAATAGGATAAAAGGACAGCACATCATTGAGGGCTGAAGGGCCTGTACTCTTCTACTCTTACAATGTCACAGCTTTCTGTTTCTTGAGAGTAAGTGTGAATATGATTAAAGTCTACAGAACATCATCACAGCCAGTACCTCACTGACCATAAGTGACAGAATTCCCCAAATAAGCATGTAATTCTATCATAAATTATAAACAACAGGAACCAACATCAATCAAAGTTTTTAGGTGACATTTATAAATTATACTTCTGGGAGGTTTTGTCAGTGGATCGATGAGTTTGTAAAACGTCTTGTGAATAGTTCAGCTGCAAAGCTCAGGAAGGAGCTGGATTTACACAGCGTTGAAGTTAGTGAGGAGGAGACCATTCGGACCATCAGGCCCGTTACGCCCATTCTATCCTTCTCTGCACTGAGTTGGCTGATCTCAGTTGTAAATGTCAGTTGTGGTGTTAGACTGGGTGGACAAAGTCAGAAGTCGCACAACACCTTGTGATTTCAAATAAACCTGTTGGATTATAGCCTGGTGTCATGTGACTTCTGACTTTGTAAATGTTATTTACAGCTGTGACAAGTCTTCCAGAAATGAGTAGAGAGGTTGTGAAAGAAGAGCCAGGAGTTAGAGCCCTGCTTGCCCTGTCTAACCTTGGCTAGACTCCCCTGGCTTGGGGTATGTTTATCGAATAAGGGCTACTCCTCAGTAGATTCACTGCCTGCTCATCGTCAGCACTCAGGAATAGCTGGTGGTATGAGACAGTGAATGGCACCATTGCAAACTGTCCATAAAACAGAAGGAGTTACCACCTTTGAGAGGGAGCAGGGGACAAGGCTGGAGTAAATACTGAGTTTTTTAAAGATGTAAACTAATGTGTCTGTAGTTAAAGCCCAATCATCTTTTGATATCAAATCTTGAATTGAAGGGCAGCTTATATGGGGACGTTGTTTAAACACAACCACCTGATGAAGGAGCAGTGTTCCAAAAGCTAGTGCTTCCAAATAAACCTGTTGGACTATAACCTGGTGTTGTGGGATTTTTAACTTTGTCCATCCCAATCTAATACCGGCTCCTCCAAGTCATTGTTTAAACTTGATAGACAGGCAGGAGGCTGGGGGAACACAGCAAGGCAGGCAGCATCAGGAGGGACAGGCAGGAGGCTGGGGGAACACAGCAAGGCAGGCAGCATCAGGAGGGACAGGCAGGAGGCTGGGGGAACACAGCAAGGCAGGCAGCATCAGGAGGGACAGGCAGGAGGCTGGGGGAACACAGCAAGGCAGGCAGCATCAGGAGGGACAGGCAGGAGGCTAGGGGAACACAGCAAGGCAGGCAGCATCAGGAGGGACAGGCAGGGGGCTGGGGGAACACAGCAAGGCAGGCAGCATCAGGAGGGACAGGCAGGGGGCTGGGGGAACACAGCAAGGCAGGCAGCATCAGGAGGGACAGGCAGGAGGCTGGGGGAACACAGCAAGGCAGGCAGCACCAGGAGGTGGAGAAGTCAATGTTTCGGGTGTAACCCTTCTTTAAGATTCAAACAGTCCTGGTGAAGAGCTACACTCAAAACCTTGTCTTCTGCGCCTCCTGATGCTGCCTGCCTTGCTGTGTTCCCCCAGCCTCCTGCCTGTCCCTCCTGATGCTGCCTGCCTTGCTGTGTTCCCCCAGCCTCCTGCCTGTCCCTCCTGATGCTGCCTGCCTTGCTGTGTTCCCCCAGCCTCCTGCCTGTCCCTCCTGATGCTGCCTGCCTTGCTGTGTTCCCCCAGCCTCCTGCCTGTCCCTCCTGATGCTGCCTGCCTTGCTGTGTTCCCCCAGCCTCCTGCCTGTCTCTCCTGATGCTGCCTGCCTTGCTGTGTTCCCCCAGCCCCCTGCCTGTCCCTCCTGATGCTGCCTGCCTTGCTGTGTTCCCCCAGCCTCCTGCCTGTCCCTCCTGATGCTGCCTGCCTTGCTGTGTTCCCCCAGCCCCCTGCCTGTCCCTCCTGATGCTGCCTGCCTTGCTGTGTTCCCCCAGCCTCCTGCCTGTCCCTCCTGATGCTGCCTGCCTTGCTGTGTTCCCCCAGCCTCCTGCCTGTCCCTCCTGATGCTGCCTGCCTTGCTGGGTTCCCCCAGCCTCCTGCCTGTCTACCTTGGATTCCAGCATCTGCAGTTTTTTTTGCCTCTAACCATTGTTGAAGCTTGAAGTATCCATAGTTTCATGTTTTTCACATCATTAATTCTTGCCACTGAGAACAGCTGATTCTGGTTTCACCTCGAGAAAACATTCTTGTTCTTTTATATTGTCCTTCATTCGCCTTCGATGAAGACTGACCTCACTTTGTGAAAATACATGGAGGCCTTTTCCATCGAGAGAGCCAGCTCTTGGTTTGTACTGAATAGAAACAAGACAGCTGGGTAAATCCATTCAGCAACAGGCAGCGAGGGGTATCGGGGCCAACACACAAAATGGTGGAGAACAGGCCCATTGGTCCATCAAGAGTAGCCCACAATGCAATGCCATGTGTCTCATATTGTCTACACTCCGTATCTGACTCCACCCAATAGCTGTGTCTCAATGTGCATGGAGACTCCAAAAACCTGCTAAAGTCCCCACCAATCCAGGAAATCTGTGCCCACTACTGCACATTCTTAAAGAGCAATGTGGATGGTCTTTAACTCCCTTCGTGTTTGAGTTTGTTATCTCTGCATTCTACACCATGACATTCCTAAACAAAGATGAGGGACCTTCCTAATGCTAATACAGTGAAACCTTACAGGAAGGAAGTCTCAGTTTTCAGGGCAAGCGTGATAATATTATTTGCTTATTGACAGCGATCATGAATCTGCAGCCAAGTAATCAGGTATGCAAATAGCTCCCACATTTCACCTGCATTTGTGCAGGATGTGTGCAGTCACAGATGAATAGGTGTCTCATGTTCCTTCTGTTAAGATAAGCACAGGGCACTTTCTGGGAGGAAGCTCCTTTCCATTACATGGGCAAGTAGGCCTGGGTTGCCTGTAGCTTGTGTAACCTGCAGGTTCTGACAACATTCAAGGACTAGCCAAGTCTCTAGAATGCAGCAGCAAAGAGGCATTCAAATCTGATACACAGTGACCGAAGGCACTGCTGTCACCCCGAGTCAGTAACAGTAGTCAGCTTTGACACAGAGGAGACTGAGGTTAAAATGTTTACCATTTAGACTACATGTAATAGCAACGCCTGGGGGAAGTTAATTTGTGATGAGGCGAACAGCCACTGTCAGGTAAATTATAAGAAAACAGCCCATGTTATTGGAGGTAGTCAATTAGCATGGATAGAGGATTGGCTAACTCATAGAAAACAGAGAGATGATATGAGTGGGGGGGGTGCATTTTCAGGCTGTAACTAGTGAACTATCACAGGGATAAGGGCCGGGGCCACAGTTATTTACAATATATCCAATAAATATTTTATTAACTGGTACTTATGGCACTAGGTGTGTGCCAGTGATCAACAAATGTTCTGATCAATAAAGGGGTCCACATAATCAATGCAAAAACACCCTGTAAGGAATAGAAATGTAATGAAGGGAGTAAACACGTCACTGGGATAGTTTATTTGCAGCAAAACACATTTCAATAACAACACAATTCACCTTAAGCTTACAGTCTGAGAGCATTCTCCCTCACACCCTCAAGTGACCACTCACACATCATGGAGATCACAGTATTTCAGGGGAAATTAACTCAACATTTAATCAACTATTGATAATTTGCATGGCCATTTGATTGAACAACAATGGTTTTCACATTGAGGAAAATACATTTTTAAAAAAACTAAAACAATTACTGGAAATCATTGCCAGATTGGTTGTGCTACAAATGTAAATGGGAAGATAGGTGGTGAGGATGAGGGTGGGTGGTGAGGGTGGGTGGTGAGGATGTGTGGTGAGGGTGGGTGGTGAGGGTAGGTGGTGGTGGTGAGGGTGGGTGGTGAGGGTGTGTGGTGAGGATGAGGGTGAGGGTGTGTGGTGAGGATGAGGGTGAGGGTGTGTGGTGAGGGTGGGTGGTGAGGGTGGGTGGTGAGGGTGAGGGTGTGTGGTGAAGGTGAGTGGAGAGGATGTGTGGTGAGGATGAGGGTGAGGGTGTGTGGTGAGGGTGAAGGTGTGTGGTGAGGGTGG
Source organism: Chiloscyllium plagiosum (assembly GCF_037043375.1). Taxonomy (NCBI): domain Eukaryota; kingdom Metazoa; phylum Chordata; class Chondrichthyes; order Orectolobiformes; family Hemiscylliidae; genus Chiloscyllium; species Chiloscyllium plagiosum. Next base: position 2,643,549 of record NW_028270160.1, read on the forward strand.
GTGGTGAGGGTGGGTGGTGAGGGTGTGTGTGAGGATGGGTGGTGAGGGTGGGTGGTGAGGTTGAGGGTGAGGGTGAGGGTGTGTGGTGAGGTTGGGGTGAGGGTGAGTGGTGAGATTGAGGGTGAGGGTGAAGGTGTGTGGTGAGGGTGAGTGGTGAGGGTGAGTGGTGAGGGTGTGTGGTGAGGTTGAGGGTGAGGGTGAGGGTGTGTGGTGAGGGTAGGTGGTAAGGGTGTGTGATGAGGTTGAGGGTGAGGGTGAGGGTGTGTGGTGAGGGTAGGTGGTAAGGGTGTGTGATGAGGTTGAGGGTGAGGGTGAGGGTGCATGGTGAGGGTTAAGGTGAAGGTGGGTGGTGTGGGTGGGGCTGGGTGATGAGGGTGTGTGGTGAGGGTGGGTGGTGAGGTTGAGGGTGTGTGGTGAGGGTGGGTGGTGAGGGTGAGGGTGTGTGGTGAGGGTGGGTGGTGAGGGTGAGTGGTGAGGGTGTGTGTGAGGGTGAGGGTGTGTGGTGAGGGTGTGTGGTGAGGTTGAGGGTGAGGGTGAGGGAGTGTGGTGAGGTTGGGTGGTGAGGGTGGGTGGTGAGGGTGAGGGTGTGTGGTGAGGGTGGGTAGTGAGGTTGAGATTGAGATTATGTGGTAAGGGTGGGTGGTGAGGGTGAGGGTATGTGGTGAGGGTGAGGGTGAGGGTGAGGGTGGGTGGTGAGGGTGGGTGGTGTGGTTGAGGGTGAGGGTATGTGGTAAGGGTGGGTGGTGAGGGTGAGTGGTGAGGGTGAGGGTGAGGGTGGGTGGTGAGGGAGGGTGGTGAGGGTGAGGGTGAGGGTGGGTGGTGAGGGTGTGTGGTGAGGGTGAGGGTGAGGTTGAGGGTGTGTGGTGAGGGTGAGTGGTGAGGGTGTGTGGTGAGGGTGAGGGTGAGGTTAAGGGTGAGGTAAAGGGTGAGGTTGAGGGTGTGTGGTGAGGGTGAGTGGTAAGGGTGTGTGGTGAGGGTGAGGTGAGCTTGAGGGTGAGTTTGAGGGTGTGTGGTGAGGGTGAGGGTGAGGTTGAGGGTGAGGTTGAGGGTGTGTGGTGAGGGTGAGTGGTGAGGGTGAGGTTGAGGGTGTGGTGAGGGTGTGTGGTGAGGGTGATGGTGAGGTTGAGGGTGTGTGGTGAGGGTGAGTGGTGAGGGTGTGTGGTGAGGGTGAGGGTGAGGTTGAGGGTGAGGTTGAGCGTGTATGGTGAGGGTGAGGGTTAGGTTGAGGGTATGTGGGGAGGGTGTGTGGTGAGGATGTGTGTGAGGGTGTTGTGAGGGTGAGGTTGAGGTTGAGGGTCAGGTTAAGGGTGTGTGGTGAGGGTGTGTGGTGAGGGTGTGTGTGAGGGTGTGTGTGAGGGTGAGGGTGAGGTTGAGGGTGAGGTTGAGGGTGTGTGGTGAGGGTGTGTGGTGAGGGTGTGTGTGAGGGTGTGTGTGAGGGTGAGGGTGAGGTTGAGGGTGAGGTTGAGGGTGTGTGGTGAGGGTGTGTGGTGAGGGTGAGGGTGTGTGGTGAGGATGTGTGATGAGGGTGAGGGTGTGTGGTGAGGTTGGGTGGTGAGGGTATGTGGTGAGGGATGTGGTGAGGGTGAGGGTGTGTGGTGAGGGTGGGTGGCGAGGGTGAGTGGTGAGGTTGAGGGTTTGTGGTGAGGGTGTGTGGTGAGGGTGTGTGGTGAGGGTGTGTGTGAGGGTGAGGTTGAGTTTGAGGGTGAGGTTGAGGGTGTGTGGTGAGGGTGTGTGGTGAGGTTGAGGGTGAGGGTGAAGGTGTGTGGTGAGGGTGAGTGCTGAGGGTGTGTGGTGAGGTTGAGGGTGAGGGTGAGGGTGTGTGGTGAGGGTAGGTGGTGAGGGTGTGTGGTGAGGTTGAGGGTGAAGGTGAGGGTGCATGGTGAGGGTTAAGGTGAAGGTGGGTGGTGTGGGTGGGGCTGCGTGATGAGGGTGTGTGGTGAGGGTGTGTAGTGAGGGTGGGTGGTGAGGGTGGGTGGTGAGGTTGAGTGAGGGTGAGGGTGTGTGGTGAGGGTGAGTGGTGAGGTTGAGGGTGAGGGTGAGGGTGTGTGGTGAGGGTGAGGGTGTGTGGTGAGGTGTGTGGTGAGGGTGAGGGTGTGTGGTGATGGTGGGTGGTGAGGGTGAGTGGTGAGGGTGTGTGGTGAGGGTGTGTGGTGAGGTTGAGGGTGAGGGTGAGGGAGTGTGGTGAGGGTGGGTGGTGAGGGTGGGTGATGAGAGTGAGGGTGTGTGGTGAGGGTGGGTGGTGAGGTTAAGAGTGAGGGTATGTGGTAAGGGTGGGTGGTGAGGGTGGGTGGTGAGGGTGAGGGTATGTGGTGAGGGTGAGGGTGAGGGTGAGTGGTGAGGGTGGGTGGTGTGGTTGAGGGAGAGGGTACGTGGTAAGGGTGGATGGTGAGGGTGGGTGGTGAGGGTGGGTGGTGTGGTTGAGGGTGAGGGTGGGTGGTGAGGGTGGGTGGTGAGGGTGTGTGGTGAGGGTGAGGGTGGGTGGTGAAGGTGGGTGGTGTGGTTGAGGGTGAAGCGAGGGTGAGGTTGAGGGTGGGTGGTGAGGGTGTGTGGTGAGGTTGAAGGTGAGGTTGAGGGTGAGGTGAGGGTGTGTGGTGAGGTTAAGGGTGAGGTTAAGGGTGAAGTTGAGGGTGAGGTTGAGGGTGTGTGGTGAGGGTGAGTGGTGAGGGTGAGGGTGTGTGGTGAGGTTAAGGGTGAGGTTAAAGGTGAGGTTGAGGGTGAGGTTGAGGGTGTATGGTGAGGGTGAGTGGTGAGGGTGTGTGGTGAGGGTGAGGTGAGGTTGAGGGTGAGGTTGTGGGTGCGTGGTGAGGGTGAGGTTGAGGGTGTGTGGTGAGGTTAAGGGTGAGGTTAAGGGTGAGGTTAAGGGTGAGGTTGAGGGTGAGGTTGAGGGTGTGTGGTGAGGGTGTGTGGTGAGGGGGAGGGTGAGGTTGAGGGTGTGTGGTGAGGATGAGTGGTGAGGGTGAGGTTGAGGGTGTGTGGTGAGGGTGTGTGGTGAGGGTGTGTGGTGAGGGTGAGGTTGAGGGTGAGGTTGAGGGTGAGTGGTGAGGGTGAGTGGTGAGGGTGTGTGGTGACGGTGAGGGTGAGGTTGAGGGTGAGGTTGAGCGTGTATGGTGAGGGTGAGGGTGAGGTTGAGGGTGAGTGGTGAGGGTGTGTGGTGAAGGTGTGTGGTGAGCGTGTGTGGTGAGGGTGAGTGGTGAGGGTGTGTGTGAGGGTGTGTGTGAGGGTGAGGGTGAGGCTGAGGGTGTGTGGTGAGGGTATGTGGTGAGGGTGAGTGTGAGGGTGTGTGTGAGGGTGAGGGTGAGGTTGAGGGTGTGTGGTGAGGGTGTGTGGTGAGGGTGAGGATGTGTGGTGAGGGTGTGTGATGAGGGTGAGGGTGGGTGGTGAGGGTATGTGGTGAGGGTGAGGGTGTGTGGTGAGGGTGGGTGGTGAGGGTGAGTGGTGAGTTTGAGGGTTTGTGGTGAGGGTGGGCGGTGAGGGTGTGTGGTGAGGATGTTTGGTGAGGGTGTGTGTGAGGGTGAGGTTGAGTTTGAGGGTGAGGTTGAGTTTGAGGGTGAGGTTGAGGGTGTGTGGTGAGGGTGTGTGGTGAGGGTGTGTGGTGAGGGTACGTGTGAGGGTGTGTGTGAGGGTGAGGGTGAGGGTGAGGTTGAGGGTGAGGTTGAGGGTGTGTGGTGAGGGTGGGTGGTGAGGGTGAGTGGCGAGGTTGAGGGTGTGTGGTGAGGGTGTGTGGTGAGGGTGTTTGGTGAAGGTGTGTGTGAGGGTGGGTGTGAGGGTGAGGGTGTGTGGTGAGGGTGTGTGGTGAGGGTGTGTGTGTGAGTGGGTGTGAGGGTGAGGGTGTGTGGTGAGGGTGTGTGGTGAGGGTGTGTGTGACAGTGGTTGTGAGGGTGAGGGTGTGTGGTGAGGGTGTGTGGTGAGGGTGTGTGGTGAAGGTGTGTGGTGAGGTGTGTGTGAGAGTGGGTGTGAGGGTGAGGGTGTGTGGTGAGGGTGTGTGGTGAGGGTGAGGGTGAGGGTGAGGGTGTGTGGTGAGGGTGGGTGGTGAGGGTGAGGGTGTGTGGTGAGGGTGGGTGTGAGGGTGAGGGTGTGTGGTGAGGGTGAGTGTGAGGGTGTGTGTGAGGGTGGGCGGTGAGGGTGTGTGGTGAGGGTGTGTGGTGAGGGTGTGTGGTGAGGGTACGTGTGAGGGTGTGTGTGAGGGTGAGGGTGAGGGTGAGGGTGAGGTTGAGTTTGAGGGTGAGGTTGAGGGTGTGTGGTGAGGGTGTGTGGTGAGGGTGTGTGGTGAGGGTGTGTGGTGAGGGTTCGTGTGAGGGTGTGTGTGAGGGTGAGGGTGAGGGTGAGGTTGAGGGTGAGGTTGAGGGTGTGTGGTGAGGGTGTGTGGTGAGGGTGTGTGTGACAGTGGTTGTGAGGGTGAGGGTGTGTGGTGAGGGTGTGTGGTGAGGGTGTGTGGTGAAGGTGTATGGTGAGGGTGTGTGTGAGGGTGAGGGTGTGTGGTGAGGGTGTGTGGTGAGGTGTGTGTGAGAGTGGGTGTGAGGGTACGTGTGAGGGTGTGTGTGAGGGTGAGGGTGAGGGTGAGGTTGAGGGTGAGGATGAGGGTGTGTAGTGAGGGTGTGTGGTGAGGGTGTGTGGTGAGGGTACGTGTGAGGGTGTGTGTGAGGGTGAGGGTGAGGGTGAGGGTGAGGTTGAGTTTGAGGGTGAGGTTGAGGGTGTGTGGTGAGGGTGTGTGGTGAGGGTTCGTGTGAGGGTGTGTGTGAGGGTGAGGGTGAGGGTGAGGTTGAGGGTGAGGTTGAGGGTGTGTGGTGTGGGTGTGTGGTGAGGGTGTGTGTGACAGTGGTTGTGAGGGTGAGGGTGTGTGGTGAGGGTGTGTGGTGAGGGTGTGTGGTGAAGGTGTGTGGTGAGGGTGTGTGTGAGGGTGAGGGTGTGTGGTGAGGGTGTGTGGTGAGGTGTGTGTGAGAGTGGGTATGAGGGTACGTGTGAGGGTGTGTGTGAGGGTGTGTGTGAGGGTGAGGTTGAGGGTGAGGTTGAGGGTGTGTGGTGAGGGTGTGTGGTGAGGGTGTGTGGTGAAGGTGTGATGCCCCAGGGCATCAATGTGGACTTCAACAGTTTCCTCATTTCCCCTTCCCCCACCTCACCCTAGTTCCAAACGTCCAGCTCAGCACTGTCCCCTTGACTTGTCCGGACTTGTCCGACCTGCCCAGCTCCTTTTCCACCTATCCACTCCACCCTCTCCTCCCTGACCTATCACCTTCATCTCCTTCCCCACTCACCTATTGTACTCTATGCTACTTTGTCCCCACCCCCACCCTCCTCTAGCTTATCTCTCCATGCTTCAGGCTCTCTGCCTTTATTCCTGATGAAGGGCTTTTGCCCAAAACGTCGATTTTCCTGCTCCTTGGATGCTGCCTGATCTGCTGTGCTCTTCCAGCAGCACTAATCCAGAATCTGGTTTCCAGCATCTGCAGTCATTGTTTTTACCTATAAAAAGGCAGCACCCTAGTCCAGTGGGTAATCGGGACGGCAAATGGAATGTTGGCTTTTACTTCAAAGGGAAAGAATGATAAAAATCCAACAGGGTACATGTGAAAAGGTTATTTGCCCTTGTGAGAAAGTCTTCGACAAGGGATCCCACAGTTAGGACGGAGACGAGGAGGAATTTCTTCTCTCTGAGGGGAGTGAATCTGTGGAATTCTTTCCCACAGAGGGCTGACGGGTATATTCAAGGCTGAGAGAGACAGATGTTTAATCAGGAAGGGAATTGAAGGGTGTGCGGAAAAGGCAGGGAAGTGGAGTTGAGGATTAGCAGACGTGCCATGAGCTTACTGAATGGTGGAACCGACATGGTAGGCTGAATGGCCAACTTTTGTTCCTAATCTGTTTGCCTTGTGAACAAAATGGAGACTGACACTGTCTTGTTTCACGCCCATCCAGATTTGGAAAAGGACTGCTCCAAATTTCCCAGTTAACGGCGTGCTGTGTCAAGAATAAACTGCAGGTTGTGATGATGTTTCTTGGACATCTGAATTCCTGGAGCACTGTCCACAGAACCTTGTGCTTTACTGAGGCAAACATCAAACTTTACCCCAACAAGACTCCAATCTCAACACAGGCCCGAGCAGTCAAATATCCCGACTCCCACTTCTGGTGAGAACGAGAGAGGGAGAGACTCTGGAATATATTGAGCACTTCTGAAATGTAATGATATGGAGGAGCCAGTATTGGCCTGAGGTGGACAAAATCAGAAGTCACATGACACCAGGTTGTAGTCCTTCACTTGATGAAAGAAGCTCTGAAAGCTTGTGATTTCAAGTGAACCTAGATTGGGTAGGGATAGCTGGTTGGCATGGACGAGTTGGACTGAATGGTCTGTTTCCATGCTGTATGTCTCTATGACACTATGACTCTAACCTGTTGGACTATAACCTGGATTCCTAAATGTAAACAGTCACCTCTCTCTCAGTTCGAACACTAACTCAGCTCCCGGCAATCTACACCCTCTGCAAGTGACCAAAGCCTCTCACGTGGGGCACAGCTGTTATCATCACCACCACATTTGTGTACAGCAGTGGGAACACAAACTATATACCAGCAACATCTCAGAGCACTAGAGAAACCCCACCAACAATGACTCCTGCAGATCCTCTGTATTCAGTGGCAGGTCTGCCAAAGACATTCATGTGTCCACAACTTCTCAAACCAATCTCACTGAAGTGGACATTATGTCTGCATCCAACACACCCCACCACCCCCACAGACAGACAGACAGAAACACACACACGCACACACCCGCATACACACACATTGGCATACACACACACATGCACATACAGACACACACACACAGACAAACACACACACACGCCCACAGACACACACACACACACGCCCTCAGACACAGACACAAACACACACACGTACACACGCACACATAAACACACACACATGCACACACAGACACACATACAGGCACACACACATGCGCCGACATACACATATGCCCACAGACACACACACGCCCACAGACACACACACACAAGCATACAGACACAGGCACACATGCACACACAGGCACACACACACAGACACACACACACGCCCACAGACATAAACACAGACACACACAGACACACACACACACGCCCACAGACACAGACACAAACACACACACACATAAACACACGCACATGCACACACACAGACACAGACAAACACACAGGCACATACACAGACACAGACACACACACACACCCACTGACACAAACACACACACAGACACACACACGCACATGCCCACACACACAGACACAAACACACACGCACGCACACAGACACACATACAGGCACACACACACAGACACACAGACACAAACACACACACACGCACGCATACACACACACATGCACAAACAGACACACATGCAGACACACACACACAGACAGACACAGACACACACACCCACAGACACGTATACACACACACAATCACACACAGACACACACACACACTCACACACAGACACAGACACACACATAGGCACACCCACCCACCCACAGACACACACACACAGACACAGACACACACACACACACACACAGACACATACACAGACACACACATGTGTGAAGTGGTCAGACTCCAGATGAGGACAAAGATGATGCTGGAGAGATACCTGAGTCTCTCCTTGAAGTACAGTCTCATTAATGAATGCAAAAAATGTGGTGTTAATTATTCACGGCACGGTGACACAGTGGTTAGCACTGCTGCCTCACAGCGCCAGAGACCTGGGTTCAATTCCCGCCTCAGGCGACTGACTGTGTGGAGTTTGCACATTCTCCCCGTGTCTGCGTGGGTTTCCTCCGGGTGCTCCGGTTTCCTCCCACAGTCCAAAGATGTGCAGGTCAGGTGAATTGGCCATGCTAAATTGCCCGTAGTGTTAGGTAAGGGGTAAATGTAGGGGTATGGGTGGGTTGCGCTTCGGCGGGTCGGTGGGGACTTGTTGGGCCGAAGGGTCTGTTTCCACACTGTAAGTAATCTAATCTAAAAAAAAATTATCAGAGAGTTTATCAGCCAAGCTGCATCACACCCTGGGTCCAAAGCTTTAATGATGAGATGGTGGAGACTGAAAGAAATCGGAGCAGTTCCTACATTCTGTATCAGACTGTCTCCTGGGTGTCCTACCCCATGTCCCCCCTGAATGAGTCACCTCTGAAACCCATGGCCCTGAGGACACAACATCCTCAAATCAAGAGGCAATCAGCAGGCCTGCAGGTTTACATCGAGATGAATAAACAGGAAGCTGATATTTCTGAAAACAAAAGACTGCAGGTGCTGGATATCTGAACCAAAAATAGAAATTGCTGGAGAGACTCAGCAGGTCCAGCAGCATCTGTGGAGAGAAAGCAGAGTTAATGATTCAAGTCCAGTGACACGTCATCAGATATTTCTCATTGTGTTTAACTTTATTCATCTTTGTAGTTCCCCGAAGAATTCGAACCAAAACACTCACTTACATTCCAACAACTCATGGGTACTTCCCAAACAAGACACAGCCTTCACAGTCAACGAAGAAATGAATCCCAGTACTTTGTTCTGCAATCGAAGCTCAAACCTCAAGGAGCTGCGGTGAATCGAAAGCTGGCAAAGAATGATACAGTCATCTTTCTCTCACACAGGAAGGAGGAAACTAGCAGCTGAGTGTATGACTGCCTGTGAGTGAGATAAACATGAACACATCACCCCTAAGACTGATATCATCAGCCCACTAATGGTTTAAACATCATCATTGTCAGTCCCTCGAAATGAGGATGATGTCAGCCCCAGACCTAATGATGTACATGCCCAGGTCACTCAGCTGGGTTAGGGTTAAGGTTGGGGTTAGGGTTAGGGTTAGGGTGAGGGTGAGGTTAGGGTTAGAGTTAGGGTTAGGGTTAGAGTTAGGATTAGGGTTAGGATGAAGGTGAGGGTTAGGGTCAGGGTTAGGGTTAGGGTCAAGGTCAGGGTTAGGGTTAGGGTTAGGGTTAGGGTTAGCGTTAGAGTTAGGGTTAGGGTGAGGGTGAGGGTTAGGGTCAGGGTTAGGGTTAGAGTGAGGGTGAGGGTTAGGGTTAGCGTTAGCGTTAGGGTGAGGGTGAGGGTTAGGGTCAGGGTTAGGGTTAGGGTCAGGGTCCTGAAACAGCTGCATGAATATTGGGGAGGTTGGAGAGGGCCCTCAAACCAGGGCTCATTTCCATTTGGCCTTTCATCGCTTCTCTGCAGCAGAGTTGATGGGTTGGGTGACTGGGTTCAGTGAGGTGTCACCATGTGAGCTGGTTTGTTGTGGGCTGTGCTCAGCTTCCAATCCCATAGCCTTTTAATAAAGCCTGACGTCCTCAAAATATGCCTGTGTCCTCCTCCAGATTGGTGCTATCCTGATGTTGTGAAAAATGGATCCTTTTCAATGGAGAGAGCAGAAGGGCCTAGGCGAGAGTGTGGGGCTGGAAAAGCACAGCAGGTCAGGCAGCATCCGAGGAGCGGGAGAATCAACGTTTTGGGAATCAGGAATCCAACCTGGCGAATTACTGCCCCATCAGTCTACTCTCGATCATCAGTAAAGTGATGGACGGTGTCAGTAACAGGGCTATCAAGTAGTACCTGCTCCGCAATAACCTGCTCAGTGACACCCAGTTTGGGATCCCCCAGGGCCACTCAGCTCCTGACCTCATCACAATCTTGGGTCAAACATGGACAAAGAGCTGAGTTCCAGAGGTGAGGGGAGAGGGACAGCTCTTAACATCAAGTCCATTATCTCCAGGTTTGGGCTGACAAATGACAAATTCACAGCACACAAATGTCAGGCAATGACTATTTCCAATAAGAGACAATGTAACCACAGTCCCTTATTATTCAATGGTGTTACCATCACTGAATCCCCCACTATCAACATCCTGGGAGTTACCATTGACCAGAAACTCAACTGGACTCACCACATAAACACAATGGCTACACGAACAGGTCATAGATTGGGAATACTGCAGTGAGTAACTCACCTCCTGACTCCCCAAAGCCTGTCCACCATCTACAAGGCACAAGTCAGGAGTGTGATGGAATACTCCCCACTTGCCTGGATGGGGGCAGCTCCAACAACACTCAATAAACTCAACACCATCCAGGACAAAGCAACCGCTTGATTGGCACCACATCCATAAGCATCCAATTCCTCCAACACCGACGCTCAGTAGCTGCAGTGTGTACTATCCACAACTGTACTGCAGAAATACACCAAAGATCCTCAGACAGCACCTTCCAAACCCACAACCACTCCCACCTAGAAGGAGAAGAACAGCAGGTTAATGGGAACATCCTGATTTGAAACATGTCACTATTTCTTCACTATGACTGGGTCAAAATCCCGGAATTCCCTCCATAGGGACATTGCCAACCTGCAGACCATGGACGGCAGCAGTTCCAGAAAGCAGCTCACCCCCACCTTCTGGAGTGACTTGGAAGGGAACTTGAAGGGGGCTGGTGTTCCCTTGTATCTGCTGCCCTTGTCCTTTTAGATGGAAGTGGTGATGGGTCTGGAAGGTGGTTTCTAAGGATCTTTGGTGAATTTCTGCAGGGCATTTTTGGTAGTACACACCGCTGTTACAGAGCGTTGATGGTGGAGGGAGTGGATGCTTAGAACGTAGAACATAGAACATTAGAGCGCAGTACAGGGCTTTCGGCACTCACTGTTGCGCTGACCTGTGGAACCAATCTGAAGCCTATCTAACCTGCACTATTCCATTTTCATTCATATGTTTATCCAATGACCATTTAAATGCCCTTGAAGTTGGCGAGTTTATTAATGTTGCAGGCAATGTGTTTCATGCCACTACTACTCTCTGAGTAAAGAAATTACCTCTGACATCTGTCCTACATCTATCACCCCTCATGCTAACCATCACCATCCGAGGGAAAAGGCTCTCACTGTCCACTCTATCTAACTCTCTGATTATCTTATATGTTTCAATTAAGTCACCTCTCAGCCTTCTTCTCTCTAATGAAAACAGCCTCAAGTTCCTCAGCCTTTCCTCATAAGACCTTCCCTCCAAACCAGGCAACATCCTGGTAAATCTTCTCTGAACCCTTTCCAAAGCTTCCACATCCTTCCTATAATGCAATGACCAGATCTGTACGCACTACTCCAAGTTTTGTACAGCTGCAGCATAACCTCATGGCTCTGAAACTCAATCCCTCAACTAATAAAGGCTAACACACCGTATGCCTTCTTAACCACCCTGTCAACCTGGGTGGCAACTTTCAGGGATCTACATACCTGGACACTGAGATCTCTGCTCATCTACACTACCAAGAAACTTACCATTAGCCCAGTACTCTTTATTCCTGTTACTCCGACCAAAGTGAATTAACTCACACTTTTCCACATTAAACTCCATTTGCCACCTCTCAGCCCAGCTTTGCAGCTTATCTATGCCCCTCTGTAACCTGCAACATCCTTCAGCACTGTCCAAAACTCCACCAACCTTAGTGTCATCCACAAACCCATCCTTCTACATCCTCATCCAGGTCATTTATAAAAATGACGAACAGCAGTGACTACAAAACAGATCCTTGCGGTACACCACTAGTAACTGAGCTCCCTGATGAACATTTCCCATCAACCACCACTCTTTGTCTTCTTTCAGCGAGCCAATTTCTGATCCAAACCGCTAAATCACCCTCAATCCCATGCCTCCGTATTTTGTGCAATAGCCTACAATGGGAAACCGTATCAAACGCCTTACTGAAATCCATGTACGCCACATCAACAGCTTTACCCTTACCCACCTGTATGGTCACCATCTCAAAGAACTCAATAAGGTTTGTGAGGCACAACCTATTCTTTACAAAACCGTGTTGACTATCCCTAATCAACTTATTCCTCTCTGGATGATTATAAATCCTATCTCTTATAACCCTTTCCAACACTTTCTCCATAACCAAAGTAAGGCTCACTGGTCTATAATTACCAGGGTTGTCTCTACTCCCTTTTTGAACAAGGGGACAGTATTTGCTATTCTCCAGTCTTTTGGCACTGCGGGAATAGTGAGGAGAGGTGAGTTATTTGCCAGAGAAGCCCTCGCCTCTGACCTGCTCTTGTCACCTCTGTATTTACATGGTTATTCTAATTCAGTTTCTGATAACCACAGGATGTTGATTGTGGGGATTTCAGTGATAGCAACAGCATTGAATGTCAAGGGCAGTGGTTAGGTTCTCTCATTTGAAGAAAATCATTGCCTGGCATTTGTGTGGCACAAATATAACATGCAACTTGTCAGCCCAAGCCTGGACATTCCCACCTCTGACCTTATGGAGGGAAGGTGATTGATGAAGCAGCTGAAGATGGTTGGGCCTAGGACACTACCCTAAGTAACTCCAGCAGAGATGTCCTGGAGCTGAGATGACTGACCTCAAACAACTACAACCATCTTCCAATGTGCCAGGTATGACTCTAACCAGCATAGAGTTTGCCCCCGATACCCATTAATTCCAGTTTTGCTAGGGGTCCTTGATGCCACACTCAGTTAATTGCAGCCTTGATGTCAAGAGCTGTCACTCCTTCCTCACCTCTAGAATTCAACTCTTTTATCCATGCTTCGACCAAGTCTGTAATGAGGTCAGGAGCTGAGTGGCTCTCATCTTCAGGTATGCCCAATGCTGCTCCTGGCATATCCTCCTGCGCTCTCCATTGAACCATGGTTGATCCCCTGGCTTGATGGTAATGGTTGAGTGGAGGTTACAGATTGTGCTGGAGTACAATTCTGCTGCTGTTGGTGGCCCACAGTGCCTCATGGATGCCCAGTCTTGAGTTGTTAGATCAAAGTCTGTCTCATTTGGCACGGTGATAGTGCCACACAACACGATGGAGGGTATTCTCAATGTGAAAGTGGGGCTTTTTCTCCACAAGGAATGTGTGCTGGTCACTCTTACCGATACTGTCATGAACAGATGCATCTGCAGCTGGCAGATTGGTAAGGATGAGGTAAAGTATGTTTCTCCCTCTTGTTGGCTCTCTCACCACCTGCCGCAGACCCAGTCCAACTGCAATGTCCTTACGGACCTGACCAGCTCGATCAGTCGTGCTGCTGCTGAGTGACTCTCGGTGATGGATATTGAAATCCCCCACCCAGAGGACATTTTGTGCTCTTTCCATCCTCAGTGCTTCCTCCAAGTGTTGTTCAACATGGAGGAATACTGATCATCAGCTGAGGGAAGATAGTATGTGGTAATCAGCAGGAGGTTTCCTTGCCCATGTTTAACCTGAAGCCACAAGAGTTTATGGGGTCCGGAGTCAATGTTGAGGAATCCCAGGGTAACTCCCTCCCAACTGTATCCCACTGCGACACCGTCTCTGCTGGGTCTGTCCTGCCAGTGGGATAGGACATAGCCAGGGATGGTGATGGAAGTGTCTGGGACATTGTCTCTAAGGTAGGATTCCCTGAGTATGACTATGTCAGGCTGTTGCATGATGAGTCTGTGGAGACAGCTCTCCCAATGTTGGCCAAAGTGAGGACTGCAGATGCTGGAAATCAGAGTCTAGATTAGAGTGGTGCTGGAAAAGCACAGCATCTGAGGAGCAGGAACATCGATGTATCGGGCAAAAGCCCTTCATTCCTGAAATGTCGACTCTCCTGCTCCTCAGATGCTGCCTGACCTGCTGTGCTTTTCCAGCACCACTCTAATCTAGCGTCTCCCAATGTTGGCACGAGACCCCAGAGTTAAGGAGAAGGGTCAACAGAGCTGTTGCTGCTTTAGAGGGGTGCCAGATGGTCTGTCCGGTTTAATTCCCTTTCTGAGACTGCATATTGGTTTGATCCAGTTGGGTGTCTTGTTGGCCAGTTTGAAAGGGTGTTTACTAATCTGTTCCAGTTACTGCAGGCCAGCAGTGATGTCACTTGTCCCCAATTGCGGTTACTTAATAAACAATGTTTTTCTAAGATAAGAGTGTCTCCTTATGAAAACCCTTTCCTGGTGACCCCCTCCCCGACTGGGAACCACAGCAGCTGGAGGCGGTACCCTGCTGCCAGGAAAGACCATAGCCCTGCCGACTGGAGTCGGAAGCCCATTGCTGTGTCTCTGGTCATACATCTGCGAGACCAGCCCAGGAGAGCAGTTAGCATCAGGACATTATGATCCAGGTGTGTTGTGGTACAACAATCAACAGTGGTTTCATGGTCATCATTAGAATTTATTTTCAGATATTTTTAAAAATTCAAATCCTGTCACCTGGGTTTTGAACCTAAGACACTGGTTTATTAAATCCAGGGGCATTTCCATTTCACTGATACCTCCCTGTATTATTCCGGTTAATGTCCACTCTGAAGATCTAATACCATCTGGTCCTTGCCATAGAATATCATTGAATCATTAAAGTGTGGAAACAGGCCATTTGGCCCAACACTGACCCTCCAAAGAGTATCCTACCCAAACCCATTCCCCTCCCCCATTACTCTACATTTATCCCTGACGAATGCACCCGACCTACACATCCCTGAACACTATGGACAATTTAGCATGGCCAATTCACCTAAGCTGCACATTTTTGGATTGTGGGAGGAAACCAGAGCACTCATAGAAAACCCATGCAGACACGGGGAGAATGTACAAGCTCTACACAGACAGTCGCCCAAGGCTGGAATCAAACCTGGGTCCCTGGTGCTGTGAGACAGCAGTGCTAACCCCTGAGCCACCATGCTCCCCCACTTTATCAACAATATTTCTCCATTCCAGTTCCTCATTCCTCCTTTCATCATTAGAACATCAAAATGTTAGGAAATTAGAGAAGGAACATTGTACTCTTCAGCCTTTGTTTTATATAAGTTCACAGCTGACCCTTGACCTGAACATGTCCCCTCCACAATCCCCATTTCCCTCGATTCCATTAGAGTTGAACAATGAATTAATCTTCACTGAGACACGTGCAATGACTGAGTACATATCCTCTCCCCATGGGAGAGATTTACAAAGTGCCACAACCCTCTGTGTTAAAAACATTCCACCCATTCTCACCGGGAATTGGCTGTACCTTGTCCACACACTGTTCCCCAGCTTGTGAGCCTCTGGCCAGGAAGGGTAGCTGGTTGGGTTACTGTCCCTTTGGAAGGTCATTGGAGTTTCTCTCTGTGAGCTCCAAAGGTTCTCAACGACCTACTTCCAGGTTCAAATCAAACTCAAACCAAGTCTAGCCCTTCCTTTCTATAAGGAGGAACTGTTCAGTGGTGTTTGTGGCAGAATGCTGCTGTCAGTCCTCTTCCCTTGACTTCCTCTTTGATTTACAAGGAAGAGGATCAACCACAAATGAGTCTTAACAGAAAGAGACTCTTGTCTTCACAAAATGTGGTTTATTTGATGATAAGTAGATAAGGTGGTGAAGGAGGCATACGGAATGCTTGCCTTTCTTGGTTGGGAATTGAGTACCAGAATCAGAATGTAGCTATCGAAGACTTTGGTTAGGCCACACTTAGAGAATTGTGTCCAGTTCTGGTTGCCACATTACAGAAAGGATGTGGAAGCTTTGGAGAGGGAGCAGAAGAGGTTTACCAGGATGCTGCCTGGATTAGAGGGTATGAGCTATAAGGAGAGGCTGGTTGTTTTCTCTGGAGTGGCAGAGGCTGAGGGGAGACTTGATAGAAGTCTATAAAATTTTAAGATGCCCCACAGAAAGGGTTGACAGTCAGAATCCTTTCCCCCCCAGAGTTGAAATGTCTAAAACTAGGAGGCATGCATTGAAGGTGAGAGGGGGAATGTTCAAAGGAGATGTGAGGGGCAAGATTCTTACTCCAAGTGATATGAGTCTGGAACATGCTGTCAGGAGGGATGGTGGTGGAGACAGATATACCAGGGGTGTTTAAGGAGCTTTTAGATAAACATGTGAATATGCAAGGAATGGAGGGGTATGTACCAAGGGCAGGCAGAAGGGATTTGTTTCATTTTCCGTCATGTTTGGAACAACATTGAGTGCCAAAGGGCCTTTTCTTGTGCTAAACTGTTCTACATTCAAAAACAATTCAGTAAAAGTTACTTAAGCTTTTTTAGAAATTGTTACAAAGACTATGGGAGTCATTAATGACTCCTTTAACCCTTTCATATCCAGAACTATTCTCCCACCAAGACTCCAGGACATTGTCAGAATGGTGGAACTCAATGCAGTCTCCAACATTAACCCTTTCAGGATCATTAGTGTGTACAATATACACAAGAACAAGTCACAGTGTAGGCTTTATTTTACTCAGCCCCGAGATACTGAGTCCAACTGTAGCATCAACACATGATAGGGAGGGAACTCACGATATTTTTGCTCTCTATGGTTCTGGGACTGTATAGGGTGGTGCAAATTCTAATGAGCTACTGACGGATTTTGACCTTAAGAATTCCACACACTCAAGAAGCCCTTATCTCCTTTAGATCACCTGATTTTGTTGGGAGAATTTCAAATAAATTATTGAGCTCAA